>NC_092190.1:8459047-8821547 GCF_043641665.1 Enoplosus armatus | reverse complement strand
GTGCAGGACAGGATGGGGTCCTATTAAACGGCATCATCCTTTTGAGAATATGTTTGTAGTTGTGGCATAAAGCAAAACACAGAGGCAATTGACATCATGAGCAATATGGAAATCAGGCAAGTTGAATCTTTGAATCATGCAGTTAGCAAGTGATCAAAGGATCCTGGTAAAAGTTGCTTGTGGTGTTGACTTTAAGCAATTCAGAGAAATTGTAGGCTACTGTTTATGAAGAATGGAGTTATATAATCATAGGACCCTATTGGGTTACCTGCTGCCCCCTATCATAACCTCCAGAGCCTGCTGCTTTCTTAAAGAGAGGACAAATCTCAGCCCAGGGTGGTAAGAATTCATATCTGAAACTAATGGGAAAACAAAGGGGAGAAATGTATATTTTAAATGTGTTTGGTTTCAGGATGTCAGCCCCTATTTTTGCATTATTTTGTCAGAACCCCACTAGCTCCCTCGCTATGTAGATGGAGAACTTGTTTCCATCCAGCAAATCAAATCTTTGCATAAAGCAGTTAACATCAGTGCTCCATCATAGGCAGACGGTTACACTGACAAGGGCCAGACAACAACCTGCTACACAAAACAAGAGCCACAGACTTTGAACAATCACCCAGATAAGCTTTCCTTCTAAAGTCTCCTTCTTATCTAACTTACTAACATGAAAACATGTCTTGTCTTGCACCTTAGCTTGTTGAACGAGCCACCAAACAAACATTCACCAGGGGAAATGTGCACTGCATCATCAGACTGCAAGCTAGATAGCTAATTAGCTAACTGGTCAGCTGCAGCAAATTAAACAGCATTTAAATTTACCTACAAATGTCACCCATGACTTGTAAGCTGCAAGTGAGCTTTAAGTAGCTAAGCTTTACTTTATCTCTTGTTCCCCTGCAGCGCATTTTGTGTTGAAGTCTGTTTCCCTTCGAATAGTTTTTACCTCCCGTTAAAATTCCCATGGCCCCCCTTGGTTTGGTTACAGGGTTTAGGTCAGATTACGGATAGGCATAGCAGAGATAACTGGTTAGGGTAAGGGTTAGGTTGGGGCCAGGTTAGGCATTTCAGAAGATGACTGGTAGGCATTAGGAATAAGGTTGGGTTCAGGTTAAGGCGAGGGGAACACACATATTTGGGTACATGCCACTTCCCTTAATTGCAACCATGTTTCCGTCACTTGGGTCTTCTCCTTGCATCTTAGTCCCTCCCACTGAGATGCAAGGAAAAGGTGTGAGGAGAGAGGAATCAAGGAAACACCTTTTTAGAGAAATGAGACTTCCTTTCCTCTGAACCGTCATCTAAAGCAACGTCGGTTTCTGATGACGCCAGCACAGCCAAACCCCCAGGAAGTGCGCCGGGCTTTGAAGCCAATTTAACATAGTGGCCAAACAATGTAATTACAACTTATGGGTCCATCACATTTTGCACACTGGCCCAAAAATGCTTTTCCCCATAGACTTACATTGTGAAAGTGACGCCTGTAAATCAGCACATCATTTTTGTTTATGTCCTAAAAGTTGTAAAAATCACTAATAGCCAATTACTGAATTATTTTCCAAGGCACAATGAAGAGAGACCGAGTGGTTGGGAGGCAGGGAAACATTAGTGCCCTGGCTCCATTCATATGCATGGTCCAAATAATAATAAGGGTAACCTCTACCAGTACAGATACATTATTTTCAACAAGATGGTGAATCAGAAAACATAAAATCTAAAACCTAGGAGTATTATACTTGAGTTGGTAGTGTTATTTGTCTGTTCGTTTTGATATAAACTGCAGTGATGCTGCGATGTAGTATCAGATCAGTCTGATCAGCTGCAGTGTCCAATCACTTACAGATTTCTAACGAAGGGGGGTGTTGGACCGGTAAAAGGCTTCCACGGAGGCTTGTCTCCTGTCTCGTGGGTCATGTCTCCTCAGAGCAGAAATAAGAGCATTGGGACGGGCTTCGTGATAAGGATTAAGCAAGGAGCGAGGAACAATCACATAAGGGAATTTGCATTTATGACATTTCCCTTGTTTCTTCCTTTTAATAATATAAAACTAAACCAAAGGCCCTGCACACCCATGGTAATCCAGCACAGGCGATTTAAATATTTTGACTGATTGGACCTCTTCTCACAACTGCGTGGGAGTGTAGACAGTGCTTGAATGACCTCACACTCTTAGTTTTGTTGCACCTGTTAGGGTGGGGCCAGTTACACCTTTATCATTCTTTTCAGTACATCAAGCCCAGTGACTTCACATAATTCCCAGCATAGCTCTGCCACCTTCAACCTGAGCAAAGAAGGTCTAATCCGCCAGAAAGCATAAAACACCTGTGTAGGCGTGCAGGTACAAAAACAATAGTGAATAATTCAGTTCTTGTATTCATCTCCACTTGTGGCTTAGTGTGAGCCATCAGTGGTGATGAGCAGATACATCTTACTAATTCATGTAATTGCTGTCGGAAAAATGGCTCACACACACACACACACACACACACACACACACACTCATGCAAGAAATGGTGGGTACTAGAGTGATTTGATTCTCTTGAGTACTGAACATTGTACCCTCTGTCTCTCTCTCTCACACACATTATCAACATATTTTCTGTGTGTGTGTGTGTGTGTGTGTATCTTCTATTTGAGGCTGGTTGAACATCTTGTCGGATGTAAAATTGCTCCATAATAATAGAAGATTTGGAGGGGTTGCACCAAAATCAGGACAAAACCCAACACATCTCATCACAAACTAAGCTGAGTCTATATTGGTACGGTTTTTATCATAGAGGGTAATTCAATTTCAAAACCTCTATTTTTATTCAATACTTGAAATTCACCACTGCAAAATCAATCTCAGCTGTAAGACTCAAAGGCCACGTTACTGGAGCCATATCTATTGACTTTGACAAAGCATTTCAAACGCTAAATTATTAATATCTTCTTGATAAACCACCCAGCATCTTTTCACTCCTGGAAGTAATCTTTCACCTCGGTGAGTAAATGAGACAGCTGTCTTCTATATGTTGAACCAAGTCATTTCCCTCTCTTCTAACCTCCACTCTCTACATGACTTGATACAACAGAACCACCTATCCATCACAGGAAATGTACAAAAATACGTCTATACAACTCTCTTATACCTGCTATTTTTGTGATGGAAAGTAATATGAAAGTAATATGAACTGTCCACAGCTTGTTCTGTGGATTATCTAGAGGGACAATGATTCTGGAAAGAGAACATCTCTTTCTGCTGAATTATTTTTAACAATGCTGCGAGCACCACAAACCAAATTCCCTTCACCTGTGCCAGCTTTCAAACCTCTACGGGCAGATGTAATTTTATTTGAGTGTGATCGTCCATCATGTCAGAGCCATCAACAGTGGAGTGGATTGTATTGAGATTGTATTCTTAAGTAAAAGTTGTTCTAACACTCTAAAATACTAAAGGTAAAGGTCCTGTATTGAAAATGTTAAGAAAAAGTACAGTATTATGAGCAAAATGTACTATCAAAAATTAAAGTACTCAGAGCAGAAAAATGTGCCCTGTGAGTGTTACACAATTGTATTACTGGATCATTGTTGCTGATGCATTAATGTGAATGTGACATTTTACAGTTTCAAGGTCAAGCTGGAGCTAGTTTTATCTATTTTACATACTGTTGGGTATTTTCATCTGTAATAAGGCATCACAATTCATGAACTCTTCATATGTTTTATATGTAAAATCTTAATTTGTAAAGTAACTTGCAAACATAACTGTCAAAATAATGTAATGGAGTAAAATGTACAATATTATACAATAGTATATACAATAGTTGTAGTGGAGTAGAAGTATAAAGTAGCATAAAGAGGAAATACAGTAATCAAGTAATGAACAGGTACTTCAAATGTGCACTTGAGTACTTGAGTAAATGTACCACCTCTCACTTTAAACATCTACATAAACTGTTTTTGTTGAAAGAACAGATCCTGTAGCAGCCGATAAAAGTCATAACTCATCTAAAACAGCCACTCTACCCACATGCCCTATTGCAGCCTTTTAAATTTTGACTTTTGAGGATCATTTGCTTTCCTTAATTCTCTGATGGCATTTTGTTGAATACATTGTATCATGTTGTTGTATTAATTATGATCTGTTGATATGCTGCAATGCAGGAAAGCTGCTTAAAACCGGTTTTAACAAAGTCAGGCCCGTAAAAAATAAAATGAAAATGAAAGCTGGCAGAGAATATCCATTTTGGATGTCAATCATTTAAGAACACATCAACCCTTTCCAAATGGTAGTCATCTCAATTATAGGTTTACACATTATCCATCATAAGTAAATTACTCTCAGACAACAGCAATGACAATGATGTTCCACAAAGAAAGCTAGAAAAAAGACTATAAAATAACAGCTCAAGGACATACAGTATGGGTGCACTCCAGACGCACCTGTGTGTTTGTGTGCCAAAACGAGGACAAAACACCTCTTTATCAAGTCCCATCAGCATCTGTGGCATCTGTAAACTAGATGGGAAAGAAGAGGGCTGTCTTGTATAACCACACTTGCCCAGGGCTCAGGAAACTCGTCACAGACGCATCTACCTCCACAGTTTTTCCTTTCAGAGTATGAGTAGGTACCTGACCGTTATCCGTGATGCAGAAAATATAGAGCCTGACTGATATGACATAAATCCTCCTCTTCATTCTCCTTAAAAAAAACTCTCTCACCCACTCACTCGCTCACTCACTCACTCACATTTTGCTGCCTGCTGAATATTCAGTAGATAAATGGTGCATGAGTGATGCCATAGAAACTGCTGCGAGATCACAGGACCTCATCACATCTTACTCCCCCACTTTTTTTCCCCTGCTGCTGCATTGTCCAGTCTCCTTCTATTAAATGGTTCTCCACAGCAGCTTCTTTTGACAGTACACTAAAAGCTCTCAATAATTTCAAAAGGGAACCAACTTTGCTTTAAAGAACAATATCTTGAATTAGCATCATGTCCCACTTTCCACTTTGCACAGACAGAAATAGACTTTGCATTAGAATGCAATCAGATAAAGAAACAATTAATTCCTTGGTTCAAATTGAAAATAAGAAAAATAATGTGACTTGTTATTTTTGGCCCGCGGGCCGCACAAGAACAGATGTAGCCAGATGTGGTCCAAACATAAAAGTCCTCAGTCTGCTCCTCTCTTCTTGAACATTTTCTGAAGTCTTGATCTAATTGGATAATTGGATTTTTCACACCACAATGAATGTGATTCAATACACTCAAATCCACTATTGAATACTAATGAAAGCATATATGTGGGTGCTCATGCTAAAGCATTACAGTTAATCTATTAAGACAGACATTAAACCCTATTAATTGCTTTTTTTGTCCACCTGGGGGACGCAGCAAACAATAAATACAACTTTGACATATTACCACCATATACTGTTGTCATGGTAACCATGTTAGCAAACAATTGCCCATTTACTCATACAGAAGACATCAAGCAACATTAGCCGTCATTTGGAGTTGTACTTCTGCCAGCCAACGAATTGCCAACATGACGTAAATCCAATATTCACTCTCCTCTGCAAAATGCACCACTTTCTTCACCAGTTAGTGGCTAATTTAGTCTCTTTGCCAATTGCAGAGTGTACAGGTAGTGTACTGTGGGTTTGTAGAGCTTTTTAGCTGAAAACAGCTTTCTGCAATGTCCGGAAATTGTGCTGGAGAGATTAGACCAAAACAATGAGCTGAAAGACACTAAAATGCTCTGTATAGCTAAGGGGAATTGCAGAGTAGGGTGACAATTGTTTTTGGGTTTGTCACGTTACACATAGTCATTTCACCCATTGTTAATATCGATAACAACAGCTTTAAATGTTCTCAGGTGGGAAGCCAGTGAGGGATCATGCCCTATCCATTCCTACTGGTCATTCGGGGCACATGCACAGAGGAAGGTGAGATCTAAAGATGATAGCATGAACGTCAGGGTGCCTCATCCTCCCGGTGAAGCTTCTCTGTGGAGTAGCAACAAGGATAAAAGTGCAAAGGAACTGGACATCCTGAACAGAACAATCAAAAACTAAATCTATTATGAATTACTTAAACAAGTAAGCCAGTCCTTAAGTTTTGCGCTAATTATTGTCAAATAGAGCATAGCTAATAACTAATAACTTTGCATCTCAGGATAACAAAATGATACTCTGTCCCTCATCCTTTCTGTCTGTCATTTGTCTGCTCTATAATCTCCCTACTGTGATACACACACACACATGCATGGACAAACACACACACACACACACACACACACACACACACAGAGGCACACAGACAAGCAGATGTTTCACAGAGTGTGCTGACTGATACATGCCCATTGCCTAATTGCAGGTTTATGAAATCTGCAGGTTGTGGGTGCCAAGCAGTTTCCAAACGGATGCCAAGCGGTTGCCGTGACAGCAGGTCGTGACCTTCCTGTAATTGTGGAGATGATGCCATTCCCCCTGCTCATCTGGTATGCACATCTGTGCCACCACAAAACCACTGACAGTCAGCGCCCACAATTGAAATGAAACCAATATATCAGACTGAAAGTCAGTTATCAGTCTCTCAGAGGTTCACTTTCTAAAATGTTAATTCATTTTTCAAAACCTTACCTTTATGCCTGATTTGCTCTGTTAATAATCGATACTGATACTGTCAACATGTACATCTGTGACCATGAAAACATAAACTACTCACCCATAAAAGAAATGTGATGGCTTTTCTTGTTCTTGATTATTTCATTTTTTTGGCCTTTTCATCGCCTTGATGTTGTGATCACTTCCCTTGGTAAGTGGCATACAGCTTTCCTGATCAGAGGGGCAACTTTCCATATCACAGTGCCATGACCTTCGCTGGACAGCTGGACTATCAAGTAAAATGAGGGGTAAAATGACATTATTGTCAAATTTCACCTGATCAACTGGTCCATCGGAGACAAATCCTCTCTTGCCCTGTTTTAAAATACAGAGCAAGAGAAGAGAGGGTTAAGAGGACGCTGAAGGGTAGGACATGCAGCAGTGGTAGATTCAGAACAACTTGTCTGTCTGAGCATTTACAAGAATGTACCACCCACTGCTGGATGTTCACAATCGAAAAACATCATATAACATCATGTAACAGCTAGTGTGGCACTGTGGTGGGATTTAGTAATGACACAGAAAGTCTTGGTACACAGCCTAAATGTTTACCATTTTTTAATGTTTAGCTAAAAAATACATGAATGTTCCTTCTGCTTTGGGATCCAATATACTTAACATTTTCCTCTTTGACGTCAGTCAGTCACTCCCCGTTTCTTCTCACGACTAAAACTGTTTTGTGAAAGGAGCTTGCAGGAATAATCACTGTATTAGTCCAAGCTTTTTCACTGCCATGTTATCTAACTTTGTGCTGAGAGTTTGTGAGTAACATTCATGGCATTGTACAGCTTAGCTTCTCTCCGCATGCTGAGTACTGCTAAATATTTCAACAGGGAACTAGATTTTCTCCCTCTGCAGCTCACCAACAAACCATCTCCAACCCACAAAATTATCACAAGAACTAAAAAACAGTGAAAGCAGAATGTCTTCAAAACAGTGAGGAGGAGAGGAGGAAAGAGCTCAGTGAGCAGCACTCTGAAAACTCTGCTATGAGGATGCTTTTGTGAGCGCCTGTGGTGGGAATGCTGAGACACTTAGAAGGAGTGTAATTGTATGTAGGTGCATCAGAAGTAGGTTCAAGGCCAATGGAAAACGGCATTGATGAAACAGCCTGCACAATGGCTTCAAATTACAAATTCATTTAGAAAAGAAAATTAATTGTTTTAAAAAAGTTACCAATCAGCTGACAGGTGCGATTGAACCATACAACCACCCCAGGTGATAAACATTTCAAAGCAAATAATGATTCAAATAGTACACAATGACAAATGATTTTTTTTAAGATATTGACCTTGACAAAGATCCAATTGGTATCAAACCTCTAAATGAATTTGAGATATGGAGTGAGTGTGCAGGCGTTACTCTTTCTCATCAACACTGAGACACTTGTCAACATCATTAGTCAGTCTCATTAAGGTCTCCCATCCAACCTGAATTATACATCAAACAGCCAATCAAGAGCCTGCATCCAGGGCCGTCATGGGAGCATTCCTGGTGATTCCCAGTTGAGGCTTTTCCTTTTAATCAGAAGACTGGAGCAGGGTCAGCTTTTTCCATCCAAAGGAATTCACGGGAAAGGTAGAAAGAGAGCGAGGAAGACAGGGAAGAAACACAGGGAAGAAAAGAGAGAGAGGAGAGGCGTAGGAATCCCACAGGTGCAGCTATGTAAAGCTTCACACGTACTCTATCTACATGCTTTTCTTCACATGTGCGTGTTGGGGTTCATAAAATAAATTAAAAACATGGTTATCTACTGATCCATTTTTAGAGCATGCTTTCCTTTCCATACATTTTAAAGAAAAACAAATCAAACAGATGGTTCAGATATGGCAAACCCCAAAAAGCTACAAAATGAAGACAGTTGTTTTATCAAAGTGAGGTTCAATTTAAGATCTAGACTCCTAAACAGTTAAATATGAGAGACCCATTTATAGGTCATAGATCTAAGTATCTAACACTGTAGTCATGCAATGTTGGCAGCTTGAGAAGAATAGGGAAACCTCACAACTTTCCAACTTGGGAGTGTTCACACATTATTCCTGCACTGCTTGTAGTCTCATCATTTAAACAGCAGAAATTAGCTGCTTCTGTTGTGTTACATATTTGTAGCAGTTCTTTAACAAGTGAAACCAGATATAAACAAAGCATGTGGAGATCTTTTTCAATTAGCTGGATTCATTGTGGTGTTAATATTGGATTTTATAAAGATGTAACTCCCAGCAATGGTGGCTTTTCAGCCATGTTGCCGGCAGTTTCCACCAAGATATCGTCACTGTCAGAAATTCCTGATATCGCTGACCCAGAATTAAAACTAGGAGGCTTTTAAAGAGGGTAAGCAGGAATAAATAGTACAAGGGTAAAACAAATAATAAGTGAGGAAGCGAAGAAACAGTAAGAGATTATTTGGAGAAAAGACTTAAGTCTCCATATATATCCATAACTTGTCTGTAACTTGTCAGTACGTTCTTGGTGTTTGATTGTCCTTTATTTGAGACAGTGTAGAGGTTTGTTATACTTTAACACAGTTATCACCAGGGCAGACGTGAAATCATGTAGAAATACAGTAATAAAAGTAAAGCATTTTAACACACATTTATTATCTTATGTCGCTTATCACTCTCTCTTTTAACACAAGGTTACTCAACAGCCTTTTAATCACGAAACTCCTCCTCGGAACATCAACTTTGTCTGAAAACAATTGTCTCCTCCCTGTCCCTCCCCATCGCCTCTAGTGTTCATTAACATAGAAATTGACGAGCCACAATTGATGCTCTAAAGCAAAGTTCAGACAGCAAGGTCAGCCAAGAATCAGTAATTAAGCCAGTCCTTAAAGTGTGGCGGATCTGCTTATTAGTAGTGCAAGCCAGGACTCATCCACATAGAACTGAAAATGGAAATAAAATCCATCTCATTCCCGGAGAAGCCCGCAGGACGTCAGCACTCAGCGTGTTACAGACTATTACAGACTATTACGTAGGGCATAGAGGGTTGAAAGTGGACTTTGTCTCCTTGTCTCTAACTGCTTCGTACCCTGTCTTTTGAGAGACACAAAGGCTGTCTCATATTGTGTGCTTATAAATACTGTATGTGTGTCTGAATCCGTCTTTTTTTATACAAAGACAATTCCATGATTCATGAGAGAGACATGTCGTGTCTAATGAGGTAGAAATGTCCTGGAGAAGATGTGAAGGAGCTCACCTACTGCATGCTCAAAGAAACAGGAAATCCACGACCCTTCGCCCTAGACAGAACAAGGTCTGGTTTCTGATATGCTACTCAGATAGGCCCAATTACCTGTCATTTCAAGCCCAATTTGGTCCCAATGGGGGAAAAAAGACTGAAGCTACATCAACTCTACTAACTTTTCCCTTCTACTGGGGTCTCTCTTCCTTCTGCTCTCTCACATTAAACAGCAATAACAGCAAGTGTTTCAATGGTTTGAAGGACAAAAGGGGTGCTTTTAAGTACAGCAGAAATGATTTATTCATTGTTTTAAGCTCCATTGTATCAGAGGCCCTAACGCAGGTGGTAGAGGCGGGCTAGATCTGCACTTAAATTGTCTGACAGAGGCGTAGGCAGGAGTGCTACAGTCACTCTTTTACTCTCTGTGTATCTTTCCCTCTGTCTCTGTCATGGCAGTGTTTTTCGATGCTGCAGTATGAGCAGTTGACGTTGATGTAAGGACATGAGCATGTACCTGTAGATATTCATACCACACGTCTATATTATTTATTAGCTTTTCAACGCAGGGGCTCTCACTTGCCTGTCTCTCCTGTCAAAATACACTGCTCTTATTACCAAATTTAATCTGTGAAACTTTGCATACTGCGAGAAGGATAAACATGAAGACTGTGAATTATTTAGCTGGAATATGGAAATCATACAGAGAACAAACAAACTTTTCCTCACATAAAATTTCAGACCTCTAACATTTCTACTTTTGCTATAATTAGTTGTTATAATATTAGGTATTTTAAAAGGACATAAAAAAGCTGAATAATAAAATGTGTACTTGTGCTTAAGTGGTTAGTATTTAGGCAGGTGAGGTCTGTACTTTGTGTCCCTCCAGTTGTGAGGAGAAGACAGACAGACAGGCGAGCTTTGTTGTCTCACAATGGGTTTTGGACAAACTTGTCACTCCTATTGGGAAGGGAGGGTTGCAGCAGAGAACAGTAGAAATACATTAAGAACTCAGTGACAAAGCAGCAGGACCCACACAGTTCTGGGCTGGACTGTCAAATCCACCCACTCTATACTGTAACAGCTAAACAGTCAGTTTATGACATGATGCCAGTTTGTTGTTACATAAATTCCTGGGGGGATGTTTGACCCCTTTAACATCTTTTCCAGGAGACTGGGGGTCTGATTACAATCTCTAATACTGAGTACAATCATTGGTATTGCCAATATTTATGTAGGATCTTATGTAATTTTAGTACAACTCTATACTGTACTGTTCCAACAACCTCCCCCAAGATATAGAGCCCTACTCCACCACAACCAACTGTCGATTTGGCTACACAGTGACGTCAATGTATACATTCAATGGAGGCAAAAATGCCCCCCTAACATTGGATTCCTGCTCTCAATGTATTTGATCAAACTTATTTGTCTTTGAGTTCAGGCCAAAAATACCCTTGCGTTCAAAAATTGGTTCATGGAACCCGTAAGACGGAGAAATAACATTGAGGAAATCCAGTTTGAGTAACAGATCCATGAGATTGAAGGCTTATTAGACCCCAAAACGTTGCCCAGGTTTATAATATGAAGAAGGATTTTACTGCTCTGGAAAGTCATCATGGCTGCATTTATTTGATCTTTTCTCACGAGGAACGCAAGGTAAATGGTAGAAATACGCAGTTCAAGTACAATTACAATTACAAAGTAATCTACCACGATTGTGCACTTGCATGTATTTAATTGGCCAACGCAGCGCCTTGCAGGATGACGTCACATTGCATTCTGTAAAAGTTCCACTTTTTTGCCCTTTCTGTGAAGTGGTCCCATTCAAACAAAAGGGGCTGCAATTTTTCACACAGTGCTAAAGTCAGTCAGACGTCGGCCAAATTCATTGAAGCCTACTCTAGAAAGCCAATGTTGAGACCCATCTTGACCGTGTTCATGTGCGTGAACAGTTTTTCCCTGTGTTATTGGGAGAGCACCTGAAGACAGCTGTTGCAACATCTGCTGACAGTGTCAACTCAATGCATCAAGTGTTTCCGGTTCATTCTGGGCTAGTGAAAGAGACAGGCCAAGACACATTGTCCGTCAGCTACAATTTCAGTGATTACAGAGGAAAGCAGTCAATGACACTCTCAGCTACATCATCGTGACACATTTCATGCGTTGCAGCCACTGCCCTGTTTGTGTGGAATGAAAAAGGTTGCCCAGGAGATACAAGCATCCAGGATTTTGTGTGCGTGACTATTCCAATAAAGAGTCAGTTGAGCCACAAAAAACACAATCGGGATCCTGTAAGTGGCACAGATTGACACTCACAGTGAGGAAACTCTCCACCACACAACTATTATAGTGCACATCATTCGTTTTAAAGTGCGTTAAATTACAGCATTTATCCAACATACCTTTTTCCTCGAGATCAACACAAAAGCAGCCCTGAATATAACCAGTTAGCATAGAAATCTTCTTTTCTGTCATTATAAACAGGCAAAAACAACAACAACAACAAGACACAGAGCAGGGCTGCGTCACGGAAAGGGAATGAGAACATCTGCATGGTGGAGAGGAGGTGAGAAGAAAGCTTCAATCAGTCAACTGTAACAACACACAAAAAAGGGACAAATGCAAACACAAAACAAGGTGTAGTAGTGGAAGGCAGCAAGTTATAGAAGGTCATAAGACAGACTGAGAGAGAGGACAGACGGAGAGCACTATTAGCCTAGAGTGACAAAAGGAGGAGTGTTAGATGCTCGCCACTTCATCATTTTGCTGTGAATGATTTTGCATGAATTTGTGTGATGACTCATGATACGCTGTGATTGATTTGCTCTGCAGCTAAATGCTTGTAATTAGTTACTAAAAGTGAAAAAAAAATTTAAATCAACCATGTGAATGACTTTCTTATAAAAGTTAAAGTAGTTGTTTGTGTCACTCTGTCTTTCTGTCTAAAGTATTTTTGTTTACCTACTTGACTGAGAAAGCTCTTCCATTCACCGTTATAACAAATGTGCGTTTAATAGGCTTCATAGATTCATACTCAATATTAATGCATGTCTGGCCAGTTATGCTGTTATTGTTGTGTTCATTAAGGTGGGATGGAAAGCTGGAGTGGGTGTGTCATTAGTAGTAAGCTGATCTGGAGAAGGAGCAGGAGTCTCCCCTGGCTCGCTCATGTCTGACAGCTGGAAGATTAGTATGAAGGATGTTCTTCATTTGTTAAGTGCTGATACTAATCCCATCTATCGACGTTATGAAGTGACACTCTGTCTTCATATGGCCTGGACAGCGTCTCCAAGATTAACACTGACGGAAATTAAAACCAAAACCTGCTGCCCTCATTCAGCCGTCAGTTATTCATGTCTGTGTGGAGTCTGTTATGACAAAACAGTGTTTTGTTTTTTTGGAGCATGCAGATACATTCAGATATCACAAGGCTTTAAAGGTAGACTGTGTAACTCTTGAAAAAAAGGAAGATGCACATTTTCCTCTTGCACATAAAAATGTAAATTCACAAACAATTCAATGAACCCTTACTCAGTTCAAAATACTCACAGGTTTTGCAGCTACAGCCTTACTTGGTCTGGTCTGACCAGTAATTTATGACGGCTAATAGCAGCAACCTTTAGATAGATATCATTACCTGCCCATAGAATTCTCCATTCTGATTGGCTGGCAGGAGTAGATGAACTTTTAATAACCTGACATTGTAACTGGACCCCTTTTCAGGTGTTTATTTGCAGTTCTCTATTAATGTGCCAGTGTTACATTTTAGACAACAGTGAGGCTTAAAGGCAGAATGGGTAGGAGTGGTCAGTTGCGGTAAAAACAACGCTGACCCCTCCTCCCTGTTCAACGACACCAGATACGCATGCAGCTTTGTCTTGGATGGCACCTGGTCGCTATCAGTCTCGCCCTCACACCATGCGTGCTGTTATTGGCTGGGGGCTACACACCCACTGCCCAAAGGTTGACACACAGAAATGTCGCAAACACAGCTAAATACAGAAATAGAAGAAGAAAATACAGGCAGAGGGCAGGGTCTCTACAAATACAGACACCGCCACACACTTCTAGTGGGTCATAAGTGATGATTGAGAGGGATTATTTTTGTATGAGTAAAGACATTGTTTTGAAAATCCTACTCATTCTGTCTTTAACTACAGAGCTTGGAGCTAGTGTTATTTTTGTAACCTGCCCAAAAACAGATAAATACCATCTCAGTGAGAACCGTTGGTCGGAGGAGGAAAGGCGATTTTTTTCGATAATGTTAAATACGGTGAAACTGGTAAGCTCTAGGTTTGAGTGACAGCTACAAAGGGATGGAGAGAAGACTGGAGAGGTCAAGTGAGCAAAACTAGACAGAAAATAAAGAGATGCGGAGAAGTTGCAGGTAACTTAGGAGAGAGAAAGAAACAGCTATAGATGTTTGAATGTCTTTGATGGATAGCAAAAGGCAGCAGAGAGGGGAAGCCTTAGAGTGTGTGAGAGAGGGAGTGCTAGGTAATGTTATCTCCACTAGTAAGTTTTAATAACATTGTGTAGCAGGATGCTGCACTATTCTCTGTTTCTTGAGATCTAGAGCAATCAGTCAAATTTGTCTTTCTCTCCCACTTTAAAAACAATTCAAGACTTTAAAACTCCTGGCTCAGGAATTATATTTCATGACATTTAAAAGTGGGATCAAAATTAGTTATATGACAAAATGGGCTGGCATTTTAATGTTGATTTTATATGTGGTGTTTTGTTGGCTTGTGGGATAATACCCTCCAAGATGTATGTATAATGATAGTAATGGATTTGGAGGCATGCACCTTCCTATGTCTAGGAACTACCCTCTACTTGGTGATGGGTGTTTTTTTGCCTTTGTGTCAAGCATTACAGCCAGGGAACATACAACTTGTCAGGTTTTATCCCTTACATAACTGACATCAAACTTAGCTTGCTGACCCAGTGACTGTCGGGCTAATGTGATACTACGTTTTAAAATGAACTGCCGTCACACAATTGTCATTTGTGGCCACAGTTACAGAGCTTTTTCCATTTTGGTTTTCCCATTGTGGCTCATGGAGAGGACAATAATGTACAATGTACTGTACTTCTGAAACAATTAATCAACAGAAAATTACATTTACTGTTTCTCCGATGTGAGAAGTATCATTGTGAATTGAATATATTTAGCTTTTTAACTATTCAAACAAAATATTGGACAATTTGGGCTCTTGTAATTAAACACGTTCTATAGACTGTGCAATTATCATGACATTAATCGATAATAAAAACAGTCAAACCAATGTCACACAATGACAAACAAAGAGAAACGCAGAAACTAAACGACGCTGTCATAACGTAAGAAAAGACAGCAGAGCATCCATTACATCAAAATGTTATAGTTCCGGAGGGACCATAATATTTAAGCAACAGAGGGTGTTGGGACGTTAATGTGCCGAGCGATGGAGGTGGGTTCATAAATAGTCTTATACTCTGACACACTGAGCTGGTTGAGGAGGTTTGCAAGGCTGCTGAACTTGGAAGCTCCTTAGTGAATGAAAGTTCAGAAAGTGGTGAGGCCCTCCTCCACTCTGCGGCCCACACAGCCAGGCCTTCACACCATTTTATGTAACCATAGATGGAGAAGAAGAGAGGCAACAAGAGAGGCAGAGAGATGGAGAGGTGGTAGAAGAGAGAGGTAGGAAGAGAAAAAGATGGAGTCACAGAGAAGAGAGTCAAAAGTATATATAGAAACAATGAATAAGATGCACGCTCTCAATTCTTACCTCTAAATAGTATGAGGAAAATGTATTGTTGGGGGCCTTAGTGAGAAAAAAAATCACTTTAAAGAATAAATGCTGGCATTATTCTATATTTTGTCAAAAAATACCATGAAAAGACCAAAACCAATAATGCATTAGTCTGTTTCTCTCTCTCTGTTTGTGGCTCTCAGCCCATTCATTCCTGATAAAGCTGTAAATCTTTAAAAATGGCTCACAAATGCATAGTTTCATTTTTTTTTAAAAAGGCTGAGTAATTTCCTAAAACAGCTTGGCACTGTAGTTTTTTAGCAAAGGTTACTCAAACAGGAATAAATACTGCATTTGTTTGGGACCATTTTTGCTGACTATTTTCAGCTTTGCAGTCTAAGACAGCAGGATGGTGTATGTGGGACTGACTCAAAAAAAACTCCAGTGGCCATGTTCATCACGATGAGGGAACATGTCACCCAGTGCAACATAATGGCTCATTAATGTTTTTAATAGTTTTTGATAATCGTTGATTTTTCAAGGGATTTGTTAACAATAATAAAATATAGACTATCTCAACCCTTAACCATTAAAAGAAGAACAAAATTGACCAATCAGATGAAAGACATTGACAATTTTCTTCAAGAAAAGTTACGGGTGGCTATGAGTTTCAGTGTTAGGTACCTACAGTATAATGTATATCAACTCCCCAAACATACGCAAGCAGAACATGTTCTCACCCAGACACAAGGGGACCTCCACAGCCTGCAGTGAAACTGACCGTGGTGAACACAGACTGAACAAAGCATTTATTGATGTCTTTCAATTAGACATCTCACTTTGACACAAATATTCTGAAAATTATCCAGACTCTTTAATTTACAATGAATTACGTGGCTGCACTGACTAATATCTTACACATATGAAGAACTTCAGGAGCAGAGAATAGATGTACTTTATTACATGTATCTAGATTTTAATCAAATAAATATTAACTTTTAACTTATATCTTAAAAATCTATCACACCAGTGTGTGAGAGGTGTAGTTCTTTTTCACCAGAGCTACCTTCATCTTGTGGTTTACATCTAATTTTGTAGTTGCTCTTAATAAAAAACTTTTCCATATCAATATATCAGGCTCTGTGAATCATGCTGTGAATCATGCTTGGACTACAGAGCATTAATTTTAAACTCATTCATGACTACAGTCAATAGTCAGATAAAGGATTCAGGACACCTGACTTTCTGTAGTACCTTTTTTCTGTAAACCTTAAAAGCAACCGTAACATTGTGAATAAGTATTCACTTTGATTCTGAATAAATTAATAGAACCGAGTAACCGAGTTACCGAGTTATTTACCATGCTCCCTGTTTTCTGTTACTTAGAATTCAACAAATACTTTTAATATATCATATCATCTACTTACATATTCTATTCAGAACAAAATGAGTGAACTCTGTTAAAACATTTAAAGTCTCAATTTTAGCATCTCACAAATGCACAAAAACAAAGGCAATTACAACCAGTATAAATGTCCCGAACCAGTACTCGTGGCAGTGTACTGTTATTCAACTAAATACGTCCAAAACAAATGGCATCATCTTTAAGAAAAGCTGATACCGGCCCACATAAAAGCTGGTTGATGTCTAGAAGCAGATATGTTAACTATGTCAGCAATAAGAAGTATCAGACAAAATGAAAACTATTACAAATCTTCATTGTTACAGTGAAGTGCAAATTGTTCTGTACAATCTTAGGCTTTGGGTTCAGTCACAATTAGACAGTAGATTTATTTATTATGTTTATGTCTTATTCTGTCCTTATGCGTCTGAGCTGGAGTGTGAATGTCACTCTCTGCTGTCTAACATCTGTCATTATCTGACAACAATGGACTCCTGTCATTCTGCACAGTCCAATGATGGACCCTCTTTTCCATTATGTACATGAACTTAAACGTGATCATTAAACAGAATATGTCACATTTCATTTCCATATGATTTAAATACACAAAAGATACATTAATTAGCTAAATGTCAATATCCCAAGTTTTTCCTAATACGTTGTTGCTTTACTGAATTGTACCATAGTAGTTTAACTAAGATTAGATTTAAGCTTTTCACATTCACAACCTTCACAGTGGTCCAGGTAATGAAAATTATGTCACAATGGCAGAAAGTCCGACTTTTCTCGTTTTCCTGGCTTCATGTTTAATCTTGGTTAGACAACACTTTGCTGTGTTCTTTTGCTATCTAAGAGGGAACATTTGTCGTAGCAGCTAACAGGGGACTCCAATCACTCTGTAAAATCCAAGAGTGGACCTTCTTATCTGTAATGTGCTACAGTCTTAAAACTAAATGTTGTACTTTTTATCAAACCTTATTTAATGAGGAGCACATCAGTTTGTTAGGCTCTATTGTGAGGTCTCTGTCACACTTTTTGGTGTAGTCCGAGTTAGTGTCTTTCCTGTTAATAAAGATTCCTTTCCGTCATGTGAGAAGGAGCTATTAGTTCAGCCTGAGGCATGTTGTATAGCAAGTGTCCCATAAAAATAAATAAAATGTACTTACAAAAGTTTTCATGCTGCCAATCCTCCCAGATGTGCTGTCTTGAGACTGTATACTGTTATTTTTTTTGTCTCCTGGTTCCATTCACATCTTTGTTTGTGAAGGGGAAACTTGTATATAGTCCTAAATAACTTAAATGTTACAGCTAGAAACAAAGCCCTACATTTTGGTTTGATGTCTTTAAACCACTGGGATTTTTAGAGCTGTTTTTTTAAGTAAGAGGCTGAAGAGAGTATATTAGTGGGAGAGTGGTCGCAAGAGGTAAACAACATGAGACACAGCATGTATGCCAAACAAAGTTAAACAATCCTATATAATAGTGTCATACACAGGAGGCTGTATGTGCTGACAGGTTGACAACACATACAGGATTCAATCTAATCGCTGCTCCACTGACTATCTGCAAGAGTGGTGACTTCAGTCAGTTCTCCACAGCTCAACCTTCTAATGCACTATAAGCCTTGTAAAGTGGTTATGAAGAGCAGGAGTCATGGTTTCCAGTGCATGGAACAGAAACATTGTCTCCACGGAGCCCTAAAAATAGGTCATGCTCTGCTCTCTGATCTACTCCGCACTGTTACATAAAATATACTCTGCTTTGTACCAAATCCCTGTTTCTTTCTCTCTCTCTCTCAAACAGAGATACAGTACACAAACAGAATCCACATGCAGCAATTATAACATATGCAGTATTCTGTATTGTTTTCTAAGACCTAATAGATGCGTGGAATATAAGGCAGGACTTGCTCTTAACATTAACTAAAAATGAGTGTCGTGATCTAAACTGTTAAAAATAGCAGGTATGTTTTATCTGTTGGTGAGGTAATGGGGTAGTATCGAACATGGAGGATCATGATGTGAAGCATTTTGTTAGACTTTTTAGAGACTACATCAAAGGCAGCGTTGCCATCAATACACCACTGCTCTTTATAATCATCTACCTCTTATTCTGCCATTTGTTTTCTGAGCCACAGTCTTGTTTTCCTTCACTCAAATAAGGCTTATACACTAATCACAGCCATAATTGGTGATAATGCCATTGTTTGTGTTTTCCGATGAAAGCGGTTGAGATGAGAGGCCAGCTTAATGCCACTGAGAAAAGATCATCTGAACCCTTCAACCTTTCCTATTGATCCCTGAGCAACATGACGCCCATTGACTATCAACACTCTCATAAACAAACACAGGTTGACACCCCTGAACTGAAATACAGAGGGATTTCTTCTTCCATCGAGAGTATGTTTAAATTCTGCTGTTTAATCCTAGTTGCATGGTATTGAGTACACTTGCCGCAACTATTACACATTTTCAAGTTATTTAGAGGGGCAACATTTGTGCCCCAGATCTATGCCTGCAAGATGATATTTGCTGGAATTGGGCCTTCGCAAGGTTTCAAACATGAACTGTCAGTACACTATAGGTTTAACTTGTGCATATGAGGTTCAGTTAAACATTTATCAAATGGTATTTAAATGAGATGTTGGGAATATTATATTCAGCAGTGCTGAGTATTCATAGAGAGTCTACCCTATCTTGACAAGAAGATTAGATTAAGGCCTATTAAGAATCCAAAGTCAACATGCAAAAAGAATGAGTGATTGCATTATTTATTACTTCCAGTGTGAATCATGCACCCCAGGGAAAAGTAACTAGTAAACATAATATAACACAAACCAAACTGATGGAGCCAGATGTCTGGCAGTTTGAAGGCCTAAACATTATGTTAACAGCAAAAACACAGATTTTAAAGCTGTAATTTGACAGTTGTGACAGTTACCTAATCTGTTTTTCCATTGGCTATGCTTCAGTAGGCCATGTAATATGTTGCATTTTCACCTGTTTGGCAAAATGTCTAAAATCATAATGACTTGTCTGAAGTAATTCTCGGAAACTTGATTTCTTGATGAGACTTGAGGTATAAGTTTCATTTCTTCTAGGTGTAATGAAGATAATGCTGGAAAAATGTGTAGTACAGTGTTTCTAATGCAGCAAAGGGAAATAGAATATTATCTGTAATTTCCAACCACATGTAATGATTCAGAAACATTATCACAAGTCAGTATGTATGTGTTTGTGTGGTAAATTCATGAATAATGATGCCAAAGAAACAATCTAAATGGGCTTGATAATGTTCGCATGCACAGATTTATGTTGATACCCAACACATTGTATGCTTAGAAATGCTAGTTTCTATCAGTATTGCTTCTAAACATTCCCTCTGCTATCTGTCTTAACGTCACTAACCTCAGCCATGAAAGCCTCAAAGCTGCACATCCTGGACGTATTTTGTTTGATGTTGTGATCTTTAATGACAGTTCTGAATAAATGGATAAATGTTTTCACACGCCTTGTTTTGACAAGCATTAATATATTATTTCAGAAGATGTGATTAACATCAATAAGTGTATTGTGAATAAGTGAATTTTTATTTCAGCACAGTTGTCTGTTGCACTTAAACATTTGTCTTTGTTTGCGTGCATTAAAATAGTGTGTGTGTGTGTGTGTGTGTGTGTGTGTGTGTGTGTGTGCGTGTGTGTGTGCGTGTGGGAGTCTTTTTGTGTTTTCTTTAACAAAGATTTGTACCAGGTCTGTGCAGCTGTTTTTCTTAATATTCATGCGTTAAAGAAGATCTCTGACCTAAAATGTGTATTGAGTGTCTGATATACTTGTTTTGCAATCACATCATGTGTACAAAGTTAAATATATTTGACTCTTAATCTTGGAATAAAAGCTTGAGTATTTTAAACCTACACGCTCTCGTACGTGCATTCAGTGGTTTTATCAAACACACACACATACACACCCTTGGATCCATTATCTGATAGATTTTAAATCCTGTTCACCAAATTATCCAATGACAGTTGTACACCTAGGTTGACTATGTATGTGTTTGCTTTACATCTTTGTCCATATTGACTGTGATGAAGCTGAACCATTGGTCAGCTTGCACAATCAAAGGCTGCAAATCAATCAGTGTGCTCCAGTCGCTTTTTTCCACATGGTAACATTAAAGCTCACTCTTATAGTAGATATGTGCAGTATCACCACTTTGTTAGATGTTGTCCTGTTGACCCAGAAGCTGCAGCATATATTAGCCAGTTAAATGATACCCATCCCAAACCCCTCCTTTCTTACCCCAGGCAACCCCTCCCTCACCACTTCTCAGGTTCGATTAACAGCGTCCGCTTTGTTCTGACCCCCTGGGGCTAGTCCTATTGCAGGGTACCTGTGTGTGTGCATGTGTGAGCGGAGTACGATGCAAGAGTAGAGAGTCTTTGAAGAGTGAGAGAGGAAAGGAGCGGTGCCAGAAATGGATAAACACAAGAATACCAAGGGACAAAATAAACTTGTGCTGTTGAAGCTATTTTACTCAGAATAGGGAGGGTGATGAAAATCAGAGCATTGCATAGAGACGAGGGTGTAATGATGAAAAGGATGTGAGGTGGGGAACTTACGTACACTCATCGCAACCCCTCACCTCTTATGGGTCATCTGTATGTGCGCCTTTCTTACAGATTAAAAGAATACCTCAATAAAAAACTACATTTAGCATGTATGCATGTGTTGTACTGTTCTTAAGATCTTAAGATCTGTACTGAATGTTCACAGTGAAACAGCTGACATGTAATCTCATGTACCAGCGTGTGTGTGTGTGGCTGATGTAATAACTTGTAAGACTAAGTGTTGTTTACTGGTAATATTATTCACACACTATCTGCATAGGGTGCTCATAGAGTACTGTATACTTACTACTGTGGAGATTTTCCCTTTCCTGAGATGCCTTCGACAAAGGGCAAGTGATCAATACAGCTGCATGTATGTGTGCCTAAATATGTAATTGTGTTCGTGTGTGTGGACATCTGTGTGTTAATGTAGTACAGTCATGACACTAAATCATGCTGTTTGACCACCTGCAGAGACATTTGTTCTATAAAGGCACTGAAGGCCTTCTGCTTACTGGCACAGCAGGAGAAAGTACGAAAATCAACAAAACTGTAGCGAATCAAAAACCGAAACAAGTATTATCTTTGATGCAGCTTCGAGTGGAGTTGGTAATATAGGCCACTCAGTATAGGCATTAGTGTCATGTCATGTGTTTAATTGAAAAGAAGTCAGACTGTTTAATAGAAAAATAAATATGCAACCACAAACCACTGATTTGAGCCCTCACATGTATATTGATTAGTACAGCTTCAAGAAGAAGAATCACAAACATGGAGACCAACACAGAGAAGAAGAGGAATTTTCCCACCTGAAGTACTACCAAAGATACTCTATAACAGAAGATAACGCATTACACTTCCTGTCTCCTAAGTGGGCGTGGTCACCTCCCCGCCGCCTTATTTCGCCGCTCGTTTTATCCATCTAATAATATTCCCTTTTTCCCCCTCCAAAATCAGTTTAAATGATAACAATAGTGTCAGTATGCATAAACACTTCTTTCTAAACTATCTCTGGTAGTACATACATTGGTGCCTAAAAACGTTTGAAAAGGACGTAAGCTAAGGAGAAATGGTTTCAGTGAGAGTGGTCAAGTAAATGAAAAAGCAAAATGCTGATTGGTAAATGGAAATGCAAACTGAAAAGGTCCAAATTTTACTGTAATTTTATTTTCAAAGCCTGTATTTATAAATTATTTGTTAGCTCAGCTATGTATTTCTCTTGTAAAACTGTATTGTCTTATTGATTTACACGATCCATTTGTTAGTAATGTATGTAGCATTTATTGATCTATTTATAAATAGATGGCATTAATAAATCTAAATTTTTTACCTAAATACCATGTTCATTAAGGTCATGATCATTTGATGTTTTATTAATTTCATTGAGAAAAATCTATGTGCTTTGTGTTAAGTGTACAATTAAATATAAATGTATGAACTGCTATATAACACCATGCAAGACCTTCAAAGTCATCTACACTCTGTTCACTGTATGATTCAGTCATCATTATGACTACAATATGAAATATAACATACATAACATAATTAACGTGTTTTTTCTTTATATTTTTATATTTCTGCAGAGGCCCCTGTTTTCTCATTATACACAGAACACAATAAGATTTATATATATATAGTGGTGTGCGCCCATGTCTGTATTCATTTCTAATCATTTCTCAGTTATTATTTTCATCTCTTCCTGTCATAAGATGGTGTAGAGAGGAGAGCCCTTCTCAGGCTGTTTGACAGAGGGATAATGAGCCACCGGTAATGCAAACTTGCTTTCAGGCACACACACACACACACACACACACACACACACACACACACACACAGACTTTTTCCATCTCTATGTCCATCACAAGGTTGTGTGACCTGTATGATTACCTGAGACATGTGATTAATAACCTGTGCTCATCGTAGCCTCCTCATGCTAGTCAATATGTCCTACATTAGAATGAATGGGTGTAAGGGCACATATCAAGACCATTTCTCAGGCCAAATCTCATTAATGTGCTCCCCCACTCATAACACACAGAAACACATGGACCACCACCGCACACACACAGACCAAAGCAAAAGCATGCTGTATACAGTGTACCTGGAGATAAACCCACAGAGCACAGAGACGTGTAGACGCAGACAAACACACTCACTCACACTCTCTGGTTTAACAACATTTATGTGGCGTTTGCATGCGGACTGACCCCAGCAACAAAACCTCAATACTTTAAACAGTATACAATTTTACTGACTGTAGCAATATATTTTCTTTAATGGCTTCAAAAGGTTTTCATGAGCCCAGGAGCTTTATACATTTCAGTTCATGAAGGAACATGTAATTCTTCACTTAACAAAAATAATCCAAAATATGGAGTAATGAGGTTTTAAACATATCAGCAGCAATATATAATCACAACCCTAACAGAAACTAGTGAGTTAGCAATTATGGGGAGCAGGAGGAGCAGTACCTGTGGTAGAACTGTAAAAAACAAACAATAGAAAAGGACAAAACAAGCTGATAAAGATATTTTAAAGATAATTTAACACACCTAACATTTAAACCTTTGCTGCAACTTGAACTTAGGATAGCTGTTACTGCAATATTTTCTCAGTTAAACATACAAGACACACACACAAGAAATACCTTTGCCTTCCGTCGTTCCTCCCCAGCAGGAATGTCATGCAGTCTTTAAGATAAAAAGACTACATTTCATATGCTACACACAAGTATCCAAAACAGAATACAAGGTTATTGGTCCCTGTTAGATAATAAAAATGAAATGGTTATCATCTGTTTGCAAAATCAAGGTATATTTCATGTTCATATTTTTCACTTGCATCACATATACATATTTAATATTTACTCAAACATACTCAATTCACCATCAGGGTTTAAAAAAGTATGCAGTTTACACATATGGCAGGAGCTTATACTCTACGATTCAAGGATATAGCCTGACTTCGCCACCCCAGGACCTCCACCCGGGGAAACAGTCACTATTTCACAGTATTAAGCTAGCTAGCTAGCACCGATCACAAACCACCACAGATAATTTATTCAAAACAAATATTATACAGTTTGTTACACTCTAGGTTCGTTATTTAATGAATCCAAAATTGATAGCTGTCCTTGTCAGTTACCTTGGTTCATGCCAGGTTAATTGGAGTGTGGCTGGCTTGCTTGACCGCCTTCTGGGCTCCCGGCGCCGGTGTTTTTGTTTAACCAGTGACCCTGTTAACTGGCGACTTTCAGCCGTCTGTTGTTGTCATAGTTACAACGAAGACGAAACAAATAGGCATTTACGAGGACAGGTCCGTGTTCTCTTTCTGTTTTCAACAGCTGTCGTAACTACGACAACAACAGATGCAATCTTTCTATCTAAATATGGTGGCAGAGTTTATTTTATTTTTTTCTTGTTCCAGTTAATTATTACTGTAATCATATATACATTAAAATATTACCATACTGTAATTTTTAACCATGAATCTATTATAAGAACTGGATACTGGACTCCAAGATGGCGCCCATTTTCTTGAATGAAAAGAGTTTCAAGCTTCCACATTGTGCGGCCCACTGCACATGCACATTGGTGTTTCTCCTGCAGGCACTGCCCGCACATTCCCACTCTGCCCATAGACTTTAACATTGGGATGATGTCATGCACATAGAAATTTTGCTTTTCGAGACTCTGGGAAAGTTTTACAAATATGAAACCTCCATGGATTAAAAATGTGTAATTTAAAGACTGACCTTGTTGACAATTTGAAAAGTTTTACAATGGTGGTCTCTGAGGAAAATTGTTTTTTTCATTGCTGTGGCTGCTGGGACAAATTGGCCGCGAGGCTGAGTGGCAGCACCGTTTCCAGCTCTCTTAATACATCTGTGTATTTTACCCACTACAAAATATTTCCCTAAATGCCTTGCAGATCTACAGTAACATACTGTACACAGCTTCTACAGTGGGGCACTGTTGAGAATCCAGTATTAATGCTGTAAAAAATGCAGCCTGTACTTTGCACAGTACATACAAAATGAATGCTGTTCTTACATTTAGCTTTTACTGTCTATCACTGGGAATTCAATATTGTCAGCAGATCAAGCACAGGTCATTGTAACAAGAGGAACTTAGTATTTCTGTGTTTGTCTGTGTTAAAAAAAATCATTACTGACCATTATGGTAGCCCCTGGCGCAACACAATGAGCTCTCTCAGTCACCTCTAAAGCGAGAGATCCACACTGTGGCGTATCCTCTTTTGTTGGAACGTGGCCTTTATATAACTTAACGCACAGCCTACATTTGGATCGGCTGATTCATTCAACTAATTTACATTTTTCCAGTGACCTTCCCTGCTCTCTCCAATCCCACGCATTCCTAAATACAGAGTGCTGTGTCCACACACACGTAGGACAATAGCAGTGGACAGAAGGGGCGGCGCTGAAGACTCTCTCAAATGCATGCAGGCACAGACTATGGGATTGTGCACACACACACACTCTGAAGCTATACATCAAGACAGCCATTTTCTGCTCATTTGTCAACGCAGCACTAATCACTTTCATAGGGCTTACACCGTCTCATCTTATAGCATACTTCAGAGGAGGTATATGCATCTGTGTGCGCGTCAGTCCTTTGCACAGCCAGATGTGTTGTATGTTTCATATGTATGTTATCACTGCTGGGCCAGCCTGGCAGATCCCTGCCGTTGGCTGACATTGTCTGCGGATAGAAGGAGTAATCCCTGATTGTGTAGGTGCGGATAAGTTATGAAAAGTGTTTTTCTCTTCAGCTTCAAGCGCAGGGTGAAATGACACTGGTAAGCCATTTCGAGTGACATTCTTTTTTTCTTTTTTGCCTTTTTTTTTCATGTTCTGTCTTAACCCCCCCCCCCCCCATGCCTGTACGATCTTTTGACATACAAACTCATTTATCTATTCTTCCCTTTGTGTCCTTGCTCTCTGAACATACCACCTTCTCCCTCTGTGCTCTCTCACTTCGCACTCCACTTTTTTTTTTTTCGAAGCTACTCTGCTGAATCCTTTCCATTAGAGACTGTGAGAGGGAGATTACTGTTGTATCACTGTGTGTGTGTGTGTGTGTGTGTGTGTGTGTGTGTGTGTGTGTGTGTGTGTGTGTGCGTTTGGGGGTGGAGGGCCGGGAGAAAGGATTTCCAAGGCTTTCTTAGTAACAGTAAGACGACAACCAGGAATACCATCATTGTCTAGAGGGGTTTGAGGGGGATGTGGAGAAGCCGGGAGATGCTTTATTTGTGTGTAATGTGGCTGCACCCATTTCATATCAGCTCTATCATACTGCGTAATGTTTCTCATATCATCATGTTCTGTAGCCATCAGGCTTGGCTGTTCTGCTTCTGCTCAGTTGAGTAAACCTATAAACTGTATGTGTGCATAGGAAAACAGACACAAATGCACATGCACACAGGTACACGAGTCACAGGCATGTAAATTCACATGGAACTGAAGCCTTTTTGCATACACACACACACACACACACGCATGTATCTGCATCTCCAGGGTCCATCAGCCATGAGACAAGCGTGTTGCTTGGAGACCAAGAGGTCACCCCAACAACAGAGATCACACAAACCAGGTGTGACATCTGTTCCAGTGTAGTGGCCACAGCCAGCACTGAAGTCCTGCCTGCTTGGAGCATGCAAATGTAGAACACCCTATGGCTGCTCAGGAAAAGGCACTTGACAGTGAATACATTTGGACACAGTAGAGCCTTTTTTTCATGCTTTACTGGTAGTATCGGCAAATCACTGAACAAAATACAATAGATCTCTCTCTACCTATGATTCTTTGATTTATTGTGTTTTTGTCGCATACTGTGTCACATTTGTGAAATTTCTGCAAAATAAAATGCGAATCAGTGATATCAAATATGTTGAAATGAATGTCACAAAACTACACAGTTAATACAGCACCAGTAACTCCGACTAATCACTGCATTTGATTGCATTATGGCTTCATTTTTTTTAATACATGGATTTTTCTCTTGTGATTCTCATGTATCCTGTGGTGTTTTAATCAGCTGCTATGGTGAAAGAAGGAGGGGAACAAGAGCTCCCGTCTGGACTTGAAACAGAGGCTGTCTGCCGAGGTATTTGAAAAATCCATCAGCCTTTATTGTATTCTCTTTTTCAATAGTTAAACCTTTTCACCCCAGCCAACCATAAAAACTGATATTTCATTTCCATGCATATTGTTTTACTCAAAATTTTAAAATGTACACAAAACAGGTGACACTGACAGGTATCAAAATCAAACAGGTTTATCTTCTGTACACTGCCTGTTTCAAGACATCTCAGCTTGTGATGTAAGCTCAAGGCTAATGTTTTAATAGTCTAAGTTGCACTTCATCAGGCTCAGATGTACTTTGTTCAGCTGTGCTAACATACTAACATTAGTATTTAGCTAGAAAAACAGCTAACATTAGAATTCCTTTAGCAACATGCATTTAACTACTGGGCATTAACATTCTGAGGTTAGCATGTAATATTAAGCTTTTAGCATGACACTAGTTGTAACATTAGCTTGGCTTGATAAGATTTTATCAAGTACATGTTAGCATGGTAAATATGTATAGCTAGCATCGTGATAATATTTAGCATGTTAGCATGCTGTGTTAGCATTTATTTCAAAGTACAACGGAGGCTGATCATAAAATTGTTTCATTTATTGTATTCTCTGTTGCACAGTTAGAAATTTAGGTTTAACCCAATTAGGATGCTCGATAAAAAGTCAGCAAATCACCAAAGTCATAAATATTCATTTTCTGGTAAACATGAATGAAACACTCTGGACCAACAGTCTGACATTGCCATCCCTAGAGCCACGCTGCTAGCATAGCTAAAAGGGGAATACATGCTGTTGTTTGCCTACGAGAGTGCTTCATGTGAGAATGCTTGAGGAAGTGGATCCTCGATCTCCAAAGTTTGGCAAATAGCAGTTACAGCTTATATCTGCATTTAGCATCTGTTTGAGCTGGTGAATTGGCATGCTCACTGACGCATTTGAGAGACATCCATCTGCAGTGCCACTCAAGAGCAGTGGAGTGTGACTGCAGTGACAAACGGGCTGTCATCCAATTTCCCACACGCAAACAAACACGAGACACACACACACACACACACACACATGCATACACACACACACACACTTATGTGCTCTCTCATAAACATTTGCTCAGATGCTCTTCTCCTCTCACTCGTACTTGTTCTGTTCGATGATTCTCTCTGTCTTAATTCATGACATAATTCTTGACAGCAATGCAGTGAAGCAGATTGAATATTCAGAAAGACATTTTTAAAAAGCTGCACATATTGAAAACGCCCACACGATATACGAACATAGGTATACAAAACAAAAGTGGAAGTCGAGGTGATAAACACACTGTAAACATATACATGTTTGATTTTGTAATGGGGCTTTAAAATCATTTTCTAAATCGTACTGCAAATATTCACTTCAAACTAATGCAACACTGATACTATGATGAATAAGATTTGTAGCAATTACTGCAGAAACTTGGTAATTGTGACTCATTGATTCAGCAGCAGTCTCTAATTTCTGAGGCTTTAGTGAGTAGTTTTTCTCGCCCCTCAGCTTTCCAGCTTAAGGAGCTCAGTATAGATTTAAGCAGATGCCTGCTGCTCCTCGTCTCTATGCATCCACCCATTTATTTCCAACAAACTTCTCTTGTATTTGCATTTGTACTTTCTGCCTGTTCAATATTAAGCGAGCTTTGAAAAGTTGAGCCCCCTCTTTGTAACCAAACATATCGGGGTGAGTGTTTTGACCTCCCTCCCTCCTTCCCTCCCTCTCCTTTTCTCTTTCACAGTTTCTTTCGCTCTTGTTACCTCTCCCTCCCCTCGCATGTTTCTGTCCGGCGCTCGCCATGACATCAGACCAGGGCCACCAGGTGACCCCACAGATGGCACTTTGACACTCAGATGTGAAATCAGGTGTTGTGCTGTACAGATCTGCATATTTAGTGTCACATTATACGCTATATTAACACACAATGTTAGCAATTCAAGGTAATGTCTAAGTCAACAGAGGCAGGGTAAGGAAGGAGAGAGGAAAAAGAAAGAACAACTTTGTGAATAAATTCCTCCTGTTCACTTTTCAAGGGTAAGGCTGGCTTTGGTGTCAGGAAAACAGGAAGTCTCGCTGCATTTTGAGGGATTGTTTATAGATTTCTAATCTAGGCCAGCAAGCTGTAATTCTCTTTGTCTTACTCCTGCTGTGCATTTTCTCATTAACTGCATCAATGCTATGCTCAGCAAGCCGCAGCAGGAATACAAGAGACCAGGAGACAATTCATTTTTGAAAGTTAAAGATTGAGTGGGCGAGACATTAAGGTCATATATGCTGACACATGGATTTAACAACCTATCCAGTTTCAACCTGCAGTAAGATTAAGTCCATTTTTGGCCGCTCAGATACACAGCTACTGCTGTGTCACCGGCTTAGAAAGGGCTGTATAGCAAACATTCAGCAGACAGAGAGCAACAGTATCATTCATTTGGAGTCACCTAATGAATGTAAGTTAAATATTCACTCTCCTTTTAGCTTTGTGTTGGTCTGCACCAAATCCAGAGAAAAACATCTGAGTCTAGCTGCTAGCTGTTCAACCGTCCTCACCTGCTAGACGCTAACTTTCTCTTTCTGCTGTTTTGTCTTTGGCATGTACGGATACAATGGGTTGCTGTATGCCAACCTGGGGGTCGGGACCCCCGCAAAGGGTCACAAAATAAGTCTAAGGGGTCACTAGATGATTAAGAAGATAGAACAGCAGAAAAACATATATCTGCTACACCAAATTATATTCAAATTTCAGACTTTCCTGTAATTTTTGCTTTATGAATTACTAGATAATTTTACTTTAAATAATTATTCAGTAAAACAAGGGGAAAAGCCACTCTTTGGTTCAACTAGTGACAACCAGTGCACAAATGCAACCTGTGAAGAGGGGTCTCAAGCAGACATTGCATCGTTTTAAGGGGTCACAAGCTAAAAAGGTTGGAAAACACTGCTGTAAACAGCTGCCTGCGGTGGTTAATGAAAGCAATGAGACCATAAAGTAAATTTGTGGGCTGAAAAAACAAAACATCGATCTAAAAGAGGCTTAAAACCTCTGTTGAGCTGTAGAGTTGTGATTTAGTTTTCTGTCACTATGAGCCACCTTTCACATCACATCCGAGCCATATGAATCAATGATGATATCTAAAACATGAATTATTATATATATCATATCAATGCAGGTTTAAGTATCTATATAATCTGGTTATATCCAGAACATGTTGACATAAGCTTGTAAGAGTTCCCACTATGCATCTGAAAATAAAGCCTAACAGTATCCAGTGGAGCCAGATAACTTCCTGATTTAGAGACCGAAAAGAATATGTTTCTGCTTCAGTAAGACAGAAACCACAAAGTGAGCCAAAGATTGATGAGATGAAACTCTTTTGGCCATTCTCTATTGTCTTCTTCCGGCAGGCTGTATATTCCTGTCTCCCTGTGGGCTTGTAGGAGGTTTCAGAAGATTTAGATGAGAAGGCAAGCTGTTGGAAACACCTCACAATCACACTCCCACTGGGTGCTCCATCAACAGCAACATTAATCTATATGCACTTCATCATCACATTACCTGAGGAGGTTCTTTCAATTGGAGATACGCCATACAGTGAGACATAGGAAGAATGAAAATGCTGTGATATTGGATCTGGAACTGATAGCTGTTAAGTCATTTCATGCACAAGAGCCTCAAGCCTGTGAACAGTGTGCAACAGTGTAGGTTTCACACTTAACTTTACCAACAGTAAGTAAGAATAAAGCAAGATGACTGTTCTACAGGTATTGACAGACGGCAAAACAAACTTTATAAACTGTATTTTATATTCTGTGGCTAGCACTCTTCGATAAAATCCATCAGAGTCAGTGTCTTCCAAATCCAACCGAGGGTTTACAATTGCTTTGCAGCCGGTTTAAGAAAAAGATAAAACTACTATACAAGCAAACAATCATTCATTCCCTCCAAACATTTCCTGCTTCTTACATCTTGTGATGCCAGTCACCAGCCACATCGAAGGTTAGGTATTGGTTTGATTGGAACCTGTCCCTGCCATACTGAACTCTACAATCCTGTCACACTCTGATTCATGGGTTTGTGCCTGCTGTCGCTTAAGTTTTACGGCCAGTATTGGCAGGGTACTTTTTCACACATTCAGAGCCATTTTAGGGCCTCCTCTCTTTCTGTCTCTCCCTCCCTTTTGCCTGGTCCATTTCTGCCAGCATGAATCAGCATCCCACTCTCTTCACCGATATACACGGTGATGCACAACAGGGTGAAGACAAGGGAGATGAAGAGGTAACCTGCTGTCTACACCTTGCTCTCCACCATCAACAATCCCTACTCTGCCTCCACAGTTTCAGCGTTTGACCTTTTTCTTGCCTGTAAAGCATGTGCATTGCTGTGGAAAGCAAGGTATGCTGCTGTGTGTGTCTCTGCTTGTACATGCACTCCAAAAGCCCACTCAGCTCTGACCTGCGGTTTGAATTTAACTGCTGTGTAAATCTGAGCTGCGCTTTAATGGCTTGCTCACCCCCGATGCTCCTAAGAAGCATCACCTCGGTTGGACAGCGTTGGTCAGTGTGCTGCCGGCACACAGCGGTATGCAACTAGCCCAATAATAATCACATTTTAATCACTCAGCTGCACCACACCTGCCTGACGGAAGCACATTCTAACTCCTTCAAAAAAATTGCCCCAGTGAGTGAAGCAGAAGTGGGAAAATGTAAGGATATTACACATACACTATAGAGCTTTAGTACTAGAGTTAGTGGGGTGCTAACATGCTTGGCACTTAGCAGCCATGTTTTTTTCTGTGTGCATGCCATGTGCATGTGATCAGGCTGTTTTTAATTGCAGAACTTGAAATGTACTTAGAAAATGCAATTTGTTACTTCCCACGTGTGGATATCGATTCCTGTGACTTAAAGTCTAAGTGGGTCGACTTCAGAAACAGCTGTATCACAGTGGCCTCAGTGTGAAAACATTATCACATGTGAAGCTTGATCCTTCAACTACTGGTAACGCTCACTGATTTCAGTTTTTATGGTGAGTTAGGTTTAAACAGTATTATCAAAAGTACCAGTTTGCCATTCAAACCAGTTTAATATTCAAAGGAAATACAGATAAAATTGCAATATTTGATAATGAACCTATTTATAGATTACATGCACTTTGAGTGTTGATTTGCAATGATTAACAGCCTCCTGATGACAATGAGAGTGCTGGAGTCAGTTCAGAGGTTCCCATCATAAAGTGCAGACGAGCACCAAAAACAGGGGGTTCACTTTGGTCAGGTGACTGGTAAAGTACAAATCATGACCTTACAATGGCATATGCATCAGAATATTACAATAATTAAACAGAGATGATGAATTCATGGACTGTAAGGGAAAGAGCAAGAGAATGAGAAAAAGAAGAAAGGAAGAGGTGAGATGAAAGTTGTATTTTAGCAGTGTAATACAATGCCAGGCTTGCAATGTTTTTTGTCAATAATGAGGAAACATAAACAGGTAGGCCTGTTAAAATAGAGCATATTGCTATTCGATCAGAATGTATTCTTTTTTACTCCAGGAAATAAAAATTGGATAAATAGCTCCTATTTACTTCTTTCAATGAGCCACAGCATACAGTAATGGCTAATGAAACTATGTTTTTATAAGTACCTGATGTTTCCAAGCTTTTTGTTGAGCAATAACAATAAATAATGTTGCGGTAATACACAATATATAGATGAGGAGATAAAAATTCAGTCAGTGTATAATGGTGAGCCAGTTGTTACTCTATCCATCAGGCCTGAGTATTGTGCAGCAAAATCGTTGCTTATAAGAGCAGAAATCATGACTCACAGAGGCCGAGAGAGAGGTTTGATATGCTAAATCTATCCAGCATCACAGTGATGTAAAACCTAATGCACTGAATGTGCACGGATCATTCTGTGACAAGACAGAAAGTCAATTTTTACAGTCACTAATCAGAAAAGGCATGAAGGGAGGGGGGTGGGGAAATAGAGAGACCTTGTACGTCTCTGCACACTCTACTGGAGAGAAGGCCAACCACTGGGCTGCCACCCCAGATCAATGACCTCCCCCTTCCCAGCCTTAAGCCCTTCCAGCACCATAACTTGTCTTGGGATCACATACTGGCTCCATAACTCTAATCCTGGTCACACAAGGGTTCCTTTCCTCTATATAACAGTGGTTAAATGTGCGCATGAGCATGTGCATGTGTATTCAAATACACACGTTTTGTAACCAGATGGCAGCGAGTTGAAATCCTCAAACCACCTGAGAGTACAACAAGGTCTCCTTCAACCAACAGCAACTCATCAGTAAGCGCTTTTGTGTGAGGCAACAAATCCCAGTAACTTCAGTGTAGCTGCTGAAGGCACCAGATGTCCAAAACACCCCACCTGAAATAATCCTAATCCTAAAAGATTGTTCTGTGCTGCCTGTATGAATTATTATCCATCCGCTGATCTGACTTTTAAACCATTTCACAAGTTGATGCTCTTTCGGCACAAACAAATATTGGAAGTGACACATCTCCTTGCTCATCTAGTGCAACACAAGGACAAATGTATCATTGTGTGATTATATCAAAACAAAAATAAACAGACATATAGAATAATGAATAAAAACATAAACAAGGCTCACTTTGGGGGTGTGGCATACTAGATGAGCAAGGAGGTCGCTTCTGGTTGCTGGAAGCTTTGGCTGAAGGAATAACCCTAACCTTGTAAAACAAATTAAAAATGAACCTGACAGTGAAGCAGGTTCAGTATTTTTTGTACAGGCTGGATAGAAGAGTGTTTGGGGATTCTGTACGTCTTCAGAAAGAATCAGCAGAATATTTCAAACTGTTAATCTAGTTTTTAAAATCCTTGTGAAATGGCAGGAACTACAGAACATCTTTAACTTCAGTAATGTGATGGGTTTGCCAGCGAACAGAATATGCAGATGGCATATGAATTTGACATTAATTTGATCAGATTGTTCAGAAATTTGATTCCAGAAAGTGGGGGTGACATAGAGAGCATAGAGTCAATGGAAAAGCACAGGGATTCGGAGCTGTGCAGGACTGTGTGCCTCTTCCCAAAGCTCCCTAACCTGTGCTGTTACAACAAGAGGTGGAGGAAGACCACAAACAGTCTCTTTTGGAAAAGCAAAGCAGGTTTTTGCTAACAGATATCCAAACACACACACATCCACATAAAATGTACGCATACATAAATGTAACCAATCAAGAGTGATTTGTGGTGACCAGCTAACCCTTCCATCATATAAAACTGCACTTGACTTTGTTAGCTTGTGGATTGTAGAAGCTTGAATAGATCAAAAGCTTTTGTTAAATCTATAAATATAGAAGCACAATGTTACTTAGTGTCCTATTGCAACATGTAATGAGGAAATTAAATATATGGGATGTGCTCTACAACGACTGGTGCAGACACTAAATGTCGGATGAAAGGATATAAATTGTCTTCATTTACCAACATCCTAACATATATGGACTGTACGGCCTTAAGTGCAGCATCTACAGTGGAAGGCTGAAGAGAGGAACACCCTGAGGTGGCCGAACGCACATAGCTGATATATGGAGGAGCGGTACCTGTCTTATCAAACAAATAGCCAAGGGCACAGAAATGTCTATTGAAAGATGAACAGATATCATTCTGACTTATTGCAGCAAAGCCATCAGAATTAATGCTTGAGGGTAAAGAGGCAGTGACTTTATTCTGAATAGAGGCTTCAAGAGGGGTTGACCGATAAAGAATGACATCAATGTGGACAGATAGAAGGGGGATTAAGCGGTCCTATGAACACACACATACATACACACTGACAAACAACCCAGACACACAGGGGGCCAACATACACACCCATCTTTTGCAGAAATGGATCGGCAGCGTACTCTGGGTTTGTATAATTAATATTCCACAGGGACTCTTAGTCTAGTAATTAGGAGCTGAAACTCCACAGGACTCCATTAATAAAAAGTCAGTCCCAGCGCTGATGAAAGATTGATCATCTCTTACTTTGTCAAGCATGTTATCCAGCTATTTTCCTTGACTTGCCCTTTAAAATGTCCCCTGCTCAAAAAAGTGCCTGTTGGGTGCACCTGTGCGTCCTTGATAGATTCCTTCACAGGCAAGAAAAGAGTGTCTGGACCTTGAACAGTGGGACAGAGGGGAAGTAGAGGGAGCAGTGAAAAATGCCCCTTGTCATCAGACACTCAATCCTGCCTCGTTTGTGTTGACATATTAAAGCAGGGACTGTAGGGAGGCCATAAATACAGTGACCCAACACTGCTAACCCTTTGGCCTCTCCTCAGTCCATGGAGGGAGGGCAAACAACAGCAAAAGCAGAAAGTACATTCACACGTTCGCACAAAATATAATTCTCATCAAATTCCTGAAGTCATTCCTAAAGGATGTTGTCTTTTTTAAAGATTTTATAACTGCTTATGATGGTTTATGACTGTTCGTAATGGGTGTTGGATGTATGAAGGGAGCTGGACACGTGGCAGCGAGTAAGCCTTGCTGCCAATTTGTCCCAATGGCCAACCACGGTACTGCAACATAAAAATCCACAACGGCTTGATTCATAAACCACCATTATAAAAGAGACGTCTGTAAAACTGTAGACAGACACCTCAAACTGCAAACAAGGTAAATTATTAAACATATATTTGCCAAAAACATGGACTCATGAGGTGCTTCTTTTATGTTTTTGTCCTCTCTTTTTTCCTGACTTTGGACTTTTGGAAAATATAGACACGGTCAGTTGAATGCTCAATATCAATGTAAGTAAAACTTTCCCAGAGTCTAGAAAAACTATTTTACGGGCGTTACATCATCTCAAAGTGAAGTCTATGGGGCGGACCATCAAATTAATGAGAGCAGATTTAATTTAGAATGATGTTTAGCCTCAGAATAAATAGGCTTTCTATTTATGAAACATCAAGATTGTTAGTGCCACCTAGGAGAAGAAAATGCATTAGTATTGTCTCATAATAGCTTATCCATGGACATTTTCAGCATTTTAAAACAGCGAAACTTACTTGAGAGCAAGAAAATAACTCAATTTGGATGGGACGCTTGTTCTTACTTTTCTACAGCCTTGTTTATGCCATGCCACACGACACACTGAATTCAAATGAGAAATGGCAGCTAGTAGCAGTGTGAACACTAATCCGGATTACACCAATACATTTCTTCTTGCAGGTGGTGTGAAATTGCGTGATCCCCACAATTCCCAGACCACAAGATTAAGGAGCCCTGACGAACCAAGCCAACTTCGAAGAACTAGCCCGGACAAAGAGCAAGTGATGCGTCGACCCTCATATGTGTAAGTCTGTATTTGTACCACTGCTCAGATTTACACAACCGCTGACTAGAGCCGAATAATACCATCATTTCTGGGTACACCACAAACACAACAGACGTCAGTTGGCCAAACACAACACGGCTGAACAGATGAATGTCGGCTTGGTGCGCCAGGACCTTAACATAGAGCCCCCCTCTCCTTCAGCGCTGGTATTGATAAGAAGTACCCAGCAAAATATGCCAGATACTACACATAGCCAAATTTGCAAAAACTACAACAAAACAATATGAGATGCCTGTAGTTATAGTTTCACACATACATTAATTGTGCCGATACAAAAAGTAAAAATATCTATTAGCCAGACAACATCAAAAGAGGCTCAATAAATACTTCTGTGCCATCTGGTTATGACTTTTTGCTTTTGAAAAAAACAAAACATCATCCATCTGCGTCATCCATCCAAAGCAACTGGTGCCACCTGTGAACACCATGAATTAAAACTAAACTAGCAGCTGTCAAAAGGTGCACAATTAAATCTACACAGCCCAACATACACGTACCAAACAGCAACACCCTGAGAAGCTGTTGCACTTCCAGCCAAAAACATGCAGGAGCAGACAGCTGTGAAAAGGTTTGATTGAACAGTCATACGACAAAAACCTAATAATTGGTGTTTGTAGATCCTTTTTCACAACTTGGAACTATGGAAATAAGCACTCTCCCTCACATTGGTGACTGGCCAGTGTCTACTTCAAAAGTAACTGGATTAGACAAAATTAGAGTGCTTGTAAAATACGATTTGCACAGGTTAGTTGATTAGGTCTTTGAGGACAGGGGTTTTTGGGTGTGTGTGGGTGGAACTGACATTGTGTTTCAGGCTGTTTGGATAGAATAGTAATATTGTAGCGAGTTTATTATTATTTATTATATTCTTGGCTCCAGGTGGGCTTGGTTTTCAAGGGACAGCAGCACCTCTTGTGCAGGGTTATAAATAAGGGTAGTGCAAAGTAGTTGTTTCTGGCATGTTCCACCATTATAAAACAGTGCACAGTCAGTTCAACTCAATTTCTAGCAGCATCAGACAGCTATTTTTTAGCAAAAAAGTTCAGATAAACTGAATAGTACCAGTCCAGCACCAAGTTAGAGACTAGCTGCTAAAGACCCATTGTTCTTAGGAGTTGGTGGAAACTAAAACGAGATAAAAGGAGAATAAATATTGGAATTACATTTGAAATGAATGCTAATGTGGTGTAAATATGTTGTTTGCCAACATGTTAGCCATAGCAACATAACAAGGTGATAATATGTCAGGCCTGTCTATCATCTTTCTGTCCAAGGCAGCCAAAAAAAAGTCACATCTCTTTAGATTATTAATGTTTAAATGTAGCATGCTATAGAAAATATGGTCAATCTATGTAATAACCTTAACAAGACATGGGCTACACTACCAGAGTCTCATTTCAAACTCTGACCCATAATAATGGATATGTAACACACCACAAATTATGCTATTCACATCACAAAAAGGTTTTCTGAGTCTTCAGGGAAAATTTATGGGAAGAGTTGGTTGTGATGACAGCCTCACAGCAGGGCAGGAAAAGCCTGCTGAGGAATGTTTTGAAGCACCACTGTAGTTGAATGGGGGTCCTCTGTTAGCATCCAGAGAGTGTCTTGTCTTATCAGTGTTTTTATTAGCTTACTTGCTCTCTGTCTACTGTATGAGCTCTCTAGTCTTTGCTGCAACGAAGGCAGCAGGCCCTCGGAAAGTGAATGTCCGTTAACGTTCATGTTCGAGCATTTCCAGGCACCCTTAAGATCGCCAAGCAACCATTCCAATGTACAATAACTAAATGGCAGACAGAAGTCAACTTCAGACTCAGACTGAGCTCGGGCCAACATTGTTTTCTTATAAAAAAGTTACATGAGTGACATTGAAATAATAAGGAACGTTTTTGGACTTTATCCATTATACAAAGCTTTGACTAAAGAGCAGTGGATTTAAGCAATAAGCCAATGCAGCGTCTAGTCTGCAGGAAATAGAGAAGTCTCCGCTACAAGATGGTTTTCTAAATACAATCTTAAAACATGATGTGTGTAAAGATTACATTAGTGAGGAAGAAATGAACTTTAAAATTACATGATTTACTTTTATGAATCAACATGTAACACAACCATATTTTTATTATTTAATTTAGCCAATGAGTAAAACATATTGCCATCTTAGTGACGGAGAGTGACATCCATGTACAAATCTCTGCAAGTTGATCTGCAGTCTGACAAAACCAGCCTTGGTTAGTTCTCCATGGCAGAGAGGTGCAGATGAGAAAGGGAGGTGACAGGGTCTGTTTGCTGACTGCAGTACAATGTGAGGCAAAGTCCTGTAGTCGAGTTATTATTCTAGCTTTCTGTAGCTCCCACGGCATTTGTGATAAAGACAATATTTGAAATAATAAATTCCTATTTACACCTACACGCTGTTTCTGTTGCTAAGAAACTTAACTTCACAATCACTAAGCAACTCATCCACTCGGCATGATCCATGGATGTGAAGTTTCCAAGACCTCAACAAATTTGTTGACAGCGGGGTCATTTATTTTCTAAACGTGTTTACACTTCAATGAAGCGATAATATGCTGATTACGGTTGTATCATCCTGTACATGGCTGGTCTGCCAGTAGTTGTTTTGACAAACTAATATGGGGCTTAGAATTTTTTTAAAGATTGTAGATAGAACTTACACAAGATTTGAAATGATTGTAATGAGTTACCTTACATGATTTATGTTCTGATATTTTTACAACCACCAACCAGAATACACAGATAAATACATCCTTTTCTACCTCAGACAATAAAGCCTGTAATCTGGGCGTAATACAAAGCAGAATCCCCACCTGACAATGTTTGTGTCGTTCTCATTTTGACATTTTGACTTTGCCGTCTTATCTGCTGAGTATTGTCAAAGCCTGACGTTTGCCCCGGACATTTCGACTCTCGATCCCACTGAGTCAGTTAAACTGTGCAACAAATGCAAGGTAAGATAGATGCCACCGATTGAGCATTTCACCTTGTAGAGTGAATGAAGAGGATGGATGTGCAGATACTGTACATCATTTTACCCATTCCTCCTGCCCTCCAAACTCCACGCTTCATCATTTCACCCAGGTAAGCCTGGTGATTTGTGACAGATGCTGTTAGCATTTGCACTAACGGCTTTGGTTCAGCTGTCAAAGCCTGATTGAAGTTTGTACCGGAGAGGGCCGACATAACGCTGGGCGGGCACACAGGTGTCACACTCCAGACCAGCTGTTCGCTGTTGTCAGGACAATGTTTGCCCTTTTCTGGTGCGTCATCATCTCTCCAAACACCTGCTGGCCTGTCATAACCACAGATATCGCTTTCATCTAATTATGATACAGTAGAGATAATTCTAACTGAATTCCTGCCTTACAAATGTGCAAAGACACAAAACAAACAGACAAGTTTTAAAAAGGAGAGGAGGTAAATGATTGTCACGAACCTAACTTGGTAAATGTTTTTTAAATACATAATTCGGCGTTTATCAGAATCAAACTGTCCTCTTGTAAATAGGTTTGTAAATGAATCAACAGTTTTTAGTTTGTGTTTCTGGTAATACTTTACTTTAAACCTCTATATTTATTTATTTTTTACTATTCATATATAAGCACTACATAAACATTTAATAAACGGTTATAACACATTATAAAGTAGTCGTAAGCATATATACTAGTGTTTATTAATGTACAGTATTTGTCAACAATTATAATCTCCTATGAAGACATACTTATTATATTACAACTGTATTTTACTATATTGTCATTCATTATCTGTTTATACAGCAGCCTTCACTTATCAGTGTGTGTGTGAGAGAGAGAGAGCGAGAGAGAGTTACATGTCTAGGTGGAAATGTTTTTAAGGAAGAACATCTTTCATTCAGTTTGAAGAGTGTTTACAGGTCCTGTGATAGCTGAAGTGTGTCCAAGCTGCATTAAACAATGACAGGTACATGCACAGTCAGTCTTCATGAGCCTGCACAGACTTTCCATCACACTCTTACATTAAAAATCTAGACCTTAACCTTGAAAAACATATTGCAACACAATAATGCATTTTCTCCCTCCATCATAAAAGAGACGTCTGTAAAACTTTTGAAAGGACACCTCCAACTGCTGACAGGTCAATTGGTATTCTTTCTATTATCAATGTTTAAACCATGAAGGTTTTACATTTGCAAAACTTTCCCAAATCCACATGCACAAAGTCTATGGACACGGCCGGTGCGGCAGTGACTGTGGAGGAAACACTAATGAGGATGTGCAGCAGTCCGCACAACGCAGAAGCAAACCCAGAAGCTAGAAAACCTTTTTCACTAATGCGCTCGCTGAGCAGTTTTCATCCAAGTGAATGGCTGCCATTTTGGATTCCAATCATTTTCTCATAATAAATACATGGTCGTAGTAGCTAGCGTATTATCATGAGTCAGAAGAGTGTTTGTATCTCAGTCTGCAAAAACTTTGTTCACCAAAAAAACGTTGTTGAGGTCTAATTTATTCATTTGTGTCTGTCCTCCGCATCCAGATCTAACAATATGGGTAAATGTGGTCAACAGTACTCGACACCTCCATAATTACCCACCCACCCACTCGTAATTACGTCACATTATGGAAGATAAAGAAGCTCTAACTTCCCTTTCAGTGTAAATTTAAATATATGTTTTGACCTGATGCATAAGATCCATAAAATGCTTGTTTCTATTTTTGTGAAACAACATTTTTACCACAAAGTCCAGTCAGTCACAGTAAGTAACACAATTTTGTCCACTGGCACAGTATTTGCATGCTTTGGTTGTTCTCATTTCTAGCTCCACTTCACAGCAGGGGATAACTGCTTGACTCTGAATATTATGGCCCTGTGACAAAAGAGGGATGCTGCAACAACAGTGTCATTACTGTAAACTGACTGGTTCAATATGTGTGGTCATGCAAGCAAAAAGAAAGACAGGAGCCTCGCTGTCATCTGACCTGCTGTCACTTACTGTGCTGTTGAAGTTGTAATGAAGTGTGTTGTCATATTGTTAGCATTATAGTAAATTCAGTGCTTCTTATTGAAAGCCTCCCACCAGCAAACCACTGCAAGGCTTATATTGTGAAGTAAGTCGACAAGGTTAGCAACGGACCGCTAAATCCTTTGTTTCTCTGAGAGAAATTGGCCTATATCTAGCTTTTTTTTTGGTATATTGCAAGGGAGAAATGGCGTCCTGCAACTAGTAAACTGTTTGGACAAAACATGCAGGTGAAAGGAACTTAATGAAGCTTAGGTGAACCTCAAATATTATCCATGGCATCAAAGTAAAGACACTGTAAGTCAAGAGCAAATCCTTTACACATGCTGATCCTAAAAGGGAATCTTTTATATGATATCCTCTGCAGAAGGTACAGAATTGCCAGTAGTAATAAGACATCTTAGATTAAATTAGCTTTGGAGGTGACACATTTTGCTCATGTGTTATTTTGGTCGTACAATATTCAATATAATATTCACAATATTCATTGCCAAAATGGCTCAGTGACATTTAGCAAAGAGCCACATAGCGATAGTGGAGGACAGGAGGGAGGAGACCATCCACCAGCCATTCAGTTAATATGTGCAATATGTGGTCACATCTGTGCATCATGGAGGATACTGACATCTCTATGACAACAATACATGGCAATGTATACTTAAAAGTGAAAGTGCTTGGTTTTCCAGCTTGATGAATATGTATGAAATTGATTAAGATCTGATCTACAAAAACCTTTTTTGAATAAGATGTTTTCTAACACAGATTCGACGTGCACCTTTGCTCTTATGAAAATACAAAATCAAGGTATTCCTTGACAAGAGAACTGTGCTGCATCATCTAATCAGAACTGACACACTGCCTACAGAGCCTCTCCTCCCACTTTGATACCATACCAAACATGTGAGGGTGGAGAAAACAGATAAAAGAAAAAGAAAAATGTGTTGCAAAACCATGAGCTACAATGAAAATGGAGCCCTGGCAAGCAAAAGACAAGGTTATCTGGTTAACTTTATATCTAAGTTTTCAGTTGTTTTTTGTTGTTTTGCTGTGTTTTCCATGTTGTACTGAAATTCTCAAAAAATTAAAAAACACTTTTGAAAAATGTTATAACAGGTAGTCTGTATATGAGAGCACTTTTGATATAGCTGGCATAGTGAAGGGCCCAAGTTGAATCTAGTTTGAACCCTCGTCCCAGATTTACACAGACAATGCAGGGCTCTCAGATAAGCCTTGGCCCTAACACTCTAACATAATGAACAAGTGCCAACAGCTCACAGGCCTGTCTTTTCCTCTCCTCTACAAGCTTCTACTCCCAGGTGTGGTGGGAATCACAAAGATAAAGACAAAGGCCTCAAGTCTCGCGGTGGTGAACTGGCGGAAAAGGAAGATAATCTTGCAGCGGTGTGTGTTCACTCCGGCCTTAAAATAATCTTCTTTTTGCTCTGGTCCACACCACCATGCTGAATGTGGGAATCCTAATTTGGGTGTGTTATGAATATTCCACCTGCACTGTTCAGCTTCAACGACTGCATCACCATCTGTGAGAGACACCTGGCAAACAAATATCTTCAAACTCTGGACAGGACGCACAGACTGACAGTCCCCATAATATCATACTGATACCACATGAGAAAAAACATCACAAACGCATAGTTGAGTAGCCACAGCCGAGCATATGTTACTAAATTATATGATACATTTGAATAGTGTCACAAAGTATAAAAACAATACGAATGACAAAAGATTTTACAGCAGGAATATTTTGAAATACATGAAAGAATGTCTCTATACCGCCTAAACTTCTTTTATGCACTCCTGATAAATAATATAACACAATCATTACCAATTTCACATTTAGGCTAGCTCCTATTTTGTCTGCATATGAAAATGGAATTGGCTAATGAAACTATTTGAGAAACAAAATATTAATTTGACAGCAACAGTGTGTAGACTTTAATGTGTTTCTTCTTAGATTTCTGTCATGAGGCTGATGGATCTCTGTGGTGAACCATCAGCTCTTAAATACAGACCTCAAATAAAGCATTGTTAAAGAGCTTCATGCTATCAGCAGCTGATATGGCTTGTACAGGGACAACACAAGCAGCTCATCATTTTTTATTAGCCCCACCTTTTCAGTCCTGTTAGCGCCAATTTTGCACATACTTCCATACCGCACCATCGAGAAAAACTAGAGGCCAGAGAGTTACTGACTATGAGACCATGTGTTGACATCAGAAGTTCACCGTTTTCATTTCCTGTGGCTGAAGAAAAACTTGCCATGGAAGCTGTTCTATGTCAGCGAAGACATGAGAAGCTGCAGCTGACGTGGTGTGTTGAGGTGTGAGGCAGTAGAGAGGGTCACACCACTACACATATGCAGGCAGATAAAGGGAAAGAGTGAGAACGTACAAAAACCTCAGGGGAGCTGGGAACATACAGGCTTGAATATCAAGTTATTGACAGAGGCCCTCAGAGCTTTGACAGAGATGATAGAGCCAACCCCACATTGGCTGGAGCACACAGCAGCCATCTAATAAAACCTCAGGCATGCATCCGAAGACCTCAGCTCCAGAAAAGGCTGGCAGCATTACCCTTTCCTTTGACGTGAATCTGTAAGCTCATTCAAAGGCCGTTAAACTTCAATCTCTGCACATTTTGTCAAGAAAACAATACGTAACAGTAAAATTACATACAGTGGTTTCAATGTCGTCGTTTTAGCTATGTAACAGCCAGGAAATAAAAGCTGTTCCCTGGTAATTCAGTCATTCTGGGCACCCTTTAGAAAGCATCAGTCATATAAAGCTCTTGTGGCATTATAAAATGACAAAACAAACGCCAAATATGCCATGATAGACTTTTATCCTTTCTATTCATATGCTTTTGAGGAGGCACTGCAGCTACTAGATAACATGAATGAAGGATACACAAATGTGATTATGATCAAAAGTTCTTTGGTAGTTGTAAAGTATTGCCTTGGTGCCTTTAAATGTGCCCAATTCTTTTCCCTGAGAGGCCCAAAAAGTAAACGTGAGTGGGTTTGTGTGGATCAGTGTTGACTCACACACCATCTAGAAACAGGGGCTGACATATTTTCTGAGATCTCCATATTTAGGCTGCAGCTATTCCCTACAGGGAAGCGAGATGGTAGGTGAGGGAAAACATGGTAAAGGACGACAAATCAGGAGTTGGTTAAGTGGATCAATGTTGGCTCAGACTGACTCTCCCTCATGTCTTATTCCCACAAAGTAGCTTGATTTGAGTGGTTAATTTCTTTCATCTTTTTGTTTCCTCAGGATAAAATACTCTGGCCCATAAACCACACTTTGAGCGCTCCTGCCTTAAAGCTGCATTAAGCTATTTTTTACTCTATTTGAGACTGACTCTATGAAGTTGCCAACATGTTAGCAAATTAATGCCTACTTACACATCCAGCTGAAATGGAGCTTAATCCAAGTACAACAATACTTGGCCTTTTAGCTATGGTTCAGTTTTCCAACACTTGAGAAAAACATCTTGTGAGCTCCTGTGTTGAACACGACTGCCCCATGGTTTTATACACCGTCTGGTCAGTCCAGCAAACAAAATCAATGAGTGCAGCTGCCTGAAAGCTGTGTAGAGCTGCAGACTGTGGTGTTGATTCTCAATGGGAACGTCAGAGTTTTCACATAGCAGCCCTTTCACATAACCAGGAGTCTTTTTAATTCAGTTATTGGATGGATGGATTTTATTTCAAACTACTGATCAGCAACTGATCAAAACTAACTATATTGATCTTTTTGTATTGAACATTTTGACTGTGATCATTTCTATTCTTGACATTGTCAACAATAGATTTTAAAGATGGATCTTAAGTAGGAGAAATAAATAACAGTTTCTTGGTGTGTGAACAAAAACAAAATGCAAATGTGACTGAGTAATAGCATCTTCTCATGTTTCTGAAGATGATTTACCCAGTTAATTGTGGAGGAATCCTGCATGTGGGGTAGTTACTTTCAAGTATCATAAAAGTGTTTAAAGTCACTTCGGAGCTCCTCTGAGACTGTTGTTCATTAAAATAACAGCTCAAAACTCAAACAGCCTGTTTATCAGAGACCGTGGAGGATGGCAGTGTGGACAAATTGAGGTGTAATTATAGTGTTGGGTTGCAAGAGACTTTTCATCACCATAGAAAGTGCTCCTCACAAATTATTCAGGGAGGAGAGGTGGCGAGAGAGAGGTTTCACTTGCTGATGCCAGGAAAACGAGCGCTGAGCTTTTCAGCATCAAACGTCTGAAGAGTGGGAGCCATTTGTAAACAGGGTCCCTAGAGAGGGTCATATTTGGAAAGAGAGAAAGAATCACAGGACAGAGTGATAAACATGTAACCATCAGATAATCTCCTTGCACTACCACACTGGAGACATCTCCCTTAGAGAAACAGTTAGCTTCCAAACACTAATCTCACATCAAACATCTTCATGACAAATCAGACTTTAGTTCAATCATCAAGAGGGTTGACAATTAGAAAACACAGTCAGAGTTTTGATCTTGTTTCAAAATGAGGCAAAGGTGGCGCCCATTGCCTACTCTGCCTAATAGTACCAGCTAAGACATGGAAACTAAAAAATACATTAAACACGTGTTTTATTTTGAATAACCAATCAAATTTGATAATCAAGGCTCTTTCCAGCCACAACAGGCATCTGTCTTTCAGCTCTAATAAACCCGCTGTACACTAGCTGCCCAGCACCAAATAGCAGACAGACAAAGTTAGTGGAGCATTTAGCAGCTAAAGAGCCCGATATTTCTATCAGGAGTTGGTGGATACCAAAAGCAGAGCGAAGCCCAGGATGCAGCATTGGTGCCCTTGTAAAATGGTGTCTGGGGGAATTTGTTTTGGTGGAACATTTGCTCTTGGGGAGGTGCACCCCCATTAAAATGGTTACATGCCTGCTAAAGAAAACACCACATAAAATAGTAAACGACGAGTATGTGATTTTACAATGTTTACTGTTAAAAAAGAGGAACATAACTTGATCATCAGTGTCCTATATTTAGCTCTGGAGGAGTTAAAACCATTAAAACCACGGACTATGAAAACAGTTACACGCCGTTAGCGGAAGGGGAGGAGAATGGCGACTGAAATAGTCGCCAGACTTATCCCAGCAGCCTACATCCGGTGAGTCAGACTAGGTGGACACAAACACGACTCAAAATGACAGATGAATGAAGATAATGTTGCTCCGTGTCTGCTGGATGTGAAATACATTTTAGCTTGCTAACACGTTCACTACAACATCTTTATAAGATGATAATATGTCAATTGTGAGTTTACAAAAATACATTTAAGGCTGCTTTAAGGTGTACACTGAAATACCAGAAAACTGTACTATAATGTAATGATATCTAATGCAACAGCCCTGAAATAAATCTTACCTCTACGGTCATTTTTGGAGTATTGCATTAGATTGCGTAAGATACTAAAAGGTGAAAGTATTTTGTCCATGGTAGCACAAGTTGATTTGCTATGTCATTATTATTTCAACAGAAGCAGTTTGGTAATTATTACCTTGACCAGTAGTGCTGATTATTTTGCACAATTGGGGGCTCTTGAATACTGTATTTTCTTTGCAGGAAAAAAAACTTGTTCTGTAAAAGGAATCAGTTCTTAATGTATCCTCTGGCTTTTCTAAAGTATAAAAAGTAGGATACAGTAGAGACAGGGGCTGACATATTTTCTGAGATCTCCATATTTAGGCTGCAGCTATTCTCTAAAGGGACAGGAGATGGTAGGAGAACATGGTAAGACAAGGAACGACAAATCCAGAGTTGGTTAAGTGTGAGTGCTCATGCATACCTGCACATCTTGTACTCACATGTTGTGTGGGTTTGCCTTTGTGTTAGCATGCCTGTGTTAGATTTGGTGAGGAAATCTCAAGAACAAGAGCTCATGAGTATAGAGATAGATACAAATAGAAACATCGGGTGAAGGGGTGGGGACAGGGAGAGTTCGAGAGAGAGCCTTTGTATCCCTGAGGATTGCAGAAGATACAGACCTGAATATTAACTCACAGAGACCCTATAGAGCTTTAATTATTGATTACCGATGAGCATTCACTGCCAAAGCCAACACGTGCTCCATGAAAGGATATTATAAAGCAAGGGATCTAAAGTATACAGTACCTAGAAATTCAAAGAGCAAAACCATTCCTGAAAAGTTTTATATGGCACCAAGTCTAAAGAGACTCAGAACACTGAAATCAAAAGCAAAACCCCAAGTAATCCACAAAGGGAGGCTATGAGTGAAAGACTGGTAGATAGTACAGTATCGCCGCTCAGGCTGGGGGGTTTTTGTGATGAGCATTTTCCTCGGGCATGGATTACAGCTTGCTGCTACAGTGGAGTGGAGGGTGAACTGATGAAGTGGTTGGATTCCAAAGTATTTCTAGTTCTGGAGCAAAATACAGTAATACAAGGAGTTTCTGATGCTGGTGTCTGTGCTGTTGAGACATTGGTGACCGCTCTGCCTCTCATTAGCCTACTGGTTCTGTCACACTTCATCTTGGTGGACAATTACTAACACTTAATTTCATTTGTCTAATTGGATGCTAATTCTCACATGCTGCAGATGGAGGCTGAAAGGCATTGCAGTGGCCCCCAGGTAACTCAGTGGTAACCTCTCCGTTTTACTCCAACTTAGCCCCAGTGACTTCATTTCACACTTCATCTCCCTTCCAGTCACATCCACTCACGCACACAAACACACAAGTACAAACACATCGCACAGATGCGCATGATCACACACACACACACACACACACACACACACTCATATTGATATGGACTCAAGCGCACAGGCGAGCCCAGTTGCAACAGTTGCAATTTAAGACATTTCCAGAGAATGTCTGAATCACGAACAATCAGCTTACACAAATTAGGCTGCCACGCATGGCGGAGTAAATCTTGATGTGTGCATTATTACATTAAACAGCTGTGAGTGTATTTTCCTTGCTGATATTTTCCTCTTAGACAAGGATTGCTTTTGCATTTGTTTTTTTCCAATTGAAATGAAATACTAACAACGGGATGAGTGATATCTCATCTGCTTCGGTTCATGGTGTACAAGGGAAATACGTGACGCAATGTCAAACTCTGATTAACTTGGCATGGTATTCTGTTTAAAATGAGTGAAATCTACAAACTGGGAAACCCATAATGCTCTGTAGTCCCATCCCATCTGTTAGAGAGCTCAGAGTGGCAGGCACTTGGACTCAGTCTCTGTGTCCTCATGATGCTGAGTGGCCTCACAACACAGTGCTCATGTTCAGCCTGACCTCAGCGTGGCCAAATCAGACTAGTTGGCCCTTTACAGCATGGAGCCACTCTGACAGCCCAGCACATAAAAAACACAGGGTGGGAGTAGTGGAATTGAATGTGATGATATCTCCACATTGACAGGCCGGTTACATTACATTCAACAACATTCGTTGTCATTCAATAGTCACTTGTTTCATATATGCAATACTATATGTGAAACTCACAAACAGCGACAATGATCACTCAGTGAAACTAAACTGCACATTTTTTAACAAGATGACTCAGTGCTGAGTGATTAAATATGTGTTCTGAAATTTTATCACTGAGGAAAAAGAAAAGAAAAAGTTGATGAATGTTGAAGATACTTTCTCTTAGTCTTATTATATTTGTGTACTTTCTTTTTACAGAAATCACTTTGCAACTTCAGGCCAGTTGTATATCTGAAATTTACCCAAAGTTCAAACATAAATTAAAAACGCATATGAGTTAAATACTTGTCTAGCCCTGTGGCCTTCAGGTTCTTATTAACCCCCTCTGACTTCATCACCACACAGAACTTTATTTTTTTTTTTAATTTCACTGGAGATCCCAAAGTTTCCAAAGATACCAAACATGCCAGACTGAATTTTGGGAAATTGTGTCTAAAGTTAAGTATAACACTACAGCCAGGAGGCAGTTAGCCTAGCTTAACATGAAGACTTGAAACAGGGGGAAACAGCTTGCCCGGCTATGTCCAAAGTTCAAAAATATGCCTTCATACACATCTAAAGCTCACTAATTCACATGATGTTTGTTTAATCTGTACATAAAAAGAAAAGTGAATTTATGGGAGGTTACGTGCTGTGGCTGTTTCTTTGTGAACAACAAGAGTCATAGTGAGGTAACCAGCGCAGATACTTTGTGGAGGTACTGGCCAATGGATAAACTGTTGATCATCAAGAAATAGTTACACCATGTACCTTCCTCTAAAACCCCAAATTATGTTTTTACATTACTGTTTTGAACTTGAGGGAGAGCCAGGTTATCTGTTTCCACCCGGCCTTCAGTCTTTATGCTAAACTAAGCTTATCGATTCCTGGCTCTAGATCCGTACTTAACACATAGAAGTATTGATCATCTCAATTAACTCTCAGGGGGAAAAAAGGAAAAAGCAAATATTTCCCCAAAATACAAAGTATTCCTATAAGGGGAAATAAAAAGCAGAAACTGTATGTTAAAGGATGAAGTCAACTTTAATTGTACGTTCCCAAATGTTGTGACCATGGAAATTAAGCTCTTAGAGGTGATGACCAATCACTGAAGGCTCACTCACGATCAGCCAGGTGAAATGATTATGCATTATAGGTACAGAGTTTAGTACAAAGGCTCATACTGTTGGCCTCTAAGTCTGTTTGTGGTTAAAGGGTGGTGCGGTGAGCTTTAGAGGGAGTCATATGGTGCCTGTGGTGTGTGTCCTTCAGGCAGTTTATGTGTGTGTATATGTGTGTGTGACACCATCTGTGGCCTGGTCACTCGCCCACAGTTTTTCTGCCAATGGCTCCCTCGGAGGGAGATTGTTAGGGGGCATGTTGAGACTGATTGTTGATCCCAGCTCAACACACACAAGCAGGCGCACAGATCATATAAAGACATTTTAATGTATTTTAAGTGCAGCGTTCATGTTCACATTAGCTTCTGAAAACAATGTACGATGAGAGCTGGCAAATCGCTTTTGTGACACAAACTTTCTTAGCTGTTTAAGAAGCTTGTATTTACTTCCCATTCTTCCTCTCTTCTCCCCTCTCTCCGTCAAATCCCGGAGCAAGACAGAAATGTCAGAGTTTCACCCAACTGTTCCTATCAGATCAAAGAGATGAATACGAGCTTTTAAAGGGGCTCAGTCCCTTAAATCCCATTTCAGTGATACGGTTTTCTTACCAGCTTTGAGGCTGAGGAAGTGTTTTGCCGAGGAACACTCTAATGCTGTGTTGGCTCATAAATAGCGAAGAGCTATAAACTTATCTTTTTACTGTTGAGGGGAGAACATTTACAGTCTTTCATTATGGATGTTAGGGAGAGCACAGATATCATAGTGTTGTGATGTGGCTGAGGTTTTGCCTCTGAAAATGAGAGAGGTCCTTGCCTTGTGTGGAGTTTGCTACAGTATGGTAATGGCCATCTGTTGGTAGTGCAGCAGTGCAGTAAACTACCTCTGATAGTCCGACAAGATGAGACACACACACACACACTAACACATGCAAACCTAAAGCTTCACACACACACACACACACACACAAACCTAAACCTTCAAACACACACAGGCTAAAAGGACTTCCCTCAAGTCACAGCATTACATGCGTGTGTTTGTTTGTGTGTGTGTGTGTGTGTGTGTGTGTGTGTGTGTTTCCATGGCTTGTCTATAATGCTCAGGGGTGAGTCAGACAGGGGACAGAGGGGGATTGAGCTTCAGCATGAGGATGAGGAGGCTTGTGAATTCACATTGTGGATGGCATAAAATGTTTAGAGGACACACACTCTGTATGTTTGACCTGCACAGGACAACCCTGTCTCTTTGAAATAATGTTTATATTTTACCAATTCGCCACAGCAACGCCGCCCCGGTTATCTTTTTAGCCACGCTTTATGGATGTCAGTCGCTCGGTCCACCATTTTGGACAGACTGAAATATCACAACAGCTGCAGGATGGATTGCCACGAATTTTTGTTTTGTTTGATATTCATGGTCCCCAGAGGATACATCCTAATGACTTTGGTGAACCCCTGACTTTTCTTCGAGCAGGATTGAAATGTCTCTAACTAGGTTAAGTCTAACCCTAACCCTAACGAATAAAATCATACAATAATACTGAATATAAAGTGCAGTAAACAGTAAAAACAAATTAAGGCTGTGCTAATACATCTATATAGATACCCATTTACATATTTCTAAATGTAGGATTCACACTGACAGGTAACTTATTCAGTTTCCGTGGCCTGTTATCCTACATTTTCAGCACTCCACAGACCTGGAGGGAAATCTAAAGTTAACATTTTGTTATTAACAGCAAGTCGTGCTGCACTTCAGTGTTCTTGAACACTTTATTACCATCTCTGATAGCCTAGAAGAGCTCAGGGTTAAGAGCATTATAAGTCAGGACTGCAGCGACGGGCACCTGAAAACCAAGGACAACAAGTAAACAAGTACAATTAGACGAAAAAGTAAAAGGACTTACATTAACGATGGCTTGGTTATATTCAAGTGTCCCAGTAAGCCATGACTGTGTGACAGTGTGCCAGCATGCGCAATACCAGGACCCTGAAACTGAAATCAGCCGTCATTGATTTGATTATTTACTCTGCTCTTCTTATAGTAACATATCAAAAATGTCCTCTTTAAAAAAGGTCTATCATTCCCCTCCAAAGTTAAAATTAAAGTCAGAATAACACAAAGACAAATGACCTCATGTCCAAATAAGAGTTTATTACATGTTTTATTCTCTTTAGTTTTTTTTTATTTGACACAAAAAAGAACATTTCGCCCTCTGTATTTACTTACTGTAAGTTACAGATGCACTTATGTTATCTCGTAACATTGCAAATGAAACACTGTGAAAACTCCTGTACCTGGCTGGGTGGAAAAAGCAGCTGCAGGGCATCGCCTAATAATAAAATCCTCTCAGCAGTTTGCGCCGGTTTATCAGTAAAAAGCCTGCTATGACTGACACATCTTTAGCAACAATGTGTTATTTTCACACAGGTAGATGATGATTATCAGTATAAGCACAGTGAAAAGTGAATTAGGGAGATGTGAGGCTATGGCAGCAGATTATATGGATAAACTAAGTGAGATATTACTGTTTGATACATAATTAAGGGTGCCAGCTGCATATTCTCATTCATTCTGCCCTGCTGGGTTACAGGATAGCACAACAGCTATTTATCCTCTTCAGAACAACGTTGTTTGTTTACTATGTGAGTAAATGTAATGGATTTCTCTATTTTTTTGTTTTTTCAAATGCTGCAAACATATTTTCACGTGCTGATCAAACACATTTACTTTACAGCTCAAACTTTGCATCACCAATGTGTAAGGGCCACTGCATTACAAACGGTTTCATCAGATGCTGCATGTGATATTCATGTATGCAGGGCACAGTATGTAGCAGTGTGTACTCGTATATACAGGTATGTGAGCACAAAAGACATCGAGAGAGAGAGAGAGAGAGAGAGAGAAAGACGGATAAACTTCATGTCAGCTGATCCAAAACACTCAAGGTCAATTTTAAGTGTCTCACATCTCCGTCTAGGTGGCAGGCATGGGTGCTCGCTTTGTTCTGATTCATTACTTCAGCTTTTGTACCATGAACCCTGTATAGACAAATTCCTATTATTACCCCTTTGATATAGCTTGGCGCTTGCCAGAATGCTGTGAAGGCTTTGCCTCACATTGTGATGTGACATGCATGTTGTGGGATTAGATGATAGGAAAAGAAAATACTACTGTGCATGCACACACTTGCCCCCTCATATACAGTATGCGTGTGACAGATGAATACATGTAAAGTGCTAAAATAGACCAAATAATATTACTGCCAAGTAACTTTATGATTTAGGATATCTTTTGTGTTATTATTCTTTAGGCTTATCATGATTTTCTGGCTAGTAAAGAGTGTCCCTGACTTTTAGATAACAAGTTAGCGGCTAAATGCTCCACTGTGTTCACCAGCTAGTCGCTAACTGTATCTGTCTGCTGTTTGGTGGTGAAACGGTAGTGTACAGTGGGTTTTTCAGAGCTTTTTTGCTGAAAACGGCTGCCTGCTGCAGCCTAAAACGATGCTATGAGAGCGGTGAGAGTGAGCCAAAACAGGAAAGTTGAGCAGAGGGGAGCTGCAGATTCAGGTGATAATTCTCTGTAGGGTCATAACTACAAGTGACCCCTATACATTGTCACACTGTTTTCACATTGTTATTATAAACATATTGATTATAGCTGCTTTAATGTTTTGCCATGTATAGTATAGAGGTTTTAAGTACAGCACAAAGAGTGACACAGCTGTATAGATCTGTATTTGAATTTGTATTGATTTGTATGATTATTTTGATAGCAGCCATCACAGACCTGATCTGAGGAAAGTGTGTGTCGTGACTCCTCAATGCTAAATACTTCCCTTTTCAGGGCTTTTACATATGCACGTACAAACACAGGTATATTTTAGTATATTTGGAGCATTTTCAGACTTTACTTTATGCAGTTCTCTGAGGATGACTGGCACTTTTCATATTAAATGCCACCCGCTGACTGCTTCCACGGGCTAAAAACCTCTCAGTGAACTTAAGTTGTTACACTGTTCCCCATACAATGCTGTTTCTCTCATTCACAAAGTGTCTACAAAAACAACACGCTCAATCAACTCCTTATGGCTCAACTGTTTCTAAACACGTTCAAACTGAACAAGAGTGAGGGAAACAGGAAACATGGGGGGGAAAGCAAAACGAAGAAAAGTCCACCAGGGCAGCAGAAGAAAGGGAGGCAAGTGTGAGTGTAATTTCCCATGGTGGACTACTTCCTGATTGTGGCGGTGTTGACTTATGAAGCCTCTACCTGTACAAGAGGATATTGCCCCATTTCCCACCTCTCAGTCCGATTATCATTACTGAGCTCCTCTTATCTATTTAGCCTTCTCCTCTTGAGCATCACCTCACCCTTTAAAGCTGGCAATTTGTCAAAAGCTTCCCTACCTCTTCAACATTAGCAGGAGTGTACCATGATTGGTAAATTTACCTATTAAGCTTAATGAGAATATAAAAACCAAAATCATCCATGTGCGTTTAGACTAATCTCTTAGTAATGTGACAATGTAAGTGGATTTTTTTTTGATTAATTTGTGGCATTTTGCCATGATTTGATAGAAACAAGACAAACCTAGTATATGGCTGGACCGTGTATGGTCAATGTGCTATGTTGCTGCCAAATTGTTACACCTATAATGTGAATTCCTGGATATTAAATATTCATCTGCAATTTTCTGTCGTGGTCCCAGTAATATTTGTTCTTAAAGTGTATTGAAGTAGAATATCACGTGACATGGTGAAGCTACATTTGAAGTCAAAAAGTGTTGCATATCTTAAGAAGTTTGATTTGAAAGAGAACTTATTCTAACTATAATATTATAGTTATTATCATCTATTAACTCCCCTTGCTCTTTCATTCGTTTCTATCTGCAGGATTTCTCTGACTCACTCTGTATTGAGTGTTTTGTCAGAGTGATTAGAGTGATTGTTATTTGTGCTGCTTTAACTGTGCACTCTCCCTTATTCCTCCTACTCTGCTCTCTGCTGCCTTGAGGGCTATGCCTATACTCATAGAATCAATTGTGTAACTTCATCACTCACTCTGTCATGGACAGACTTTTGCGTCTTTAGGGCTGCTTCCTTTGCTGCAGTCTAGCAAAAAGTAGAAATACAGACAGGAAATGTGAGGAGCAACAAAGGTCTCAGAGTCAAACCAGAAACATTGCAGTTGGTTATATGGCTTCTAAACCACTGGGTCACTGGATGCCAAATTTTATCATAATCACCTGCAGAGTCATAAAAGTACAAGATGAATGAATCAACAGCCTCGAATTAGTCAGGTTTATGTTTTAAAGTGTTTGATGAACAGTGATTTTAGTTGCATACACTATTAAATGCTACCACTTATAATGACAAGTAAGGTCCAATCAGTAATTTTCAACCATATAAACTGCAGGTAAGATCTTAGTGTCTGTGTTTATATCACTTATGTAGTTTGCCCAACAGTCATGGCTGTCTGGGACACTTCATCATATTCCTTTAAAGAATCTTCTCCTGATCTCCTACTAACAAAATAAAGCAGATGGTCACCCATCTCTTCAAAAGCAAACATGAACTGAGATGATATTTGAAGCACATAGATATTTGTATCTGACAGCATATTTGGGAATAAGGAGTCAAAAGGAGACTGGAAATAAATTGGAGGTGTCCTTTCAGTCAGCACACGTCCTCTCACAGTAAATATTCCCGACTTCTGTCAGCTCTGACAAGCACAATTATGAATACATAATCACTGTGTTACGCAACTAAATGGGTTACTGGTACATGAATAATTTGTATTTGATGCTCAGCCATCATCCTCTGAGTTTTCATTTTTGCTATTGTTTCAGTCCCATTTTGCAAGTTTCTGCAGATGTTTTGTTTTTCACATTGTCATGGTATTATTTCACTAGCTACAGGGCCGGCTGTTGCTCAGGAGGTAGAGCCACTGATCACAAGGTTGGTAGTTTGATCCCCACCTCCTCCTGTGTACACATGACAAAGTGTCCCTGACGCTATATAAAGGCAGCCATTTATAGCATTGCTGTCCTCTGGTCATTCTGGGTCACTCTCTGTCAGATCCTTTTGATAAGATCACATGTGCATGTGTGTTTGTCCAAATCCAGATGTGTATTGGGTTAAGAAACCTTAGCAAGACTCTCACTTGAGTTTGGGAATGACAACTGTGTTTACTTAGAACAGTGATCTGGAGTATATCCTTCCCTTATTACTACAGAGCAACTTGATGTGGACACTGTGTGTGTGTGTGTGTGTGTGTGTGTGTGTGTGTGTGTGTGTGTGTGTGTGTGTGTGTGTGTGTGTGTGTGAACTATTAAACAATTAAGCACCTTTTTCGCAATAATGAACAACATAGCCACAGCTGGAGACTCAGCATGTTTAAAGACTAAAACGTCTTTAGTTTTTGTTGACTAAGTGTGACTTAAACTAATCTGCATTTTTCACAGAAGTTTTTGTCAGGTGCTAAAATTTACACTGACTGGCTCCAGCTTCATATTGTACAAACAGATATGAAAATGGTATCAACCTTCTCATCTAACTCTCGGCAAGAAAGTGAATGTTTCCCAAAGATTTTTCCTTTAAAGCAAACTTTAGACCCACTACACTTCATTCTACTTGGCGGGTTACGCACATGTACATGTACAGTGTTATGCAGGGAGACACCAAATGTCTTCATGCATTTGTGTGCGTGCTTGTTTCTCCGTTTGGCCACTAATGAGATGTCCAACTGCGGCAGCCATCTGAAAAAGGTGCTTCCTTTATCATGGAGATGTGAGGGAGACAGTTTTAGCAACTAAAAAGACACGTGTCAGCAAGACAGTTGAGGAAACTGCACACGCAGACATCGCATCAACTAGATTGTGATTGTGTGGTGTGGGGAAGCAGGAGCTGCCCCTCTCCCTGTGCGGTGTGTAATTAGCAGTGCCATCTGTATGTATGAAACTCAGAGGTGAGGACAGCACAGGAGGAGCACGGCTGTCCGTCCTCATTTACACTCAAATCATTACTTCGGCCTATTCATCGCCTTTTTTTCATTACTCCTCTGCTCTTTTCCCTGGAAAATGCTCTCCCAGATTAAGCCATCAATTCCAAACTGCTCTATTTCCTCTGCAGTGACATGCCACCTCTCTGTCCTCTTTGTGTGGTATTCAACCCCTCAAATGTCAATTCACAGCTGCCGTTGCTTCACTGCGCCACATCCTTCCCTTCCCAGCCTCTCAGCCCTATCCATCACATTTTCATGTGTCCTCTGATTTCACATCTTTCTCAGTCTGTGTCCTGTTGTCTGTCATTCTGTCTCTCTCTCCTCTCTCTATCTGTCTTTGGGTGTCTCTGTTATTGTCTCTTTCACTCTCTCTTTCTGCCTCTCTCTTGTTGGGCTCCAGGCAGAAGGGTTGGACTCTCAGAGGAGAAGTACAGGTTTAAATGACGGGCTTGTTAACGGGGTCACTGATAATTCTGCTAATTAGCTGCCATATCACCTTGAGCTGCGTTCCCAACAGCTAGATAAGAGAGACAGTGAATGAGTGAGAGTGAGAGAAAGAAGATGGAAAAGAAACAAGCCCTCAAATTCTGGCAACACCTAAAAACAAGCAGAAGCAGAATCTAATACTAGTGAAAGATGAATAAGAAAGTTTTGCAAAAAAATTAATTGTGTCTGTAATGAGAAATTTGCAACCAGTGTTTCCTTTTAATGTTGTCCCTGAAAATATAATGAATCAATTTAATCACCGGTTAAAAATAGTCAAAAAAAAGCTGATTGTAATTTGCTTAAAAAAGTCAAATTAGTGTTACTTTCAGAAGCGTTCCACCCATATTTCAGTTTGTGTAATAGATTTAACGCTGCACTGAATACTAAAAACCCAAACTTGCACCGTGGCTATTAATAATATTGATATAGTTATTTGTGCGAGCGCTGGCAATTAGCAAGGGTCGCTAAAAAAATTGACGGAGCTCGTCGTTTTGCCGGAGGCCAAAATCATCTCATAATTAACCTGTTAAAAATCAATACACAGCAGACTGTATGCAAAATGAGAGGCCATGTCCCTGATTAGCAGCAGATTTCAAAGTGGATCCTTCTGTGGTTCTATTGGCTGCTCAGGGAGTCACCAGACCTCCTATTGGTCCTGGCAACTTGTTAATGAGCCTCAGATGTCCACTTCACTCAGTGGGATTATCGTGGTGTTTAATGTTGATATCAGCCGCACTAATTACAGCCTATTAATTATGGAATAAATAATTGAAAGCAAAAACTATACTCCAGTTAGTGTAATTAAAGAAGACTAATTAATGCATTAATTGATTTTATGTTAATTGAATTTTCCATGAAATTAGAAGAATCTTGGGAGAATGACACAGAGTGACGTACAGGCCCTTGGACAAGGTCGATGTGATTCGGCATGATTAGAAATACTGCCAGCGCAGTGCAACCTTGCACTAACAAAGCAGGAAAAAGTTACAGAGTGCAGTTTGATTAAAGAGTGATGAGGAAGTTCGTGTCAACCAAGGCTGTTCTAAAGACACACTCATGTAGATACTCAACAAGCATACTATTTTTTTAGTTTTGCCTTGTACTTTTTCCTAATTGGGGAGCATGCTAAAACCGGATGCACAAACGAGTGGAATGGAGGAACATATCTGAGGGCTAGATGAGCCTTTGTTCTAAAAAGAGAGAGAGAGAAGATGAAAAACCTCCTTCGTCTGGGATCTGGGTCAGAGCTCTGTGTTGCAGTGCCGAGTGTTTCTCTGTGGCTCTGTGCTGCACACTGTACCGACTGTATCTGTCTCTCGATAGGCCGTGAGACGAATCTACCTGTCAAGGCATCACTGAGGAGATCACGCACACAAGTGCTCACAGTCTACTGTAATACGCAAACAGCAATCAGAATTAAAATACTTTCACACACTCACATGCACACACGCTCAATCCCTGGTCATAATATGATGTGATACGGAGCCAATAAGGCGAGAAGCCATATCAGGTTATGAGTCGGCCAGGTGATGCAGACTGTTCCTGTTGTGAAAATCTGCTCCCCCTCTGCTCGCCTGATCTGTTTCCCCTAAAATACCACAAAAGGGATTCTCAGAGTCAGCAGCAACACTGATTTCTTCTCCCCCTCAAGTTTCACCTCCCAACCAGACTCGCCTGGCGTCAGCATGAACTAGCTCTATTAGATTAGCAGCACTGTGAGCTAGCTAAACCCCCTTCTCCAAACTGCATGATGGTTTTGCATCATGGCGAAGCATGTCTTCGTATGACTTTGCCTGTGCAGGTCACTGCACCCATTTTTTGCAGGCACACACTTAATTCACTAACATATGCTGGCACATAAACACATGCAACAACTCGAGACACATACACAAACGCAGCTGCTGCAGTATAATAGAAACAACAGAGACATTTGATTGACATTACCACGGCGACTGTAGATCTAATTTCCGCGGCTTGCTGGAGAGGAACAGCAATGGAGAACGCAGCAAATCGGCCTGTCAATCAAAGTGGCTACCTGCCCTGGCTCGGGTGCCGTTAGTGAGCGCTCTCCACAGCAGAGCTACAGCAGGAAAAACAGCAGCACTAAAGGTTGTGGTGTTGAAGCAGAAAGGATTAATTCCCAAGTCGTTATCACTAATATATTATTTTAATTGAGCCAATCATTTGCAGCAATTATAATGACTTCAAGAAACAATATTTGGTGAATGGGAACAAACAAGAAGGCATTTCAGTGCCGGTGCATTCATTGTGATCTGGTTCCACTCCCTTGTTTTAAAATAATAATAATTAAAGGCCCCTCTAGACATGTCTGAAGACATACAATTATTCTGCTTTGAATAATAATTTGTGTCTATCTATGTTTAAAAAAAAAAAGTTACATTTTCTTACAATGACATCGACTCCTTTTCCCATTTCAAAAGCTTAATTACTGGACACAAGATGTCTCCTACTTCATTGTAGTATATTCTCAGTGTATGTGCATGGGAAGTTTCCACATCACATGTTGCATGTTGGCTTCCTAACTAGTACTCATACGTAAACATCTGAAACTCAGGTTTAAGGTGGGCACTTCAGCAGATGAATGTGAAAACAGACATTCAAAAGTGAAGGTAAAACATCCAAATCAAGTTACAATAAGAAAACCACATTTTTGATAAAATTAGAAGGGGTCTTTAAGATCACCTGATAAAGGCACAAAAAAAATGTATTCACTCACAAGTTGTTAACTTGATTGTTGCTGTAAATAGCAACAGTGTGTTTTTCTTTTTTTTCCCATGAGCTTATCATCGGGCTTTAAGTTCGAATGGATTGTAGGTTAAGATTGCCAGTCGATTCTTAATGTAACAGAACCTCCAGGGGGTTAAACAAGGTGTATCTGATCGATTTAGCTGCTTATAGAGGAGGACTTTACACAGAAGAGGTGGTGCTGTGGGGCCCGAGGCAGACAGAATAAGATCTCAGTGTATCTGCTATATCTCTGCTTCGCTGGCGGGAAGGACGTAGGTATCATATATGCTGTTATCAGTAGGACTGCTCCCCGTATCTCTGATATCTCTGTTTTATCATCGGTTAAAAAAAAAATGGCCTGAGGGCGAGAATGGCCATCTGACTGGCTTCTTCTTTTCCTCTCATTCTCTTCTCCTTTCTTTCCTCTCGTTTGTCACATTGAAGAGACCAAAAAAAAAGAAATGTATCCACTACACACTGACAGCACACACAGATTCTAATCTTCTTCTTCATTTTTCTGTTCCTGTTTAAAGACCCTTTGTCACAAGTGACCACAGGTGAGGGATATCAGCCTCTCTGCTCTTTATCTTGTCTTGTTCTGTTTCTTCTTCTTTTGTATTTACCAATGAAAGGGGAGGTTGGACTTTGCAGTAGAAGAACACCCTGCAGTGGTTTTAAAAATCAAATTTAAAATATAATTTGGTATTGCCAGCTTTAAGAGAATCCAAAATAATAAAGTCTTTATGCACAACAAAAGTGATACGGGGGCATCTCTTTTGGACTGTATGCTGGGTGCTGAAGGTCCGGAGAACCTGCAGCACACAGATGCAGGTGAACTGGACTGATACGTGGTGGGACTTGGATCAAAGCAAATACTCTCTCACTCTCTTTTACAGTAGTTTGTGCCTGAAAGTAGCAAATCCCTTTGCGTGTATAGACATCTCCTTGACTTCTGCTTTCATTAACCTCTCAGTGTGCTCCATCAGAGAGAGGGGAATGTGCTACAATAATATCCCAGTGACGACACGTGGGTCAGGACCCCTCTGATCCTGAGAGGGGAGAATATCTCATTAAGAGAGAAAGCCTCTGGGACACTAAAGCAATTTGGCTTGCCCTCTGTTCTCAGGAACCAATTAAAACATTAGCCTAAACTATCGCAGCGCTCACAGATGTTGATACGCAGCCATGACGGTTGTGTGCGTAACACTGAAAAGTCAAAGCCGTAGCAGTGACTCCCAAGGCTAAAGTAGTAATCAGAGAAGGTGACAAATACGCTGCATAATGTAAATTAAAACACCCAACGAGATAAAATGAGAAATGTGCTGCAGTTATAATCCGTGTGATGTTTTAAAGGCTTGTGTGTATCCAAAAAGTTGAATATGCAACCCTTTTATGTTTAAATTTGAGCATAAATCCAGCAAATAAACCTCCATTCTGAAGGTTGCTCCCTGACTGCTTTCTCCCACAGAGTTTTCACTCCATTTTCCATCCCACGATTTGATTCCAGCCTATTAAACTGTGCTTCCAGGCCAGCTGCAAAAGTCTCAACAGCTACATTCTGTGCTAATGAAGCGCAGCCTGTCCATAACCAAATCTCAGTCTATGAAATTTGTGGATAACGCTGGCCCTGCGTGGAGACAGCTCCTCAATCTTCCCTCCAATCTCTAACTCAATTCAGCAATTATATGCAAATAATTTACAGATTTCAATCATTCTAACACATTACAGGGGAGAAAGAAGAAAGTTCAAATCAGGATCACCCACACATTAACGTCCTCCATATTTTCAAAAGAACAACTTATAAAAGCAGATTTGGCCAGTCAACCTTTTTCTTCTTTCATTCTAGCTTGGATTTTTATTGATATTTACTTTGTCTACTTTCATTTTCCGCATTCATGACACTAATTTCAAACTTTAAATGTGCTTCATGGCCAAATAATTACAAAAAAAAACGTTTTTATCATCACCTTCCAGTCACAGCGAGGAAAGATCAGATGCCCGTCATTCCAAAATCTCTCAAAGAATCTGATTACTCATGAATACTCCTCCAGGGTGATATAATATGCTTCGCTGCTGTGCCTTTCACAAGCTAAAATCAGAGGTGAATCTGTCTTTCCCTGGAAAATTACGAGGGAATGCAGAGTCCTTGATTCAACTCGACTACCAAGCCACGAGGACGTTCTTTTCTTATGTCAAAACAATATTTACAACCATTCAGAAGCTTTGCTGACAGAGTGCGGCAAAGAGAAAACATTTAAGCATCACCTCTGACCGCGGGTTCCTTCCTAGTTGATATGATTGACGGGAGATGAGTGCAGATATGCTGAGTCCACAGGGCATCTCCCTGAGCGATGTCACTGTGAGGTCATGTGATGACAGTCCAGAGTAGTGGGTCATCACCCCCTGACCCCTGAGCTGAATAAACAGAGGAGATTCAGAGTGAATCCCTGCAACTCGCTGGAGTGAATGACAGACAGAGGCTTGAGTCACTGGGTTTTCCCTACACCCATGACTGGCTACGAGAGCTACAAAATAAGTGCACTCCACTGTTACTGAACATTAAACACTTCATCAAACACATAAATCCAGCCAAAAGGCCACAGAGTTGAGCTACATTTGAGGTTTTATCAAGCACAGGACATTATTTGCAAATAGATGATGCTCCATTATCCATGCAGTTAAAGGCACCATCTCTCCAGAGGTCAGTGGTCCAATCACCCTCGACCTCATGGAGAGTGGTAGTTGGATGCAGGCCAGCGCTTAGAGACAGGCTGGCATTTCACCCATAGCGCCTAACATCACTGCCAATAGCATGCCTTAGTTCAAGGCCCTTAACAGCTACAGATCAGTGCTCCAGACACAGTGGTTTTTGGCTGACCCAGTGTACTGTGACCCTGCAGTAGAAGATACTGAGTCGGTGTGTGCAAGTGTGTGTGTGCGAGTGTATTTGACTGTTTTAGATTGGCTAGTGGTGGTTAAAAAGAAACTTCTCACTGTAAAAGTATTAAAGTTTCCCCACCAAAATTAATTGTATATACAAAGAAGGAGCAATGGGGAAAACAATCAACATTTTATTACAGATATACACTGGATACTGTAACATAGTTTTCTGCTTATTTACAATCACTTTATTTTTCATTTTATACCCTTTTCTTTGACCCAATAATCATTCATAGGGGGAAAAACAGTATTAAACAAGACTAAGAGTCCGCAGCCATGCTAACAGCTCATTGAGGCTGTAGAGCTTTGAGCCAAATGCTAACGTCAGCATGGTAACATGCTCACAATGACATTGCTAACATGCTAATGTTTAGGAGGTATAAGGTTTGCCATGTTCACCATCGTAGTTTAACAACAACATTTGCTAATTGCTGAGGCTGATTGGATATTGGAAAAATTGAAGACATGAAGATGGTGGCGCGAGACGAAAAGTTAAGAGATTGTCAAAGTTATTAAAATTCATCCTGAGGGGGACATAAATATGTGTACCAAATGTAATGGAAATTCATCTAATAGTTGTTGAGACACTTAACTTAAAACCACAAATGTCAACCCCATGGTGTTGCTAGAAGAAATGCCAGGGAATCAACAAAGTCTTTAGGAGACTTCTTTTAGAACCATGAATGTCTGTACCAAATTTCAAGGCAATTCATCCAATAGTTCTTGAGATACTTCACTTAAAATCACACGTCAACCCCATGGTGGAGATCACAAAGTATACATTGTATTGGCACCATGGATATCTGTGCCAAATTTTGCACCAGTCCATCCAGTACATTGGATCTACAGATGTGGAGATATTTCACAGAATAAGTGAAACTTGATCTGCTGGTAGCACTAGAGGAAAAGTCAAAGGATCACCAAAGTCTTTAGGTTTCATCCTCTGAGAACAATTAATGTCTGTACCAAACTTCATAGCAATCAGTCCGATAGTTTAGTAATATTTCAGTCCTCAGCGGTGGACTGAAACCATGCCAGCCCTAGAGCCACATGGCTAAATATTAATGCATATTTGTACGCATTTAAAATTATATTAATTTGCTTTTTAGTAACTTTGATCCTGTTAAAAGACCTCCATTTCCTGCAGAGAGAACAGCTCTCCATGTGAGAGACAATATTAAAAACATAATTGGTTTTAATCAGGAAATCTAACTGATACAGACGCACGTGACAACACACTCATACAGACAGATAAAAAAAAAACACGCAAACATACACATTCACAGACCCTGAAACACACACATATGCACACACACACAATACCATCCCTCTTGGCAATCTATGACCCAAATCCTCTATGAACCCCTCCCTCTTGGCTCCTCCAATTCCAATTTTCCCTCAGTCTGTCTTTCTGGCAAGGGATTGAGACCTCATACATACACTTTTTACATTACATCTTTTCCCCCAATCACAATTTTACATGAACAGAGACATAAACACACACATTTCTCAACAAACAATCAACCATTTCTACATCTCTCCGAGGAGAAATCTCTGAACTGAACTGAAATAGTAACTAAATTTCCACATGTCAGGAAGATATGTGTCTGTGGACAGAGGGGCATGTGAGTGGAAGAAAAGACAGCAGCATCCTTCCTTGAGGCCCTGATTGATCTTAATAGCATTAGATAAAGACCTTTCTTAGCCGGGCACCCTGCTCTCCAGTCAGTCTCTGAGAAACAGAGAAAGATCTCTACCTTTGTACCATATCACTGGCCTCACCTCTGGGTCAACGGCTGCCTCCCCATGTAAAAGAAGAACAGGTGTCCAGGAGGGAGAGAGGCTGCTGGGGCTACAGAGGGTTAAATGCTGGCTCTGACCCCCACTGATCACCCTGCTGAGTCTATAATGCCACCCATAGACTTAGGGCACGGGGAGACACACATGGCTCTGCATCGAGAATATAAACTAGGCAAGACTTCTGTGGGTTGCAGGGAAAACGGAGGGAAGGGATTTCAAAGGAAGTCTTCTGAGAGTTGCCATATGCTCAATAAGCCCTTTAATGCCTGCACTCCTTACCATAAGCCGTCATCAGGATGATATTCACAGAGAGAAAAGACACCTCTATCCTTCAGAACTTTCCTCTTTTTGAGTGCTTTGAGTGCCAGAGGGCATCTTTTTAATGCATCCTTAAGCATTTGAAAACAAGATCTATTGCTTTTTTTCCCCCTTTAAAATTAATTTGCTTGTTTGCTTGGGTGAGTGGTGGGAGAAGTACTCAGATCCTTTACTTAAGTAAAAGTACCAATAAAACATTGTAAAAAGAAAAACTCTATTACCAGCAAAACTACATTTAAATACCGCATCAAAAGATAAAGTAATCCTTGTGTCTATTACAGACGACATTATGAGCTGCCGTAGCTGGTCGAGATGGAGTTAGTTTTAAGTAGTTTACATACAGTTAGTTAAGTTTAGTGGTGCTCAACCAAGAGCCCAGAGGTTCCCGAGATAAATCTGTGGGGTTGTGAGATGATTAATGAAGGTTGGGAAGAAGAAATGAAGTTCTGCTGATGGAATTTATATTCATTTTTGGAACTTTTCTTTGATTTTTGTTCTCTTTTTTTGTGAAAAATTGGATAATTCCAAAAGTTATTTACATAAAACTATCTGAGACGTTTGAAGGGGAAATGTGTTGCTAACAACTCTGAAACCTGACAAAGAGCCCCAATTACACCTGCTTTTTTTAAGGGCTTACAAGGCCAAACATTTGGGAACTGTTTTAATCTTTAACAATGTCTTATAAACTTATCACATATTTGTTGCAAAACCTAATTCTGTGAAGTAACCCGTAACCATAGCCGTCAAATAAATATAGTGGCATAGAACTATAAAGTCACATAAAATAGAAATATTTAAGTGAAGTACAAGTATATCACAATTCTAAGTATAGTATTTAAGTACTATGTGTGTGCCTGTCCCTAACTGTCCCTAACTAGTGATTGAACAAGATAATGCTCACACACAGTAGATCTCAGTGCCTACAGAAACAACAGCGAAAAGGTCAGTGTGAATCAATTACACACACACACACACACACACACACACACACACACACACACTACAGCCAGACCAACAACAAAGCTCTAATCAGCTGCTCAGCCTTTCTGGAAATTTCTCCATTATATGGGCAACTCTCTGATGAAGTAAGTAGACACGCGGCGGGGAGATAATACACTCTCGCAAACTGTTGCGGGGTTACTAATATCCAGTCTGGACTGGCAGTGATGAATGAGATCCCTGGCCTATGTGGAGGTGTATTGAGCGCGAGGTAAGAGAGAAAAGGATGTGGAGAATGGAAGAAGGCAGTTGGGTGATTAACCAAAGGTTGCATGAATGGCCCCTCCGATAGTTATTTCAAACATGTATTGTTATGCTGGTGCGCCACAGTGTTTGAATGTGGGGTCTTATTATTCTCATGGCAGATATCCAGACACTCCAGGAGAGGAAGCGTATTCTTTAAGCAGACATTGTTTCACCAGGCAATCTTTTCATGCTTTGCTTTACTGTGAAGCCTTTTTTGTGGTTTCATTAAAGCTGTTTTATACTGTATGTCCACTCAATCAGTGTTTTATCTGATTTAAACTCAACCTTGAAAATCTGCACATGGTCTAGAGACTACAGAAAGTTGAAAGACCTATTTGTGGTATTATCAAGCCCTCAAAGTAATGTGCTACAATATAAAGGTTCAATTATTCACACGACAAGCCAGTGGTGACTAGTAACATTTACTCGAATACTGTATTTAAGTACAATTTTGAGGGAAATATTGTACTTTTTACTCTACTACATTTATCTGGCAGCAGTAGTAACTTTTCAGATCAAAAGATTTTCCATAAAAACATCTGATCAGCTTAAAAAACATTGTTAACAATTTAAATCAGTAGTTCCCAACCTTTTTGGCTTTGGCCACTAAACAAAAAAGCAGTCTTTACTTGGGCTCCCTTGAGTTGTGAGTTGTTAGCAGTTGCACCAAAGAGACATTTCCCCTCTAAACTTCGTAGATGTTTTCGTTTATATAACTGTTAAAAGCCCAAAGAGGTAGAATTATCCAATATTTCACAAAAAAAGCAAAAATTACACAAAAGCCCATCAAGTGGACACAAATTTGTGTAGCAGAACTTTTGATCCCTAAAGTACATTTTGCTGATATACTACAGTTTTACTTTAGTACTTGAATGTAGGACTTTCACTTTCACTGTTGTTTTGGTTCTTTTACTTAAGTGAAGGATCCGAGTACGTCTTGCATCACTGCTTCCAGCCCAGTTTAAGCTGAGGGACTCATCAATGATGAAGGCAGACAAGGCAGAGCAGAAGGCAAGAGGAGCAGGAAGAAGTGAGCAGACACCTAACTTCCTGCGAGTCCTTACTTAACATGACACCTTCGGATTAAATGTATCACCTGCTATCCTCTACATGAACCACTCATGATCACAGATATAGGGCTGCAATTACCGATCCTTTCTATTATTGTTTATACTATTAATTGTTTAGTCAATAAAAAGTCCAAGATGACATCTCCAGATTGTTGGTTTTGTCCAAAACCCAAATATATTCTATTTACATGAATATAAAACAGGGAAAAGCAGCACACTTCACATTTTAGAAGCTCCAAACAGGGATTGTTTAATATTTTTTGCTGGATAAAGGACTCAAATGACTAATCGACGATCAAAATTGTTGTTGCAGCTGTACAATAATACACCTCATTGTTGGTTTAATACAGCACACAGCTGGTTTTCATTGCAGCTCTGGGAGAAATAAATCAAAGCACCTTCCAAATACCTTCAGCAAGTGAGTAATAAACAGTGTAGTAGGAGGGTAGATTAAAGAAATTTGTCATTCACGGCACAAATGTCAGTACATTACAAAGAAGACAGAACATACTGTGTGAAGTGCTGCATATTTCCAACTTGTGCCTGGCACACTTCTGACTGTTTAAAGTAAAGCTCTTCTCAATTTGACCTCATGGCTATTCTAAGGATGTGAGAGCACCTTCTCAGATCTATAAATGGGTGTCTCATAATGAGTATGATGACACCAAGCAGAAATACTCCTCTGTTTCATCTGGGAACTCACACAATCTGATTTATTCTATTCTTCTGCTGCAGATGCACTATAGGAATGTCCTTTGTTCAAAAGGACTGTTAAATCACCTTTGGAAAAACTCTGAAATTGATGTGGGAAAGTCAGCCTTTGAGGAGTCTGTGGCAAAGAAATAGATTTCTAAAGCACATGTTTCTCTGATATGTTGCATCTTTCAAATATATTGGAGGGGGTGTTACATCATTTTTGACCTGGTAACTGAAGAGACAGGCCTTGTGTGTTTACCTGAATGCCACCCAGCTACAAAGGTAATGTTCTCCATCTAAGTTTGACCTCTAACCTCTCTGAAGGGCCGAGATAATACCACGGGAGAAAAAAAATCCCATCTTAAATTGATTTAAAAAAGGCACACCAAAAGACAAAATTCACTTTTCATTGCAAAGCTCCCGAGGATCCTGTGCTGATTATGAAATAAATGAGCAACAGTTATTGATAGATTTTTGCTTTGGTGAATGAGCATCAGAGTGAGTTTTATTTTCATTACTGCAGTTTGTGCATGGAAGGACGTTATGATGATTAATATTGCCTCTGCATGAGCCTGAGTGATGGAGCTTGGGAAACAGAGAGACAAGGACAGGACATGAATGCTCCACTGCACGTCGGCCCTGGTTAACCCAACAGCCACACAGGTTGTGACAGAGAGTGAATATAAATGGGATAATAGGCCCCTCCAGTGCATTGTTGTCCAGGTTTTCCCCTTCTTCTGTCAGATACTGTATGTTGCACCAGGACTAACTGTTATGTTTGAGGGTTTTGATGGTTAATTTATACAGTGCCCAAAGTTTAAAACACAGTTTTAAAGCACTTAAGACACTGAAAGGAATGGCTAAAGTAGAAAAGAAAAGAGAAAAGAAGATAAGATAAAAGCTGATGAAAAGACTTTTTTAGGATAAACAATGACACAGCAGGATCTGCTCTTGCTTCCTCTTCTGCAGACACAGCATCACCTTATTGCTGCCACCCACTGTTCTACCACCACTTCAATAAATCACTACACTAATAATACTAATACGGAAAATGCAGCCAAATACAGTGGTGGGTTGTATTTTACTTGAATATTTCCATTTCCTTCTACTTTTTTTCCACTACATTTCAGAGGCATTTTACTAATTACAGATTGCAGATTATTAAAACTGAATATAATCAACAAATAAATAATGATGCATTATTTTATATTAGGCCACCCAGCAGTATGTAAAATAGTTAAAATTAGCTTCACCTTTATGGCAACATGATCTTCACACTATGATGCATCAATAAGTATAATCAAGTAATATAATACATGTTCTTCTGAAATGGAACAAGCTGCATAACGAGCACTTTTACTGTTAGTACTTAGCTTACATGTGCTTTGATGCTAATACTTATGCATAACTTTTGCTTGTAATGAAGTATTTCTACACTGCGGTATTGCTATTTTTACTTAAGTAAAAGGTCTGAGTACTTCTTCCACCACTGGCCACAGGCAGAAAAAGAAAGGGGTCTAACAGAAAAAAGAATTTGGGGCCACTTGGGGGCAGCAGAAACAACGTTTAAGTTGCCATGGGGAGTTGCTTATCTACAAATCCAGCAGATACAGAGCAACATTAGCATTAATTTGGAGTAGTTTTTCTAGCCATCTGGCGAAAGTCTAATATGTGCTCTTTTTTAGCTCTATTTTTGGTCTCTGCCACCTCCTGAGGGAAGTACTGGGCTCTTTAGTGGCTAATTGCTCCACTATGTTCACCAGCTAGTCACTAACGGTGTCTGTCTGCTATTTGAAGCCGAGAAGATAGTGTACAGTGGGTTTTTAGAGCGTTTTTAACTATGTTATGAGAGCAGTGAGAGGGAACCAAAACAGCAAAGTTGCCGGCCAAATTGCTAAACAATGAGCTGAAACTCGCTACAAAGCTCTGTAAAGCCGAGGAGAGCTGCAGATTCCGGTGATATTCATTTCACATTGTTTTCATATTGTGATTTAATACATTTGCATTATAAAAATATTGATTATAGCTGCTTTAAGGTTATCCAGAACTACTGAACAAGCAAGGAAACAACAACAGGGAAATAGAAACTAGAAGAAGGGAGGACACAAGTTGAAATATCCTTGTGTATAGAGGTCTGCTTATGTCACGTTATCTGCCCCCGAACATGTATGCCTCCATCATCCAGCTCTTACATGTCTTTCTTTCTCTAAATCCTTTCTTCTTAACGCATCGTCTTCTTCATTTGACATTCCTCCCTCAGTGTCTCTCCATCTCTCGCGTGGCAGTCGTTTGTTTCTGGCTGTCTTTGATCATGAGCTGAGGAGGACAGTAATCTACTGGAAGCCAAGTGTTTATATCTAGGACAGCTGAGAATTAGGTCACACGTGATTTCTGCTGCCCTAGGCCCACATGGGCGCTACCTCAAAGTTTCCTCATGATTGTCTGTCTCTGCTGTGCCCAAGTTTGTCAACAATGACTCGGCAGAATGGATGCAAATGTCCGGCCAAGAGTCAAGGTGAGACCACGATAAAAGACAGATGTCCCGCATAATACTCTGTACTTTCATGCTATTTAAATCAATAGTGTGGCAGCAGGCCAACTTCAAAGGAGATTACAGTGATTTACAGAGTAACTACACCCAGAGGCGCACCGTCAGGAGAGGTAAACCAGGTAAATGTTTGGGGCCCAAAAAAGATTTGGGAAAAGAGGCCCCCGATGGCCACTCATATTGGCACATTTTGCAATGACAATTATATACCCCCTTAAACGTCCCATAAAGGCACTATACGGTTCACCGCCACATAAAAGACATGAATGTGATAGTAACATCTTTTTGACTTGATTGAAAGTAAGCACAGCATAATGCAATCTCTGACATTCTCAGTGATTGCATTAAGCTTGCTGCTTAGGATGCCTGGGAAGAAGATGTTAGTAATTGCAAGTGCTAAAAAGTTTTGTCTCCAACTTATGTTTACAGTGTCTTGTTTATCCAATCAAAGAGACTGAAATCGTCTTTGGTCCAATAATACTGTTGGTGTGAATACAAACGCTGTTATGAAAACACTCAACTTTGGCACCATGAAAAATAAATCATATTTGCCGTGATGGATTATCCAGCGCAGGACTTTCTTTTTTCAGGACTGAAAGCAGTTTTTTTAAACAGTACATGAAATTAATGGATTGTTATGAAAGCAGGAAAAAGAGCCTCAACACCAGGGATTATGGAAAGGAAAGGGACAAGCTTTGCAACGGGCAGAAACTTTTCTTCAGTTTATATTATTGTATATTTTACTATATATCACTGCTGACCTATGAGTGATTTTGTACACCCTTCAATCTGTCCATTTTGATTCTATATAGTTTCCTCGCTCCACTGACTGACTTTGCATTTTGGACCAGAAAATATTCTCCAAAATATTCAAACAAACCTATTGCTGAGTCTCATCAAAGACCACGCTGAAGCAGAGAAGTGTTGCCATTACCCTCTCTACATGTTTTGTCACATTTATATAATAAAATAGTGCTTTGAAATATGCCTGCGGACTCAAAGCAGCAGGATGCCATGCTGTTTTTTTTGAAAAGGTAAAACTGCTGCTGATCAGTAATGTGCAGAGGCGTAGGGGTGCGAGGAGGAGTAAGATTTAGGACTTTTGTAAAGCAAAGTTTTAATGTCATTATAAAATGGTTTTGACTGTACAGTTGCACATAATGCTGCTCTTTCTTCACTCCACCAGTCAGACCACTAACAGATAGCGGCACACTGGAGAGGCAGACTGCACAGTGATGTCAGAGAGGACGGAGGCACGTGTGCTCCCGCAGATGTGCCGGTAATTATGGGGGAATGAATAGTGATGTTTTAAGAGGAGATCAGGGGCAATTACAGGGATTTAAAGCAATGGAGCCAGGCCCCGAACACACACCTTCTAATTACCCAGCAAGATCTCAGATCTCACAGAGAGCACGCCAGATTTGGCAATGTTTGCACAATCAAACAAAGGCTTCTGTATGATGTTTATCTTTCAATATTTAAAAAGGTCTTGTTTCTGCTCGCGCTTGATTTGTGCATTCGCTCTGTGATGTGTTTGCTTCTGCTGCCGTTGTTGTTGCTGTTAATGACTTTGAAGGGGCTTGGTGATATATTTAGCTGCTAATCAGACAAAATTAATCTTAAGTCGTTTGGAAATTTTGTTTCATTCCAATAGCTTGCGGGTTAGATGGGAGTGTGTGAGAGGGGGTATCCACAAGAGGCCAAAACAGGGATATAATTTCATTTGATTGCCACACTCATCAAGTCCAAATGAAGATTAATGAACACATGATGGAGGATTGAAAATAATAATATTCCCGTTGTCTTTAGGCCTCTAATTTGTTTGAGAACATGCTGTCACGCTACAGAGGGCTTATTGGCATTTGCTAATGGACTGCTCATTGCAGTGAAGACGGGGGGGGGGGGATCTGTATACACTAGTGAGGCCACAGGCTATAAAGAGTAAGAATAGAGAGTGGTGTGGTGATGTATGCGTTTTATAAGTGCTATTTGAGGCGACTGTGATGAAGAGGAAACTTAAACATAAGAGTGTGTGGGCAGAAACCAGTTAGTGCATGAGGAGGGGGCCAATTCCCTAAATAACTTGTTCATTGATCACAGCAAGTAGATGCAGTATTGATAGTGTTGTTCGCCCAAAGGAGCCAGATCCACTAATAATTAATTGCGATAGAATAAGGAGGCAGGGCGTCTATACTGCATTGCAGCTCTCCACAATACATTGGAGATACAGTGTATAACAATATGTAACGGTCCACGATCAGCCCTGTCTCCTATATCATACTAACAGCAAATACATTTTGAGAGAGTAATGGTGCCCCAAATCAATTTTTTATCAACATTATGAGGAAATATTTTTAATTAACGCCTCGGCCAAGTCGCAAAATGCTCTTACTGAACATATCTGCAAAATGTTGTTTGGCAACGTATTTGTTTTTCCACTTGTAGAAGAACGATAAAACTTTTCTATTGACTGTGTCTAGGCACTCACAAAGATCAGGGTCTTGGTTCAATATTGAAAAAGTCTAAAATGACTTGAAGCACAGGACATGATGTATTCACATTATTAACATACAGTACCATGATCTTATCCTAACCTTGCTTTTGTTGCTAATCAAACGCGGGACTCGTGATGCGAACCCCGGTCTCTCCAATGTCACAGTCCCGACTCTGTATGTCCACCTTGCACCCCTTTTTGTCCTGTAGCCATCTGTGAATATGATCTGTTGTGTTAGTCATTGTGTCAGATTTTGATATCTCCCTGTTTGCTGTTACTGACACTGTTGAATTGAGCTTACCTACCATGCTGCACAGAAAGAAAATTCCACCGACCTTGGTCATGTGATAATTTATAAATTATTATGATTAACAAATATTATGATTAATGATTAATTACATCCTCCCTGTAAAGTCTGTGTCATACAACAACGTAACACTTCATTCCCTGGAAATAAAAACATTGCCACTGTTGGAAAGACTGTTGACTGTTATGCAATTGCCCTCTTGTGGCACAGCTGCGCTTTCTGCAGTAAACAGGCAAAGCAAGAGGCATGCTGGCAGAACAGAGTACAAAGTGTACTTTACTGCATCAAAGTTGTGTGAGTTGTGTGCATCTCTGACCGAGTGAGTAGAAGCAATTATTAAGAACAGAATGGGACATTTAATAAGCCTTTCGCAGCACGTTGGTTTATTTTACCAGCTGTTAGCTTCCTTCACATCTGCTAAGCTAATCTATGCTCCATGTGGCTTGTTTATGCTAACGCTAGTTTCGCTGCTCCTAACTGCTAAAACAGTTAGTAACTATAATTATGTAAATTGAATGGAAGTCTGTGTTTCTTGCAAATTAAAAGAGAAGCCAGTAAAATGTCTTTATTCATGTGCATTTTGAAAATGGTTTAATGTAACTTTGCTGTTTATGCTGATTAGGCTCATAAAAAATATGTGCACATCATGGAAGAATTTCTTTGTAATTCTGGTGATAAGCCATTTCAGTTGTGTGTGTGTTTGGTTGCTTGATTTTCATTAAATTTTGGCACTTTGTATTGGTTCTTATAACAAAAATTATAATAATAATTAAGTTTATTTATACAGCACTGCAGCGATTACAAAGTGATTTCCAAAGGGCAGGCATAAGACAATAAAATAATTCAAATGAAAACAGTGAAAAATACAGACCACACATTCTTTAACTCTATATGCCTGTAAGCCTACATGGTTGCAATACTGTGCCGTGGTGTTAAGAGAAAAGTCAATAAAGAAGAGTTAACTGTCTCTGAGCCTCAAGGTGAGCATCACTTTAATCGAACACCTACAGTCTTAAGTGAATACCTATTCCATGGCCAAGTTTGCCTCAAATGTAGATAATTTACTTTAATTCAGTTGTACGAGCAGAATTAGGATCGCATAGAATAGGTGAAAAGGTTGCATGTTGACTCACATCCCAGAAAATCATCTCTGGTATTAAAGAAAAACAACCTTAAAGGCTGAAAAAGGGTTGGCAACTATGTTAAAAACCTGTGAAAAAGCTTTATGTTAGGCTTCATCTTAGATTCTCAGTTATATTTATAGTATGAAGATTTAGTTTCCATAGACTCAAGCCTCCAGACGTGTTCCGCAGCAAAGTGTACAGCTTGCTTGTTCCCCGCCTACACAGAGTGATAGGTGATCTATACTGTAGATAGAGAGCACACTGGAATAGAAAATTCACTTCAGCATGGCGCTCGGATATTCACAAACTTCCCTTTGTTTGTTAGCTTTTAAATCTCCAGCATCCACTAACACAATCCCTCATTCTGCAAAGTAATGACATATTTGAGAGGACTAACCTGACACCCTGAAGCCTCATTCAGGGTCATTCACAGAGATAAGGTCCTGTACAATAGGCCACAATCATTGTCTCCCTCCTCTCATATGTTAAGAGCCGGTGACATTGAGTGTTTGTAAGCGGCACATGCTCAATAACACCACGCTCGTGCATATGAGTTATTAATAACAGTGTGCTCTTGATGCTCTCAGCTCTCTCTCTCTCTCTGACACTGCAGCTGCACAATGTCCTATTCCAAGCAATGTTGTCCAAATTGAAAGCACGGAGACGGCTGACGCTTATGAGCTCTGTCGCAGTCAGGGCCGTGGAATCACGTCCAACAGGAAGCTCTGATGAAATGTGTGATTCGAAAGGAAGGAGATGACATCCCTATTATTTCCTGAGTCATCATGTATCCACTCTCATACCTTCCGTCTTTCCTTCATCTCATCGCTCCCGTCGCTCTCACTGTGTGTTTAAAAATTCAAGCCGAACTCAGTTGCTATTTTATTAACTTTTCAGCACAAAATAAGTTGGTGAAGGGAGAGACAGCAGTGTGTTCCATGACAATCATCTGTTCAGAGCGCAGTGCCGTACAGTACAGTGTCTAGCTCTGTTATTTTCATCCCATCCCAGTCAAAGGGTCGCACAGGTGGGCTTATGCATAAGCACATTCACATTTATGCGCAAACAGCAAGAAATCTGCTGCTGCCTTACTCATCGCTGGGGGATAAAGCGTGGGTGGACCCTCTGGGCAATTTCTGATCCCTCACACCACGCGAGACAGAAAGTGGAGGTGAGAGAAAGAGAAACAAGAGCGAGACAGTGAGAAAGATGGTGTGTGTGTGTGTGTGTGTGTGTGTGTGTGTACGAGAGAGGAAGGTTATGTAAGGGATGTGAAAAAAATGTCAGCTGCTGACATCTTGCATGACCTTTGGAAAAGACTCATTGCCTATAGAGCAGAATAACATTAATTAAACCACGTAGAAGTCTATTTTTGAGTTCCAGATTCTGGCGGAGATGGAGAGAAGAATCTTTAAGGAGACAGAGAGCATGTCAGTACAGCACACATTTACAACAGGATCACAGCAACTCAGATTTGTGTCAAATAATATTAGGACACGGGAGTGAACACAGTCAAATGTCAGGCAGGTTTGACATGGTCACGATAATGGTTTAAAGTTTAAGAATAAATCTTTTTTTCCATTTCCATTTGACACTTGGATTGACCTGATCTCCAGTCTTATTTGTCAGGGTGCCGATTCCTCACAGTCAGACACTGCTTAGCACAGCAAAAGAAGAACTCCTTATTTCAGTTGTTGCAGTTCAATCAGCCAACTCACATGATTGCACATTGATCATATGACACCAGCTGTCATATGTGTGGCCACTCCTCAACAAAGCACCAAACATTGCAGGGAAATTTACTGTCCTGTGAAATCATTTTTTCTCAATCCACCTAGCATGCAGCAGCAAGATACATGTTGCATGTTTAGCATATTGAATACACAAAATGTAATGGCTTGGAGCCGACAATCAGACTAGCACTGATGAGAAGCAGATGACTATCAGTACATGGAAGCTTAGATGTGCAGTGAGTGCAGCTAGATGAAATTGATAATAAATAACAGTGAAGCTGATGTTAACAAAGACATTTCAGACAGAACTGAAGGCTGCAAATCAATCAGTGTGCTCCAGTCCCTGTTTATTTCCTCCTTGTAACTCATTGTTTTGTGTTGAAATACTTGAATGCTCGGCTTAGCATGATGTGTAAGGAGGAAACCTCAAGGTGGCTGCCTATCCTCTGTGTGACTAAAGTCATGCTGAACTCCACATGAGGCCAATATAACAAGGAAATAATTATGTGAATGCCTTTGTGCAAGACAACAGTCATGTTTACATCAGTGAGGCCATAAATTAGTCTGCTAGTGACCTGGTTACAGTGAGCCAGCGGAGAGACTGATCTAAAGAAATAGAAAACAAGACATATCGTGGTTTAACAAGCAGCCTGCAGTTCAGAGATATTTACTGATTAACTACAGCCCGCTCTAGTGGCAGTACTACTGTCCTATTGTAACTGCGGGGTTCACATGCCCTCCAGCTCTAAACAAAACCCAGATGATTCCTGAATCACACAACGAACTCCACACACACACACACACACACACACACACACAAAGGGAACAAACAACGTGGATGTAGAGCGAGAGCTGTGTGCGACAGTAAACTGATGCTGTGCTGCTCCGACCGACAAGCGCAAACTCTCTTCAGTCGCAAGTGGGTGGAAGTTATGATAACTGTGACGTACTGTTGATGTATGACTAGTGAATGTAGTATCGTGGACTGGGCATTATAGGGTCGATGTTAAGTACTCTTCAATAAAGTAACAAATATCTCTCCACACTAGCTAGCTATCCCGGACCCTCTGCTATCTATATGTTTCAGTGTTCTCCACCTTCACCAGCCACGTCACAATTGGGGCCTGAACACTGTGGTCATTCTACAAAAACAGCGGAAGTGCTGTCTCTTACTTTTGCAGACACCAAAATCTTTTAAGTTGACCTAATAATCGTGTCAATTTTATACAGTATGTTCAATAAGTAAAGACTGTCCTTGCAATGATGCAAGAAAGTTTATTAATCTGATGTTCAATGTTTAACTTTAGGAATTTATTTAAGACATGAAGTCTGACACATTTTGCCATTTTGTTAAAAGTTTAGTTTTTTCCTCAAAATTGTCACTCATTTATACAGGAACATCACTGGTTTTACCAGAAAGAGGAGCACCAGTGACTGTAACACCAGTGACTGTAACACCAGTGACGTTCCTGTATAAATGAGCCACATAAAAGCTGCAAAAAGGAGGAGAAAAAAAGTTTTACTTATTGTCTTATTTTATGGCGAAATTGAGTACCGCTGAAAAGCAAAGATTATATAGGCAGCGGAGAGATGCAGACCCCACACGTAAGGCAAAGTACTTGGCAACATGGCATCAGGGTTACGTCAATGATATCGTGACCCAAAAGAGGAAGAAAGTAGGAGATCTAAGTGAAAGGGAAAGGAGAGCTCAGACAAAGGTGTGGTGTGTTAACGAAACAAGACAGGGACATTTGATGAGAGCAGTACAGACATGCTACGGTTTGCAAGATGTCGTTGTTGGAGCTGTTCCTCCAACAGAGGGAAGCCAGTCAGAGCCACAAACACTGCAACACCGACCGGACATGTGATGACCAGCCATACCCTGACATTAACCTGGAGGTGGAGGCACATAATGTCACAATCAAGTGCAATGCAGATAGGACGGTATGGTCATCAGATCATGTGCTTCATGCCAGAGCCAGTTGCTGAGAACAAGAGATCCATGACAAGATTTGGGCATACCTGAAAGAAGACTTTAAAGTGAGAGGTTATAATAGGGAAACACCATGTTTGAAGTTTGTCACTAGTCTCTGAGAAAATAAGTCACGTCTCAAGACGATGCTGATGTTCTGTAATGTTAATCTGCATTGACAAGCTGTTCTAATCTTGGCACTCAAATGTTTTCGACTTTTAAATGGTGTTACTGAGTTACATGGCATTTTTATTTGATAAATAGTTGAAACATGAATTGAATTTAGATGAAGAATACTGTCTCATGTGAAGTCACTGGTGTTATTACATGATTTTTCAGTAATGTGATAGATATATTTTTTTACTTTCTAGCAATATTTTGTTCTTTTACACTTTTTGTTTGAATATTTTTCAATTGTTGTTGGTTTAACAGAAAAAATATGATCATGCAAATTAAATAAATTCATGCAATGTTTAAACATGTGCAATTTTATTAATTAATACATAATCAAATATTTTTCCTTGGTCTTATCATGCCACTACTCTGCCTTCAACTAAATATCCAGGTTGTAATGAGAAAACATATTTCTATAAACACTTACTGTTGTTTACATTATAGGTAACACCAATGACAAAGAAATGGCACATGAATTCTTTAATGAAATGAATAAAAATACATTAAGCTCCACTTGTTGTGGATTCATCAAGTTTGGAAGTTAGTTATTGCTGTTAAAGAAGTTTTAGGTGTGTAAGAAGGAACATTTCAGCAGATTTGTATCACCCAGATTCTGTCTGCCAGAACTAAGCTCTCAGGCTTCAGTGAGAAAATACACAACATCATCTCTGTTAGCCGGAAATTATTTTAATTATGTAACCTCGGCTTTTATAGCTTTTATGGGCACTTGCTTCCACACTTCATTAGTATATGCCCCTCTACCCTTGGTACTTGTGACACTTATCTGATTATACCCGTCAACTGCGTTTTACATTCCTTTAGTGCGGCCTTATAGTGTCTCTATTGTCTTCACATATTGCTCAATGGTCATGTGTACTTCATAAGCATACCTCCACACCTTTGAGCCCTGATTCATAGTTAAAAGCTCTTCATCTATCAGGAACAAATATGAGTCAGGCATGAAAATGTGTGATGAGCCACCGTCAGTGAACCAACACACTTTTCTAACTATGAGCTACTGCTTCACACCATCACAACTAACATCTCTGTAGACGCTCACACCTCAGGACTGTGTGATCAACCTGAGGTCAGAACAACAGCATACATCAAACCTACTAGCTTTGTCAGAAACAAGATATTGATTTGGACCCTTGCCCAATAGAATGATGATATGTGTCTGCTTGATTTGGCCCACTGACAACAGTGATCTTTTTTTTTTACTCCTCTCTTGCACTCTCTCTTTAGTCCCATCCATGCCAGACATCCTGTCTGTCGTCTTTCATCCATTTCAGAGTGTCTCTTTCGGTGTGAAGGGAGACCCGCGAGAGTGGCAGAGGCATCTGAGACGTGGCATGAAAATAAGGGTTATAGTGCTCAACAGACAGTGTCTGTCTCCAAACCCCTCGGCCAGATGGCCACTGTCGGCCGAGGAGATGGCCAATCCCCCAGGTTCACGCGCGCAAATTCACACACGCATGAACACACATTATATAAATATATTCCTATAATATAATGCTAATTTTTTAAATATGGTCATTGCAAAAGGTGTGCAAGTAGTCACACAGAGGTAAAATACACACAATGAATTCAGTTTTGTTTAAATATCTGTGGTTGGAGCTGCCATGTCAGTTGAAGCCAAAGGTAATGAAAGCTCTACAACAGTAAAAGGCATAAAGATGTTTAAGCCACATGTGTTTTCTGTGGCACATATGTGGTTTTGTTGGCAAACACTGGCTGTAAAATGGCAGCCGTGAGGCACAAGGCCAGGAAACTGAGAAACTAAGTCTGTGTTCGATCTGCCCAAGACTCCCCTCTTTTCCAGGAGGAGATGCAACCTTCTGTAAGCCCCCCAGATCCACACACAGATGGAGACACTCATCTTTCTTCCTCCTCTCCTCCTTCTTCTCTCTCTATTCTCCCAGGCAGAGCCGTTCATCCTGCCCCGGGGATCATATATTCTGCTTCTAGGAGGAATCACAAAATCTCATATAAAAGGGCCAACTTTGAGATCTGGCATATTTCCCGAGGGGCTTTTTATTGTTCTGTTGGACCGTCTGTTTTGATGGACAGGCTTGGATTCAACGCCCATGTAGCACAGGGCACACTGCGACCTCTTCCATGGTGCCAAACTTCAAGTTAAAGTAAATGTGGGCATAGTCTTGCACCCCAAACTGGAGAATTAGTACAACACAGAGAAAAGGCTACGAACAGTTAAGGTACCATCTGTCAGCAGATGAGGCAACATTGTTCAGCCCTGGTGAACATCATGCAAGTTGTTGGCCCTTTCAGATTTCAGAAAGCCAATTACCTCATCCAATATTCTTTTCACTTTTACAACAGCTGAGGATGATTAAATGCAATTTTCATCCAGGTAGAGGGCTATTAAATGGCCCCACCTCTGTCACTCTGCAATCAGCTCTTCATTTAATGTTTCTAAAGACGAATAAAGAAGAACTGAAAGAATAAGATTACGGTCAGATATTTGCATAGGTAATAATAAAGTTAACCTTGGATTGACTTTTGGGTATTACCATGTAGTTGTCATTGTGCCTTATTCTTTCTTTCTTTTCTTTTCTAATTCAACTAAATGCTGGCCTTGTGTCATTTATGCAGCTTTTATAAACATCAATAGACAATGATGGACTGTGTTTTGTCTTCACTCTAGCAGCAGAATACTATATTTATCTAAAGTTTGCAAGCCAATTGAGTAAGTGCTGATCATATTACCACAACAATTATATGGCTAATCATTATGTTCAGTTAGCAGAAAAACTGACCAAAGACCAAGAAAATCAGTGGATAACAGGATGTCGATGTTCAGAGTCCATCAATCCAGAGGAGAAAGCCAGAGACACTCCAGCATCGCTGTTAAATGCCCCACATTCGTACAACTGTGCATTTGCTAGATAAAAGTGATTACTGTTGTCATTACAATTCAGTGAGGTTAAGTATAAATATCCAACAAACTCTACTCAACAATTATTTAAAACCAACCTGAAGCACAGCATTTTAAATTTGATCATTCATGCTGGTACAATCAGTATTTTGGACCTTCAGAAAAGACTCATTACTTATGATATAGGTGCAAAATAATGTTCAGTCTGCATAGGTCACTCTGCCACCTGTGCCTGGGGTTCATGACAGGCTGCTAATTTGTTTCACTAAAAGTGAAAATGTGAAAATTGTGTCATTAATGAACTGATTTCAGTCAGATCTTTTTACTGATTTTTAGTCTTTTGTTCCAAGAGTTCACAATGGTATTCAAGAAGTAGAATGCAGTAGTATTATGGTATAGAAAAAGTATCCTGCATTGATATGATTTAATTTTGGAAACAGCTATTCACTTGGTCATCAAAGGGGAATTCATGTTTCAATAGAGCTTATGCAACAGTAATTGTATCTTTACAAATATGACATTGAAAAGCATTTTCAAACTCTGAAAAGAACCACAAGCCACAAAAACGTCAACTTTCTGTATGAACAAATTCTGACAGTTTCTTTATCAAAACAATTTTCTTTTCTTCCTTAATCAAGATAAGATTCAGACCTTTGAATCCGCCCACTCCACCGAGTTGACTGATTCTGGTCTGGCATCACGAAAGAGCAGTTTCTTGGTTGAAAAAGCTACTATCCAATGAGCGCCGAGGGGGGAACAACGATTAACCGCCAGGTGAATATGTTGATCTCTCGTGATTGGTTAGGGAAAATCAAATCCCCCCTCCCCCACAAAAATTGGTTAGAGTGGAAGCAACGTCAGACTGAAGATGGAAATGAAGTATAACGAGTTGACAATTCTGTCTGATATTAGGCTAATTATGAACATTCAGGAATCAGAATGTACATAATCCTTTGTGTCCATGTTGCTGATACATATGGTGGTATTATTCACAACTGTACTGACAACGTACTGTAAAAAAAATACCTGAGAAGAGATTGATACATGAAGCTCATTAAAAAAATACAATATAATACAAAATACACTTTGTTGAAGCTGTTAGTTGCTAATGCAAAGGTCAGAATTTTAGGATTGCTTATGATGGACAAGGCAACATGTATCATATATTTAAGACAAATGTGGACTATCTATCTGTACATATTTATAATATATATGTATGCGATATGTACTGTATTTTGTCTAATATATGACTATGATTCACAAAATTGATACTTAACCCAATGATAAATATGCAGTGAGTCATATACATGTGAATGTGTATCTCTAAAGAGAGTGCATCAACAATGATTTAAAATCAAATGGAACTAAAGCTGTTCAGAGTAAAAAGAAGCACTTGTGACTGGAAATAAGCAGATTTAGGTAAATGCTGGTTTGAAATATGTGACTACTGTGTTAGCAAATTAATACAATTATATACCCTGTAAACACCTTAATGTGGTGGATGCATCTTCATCAGAAAAACACATGTTCTGAATCATGAGATCTCTGAGATGTAAAAAGAAGATAAAAAGGGGGAAACTGTAAGTTGTTGGGACTAAAGCATCTTTCAAATGAATGTAATGTAATAAGAACAGTCCAGCGTTCGAGATCACTGCTGCCGTGCCAAAAAAAAAGACCAGTAACCAAAGATAATTCATTTGCTTTCCTCGGCTACTCCTACAGTGTTGCTGCACATCAGAGATGCTTGAAAGAAAAACGTTATATTGTTTTTATGAAGTAGGTAGAGGATTGGTAGATTGGTAACAAGAGAAACATTGAGTCTGAACCAGGGGCAGGCCGGGGGTGAGCACAGATCATACAAGTCATCATGGTTCATGACTGAGTGCGATACTAAGAGGGAGCATGGAAAATTACCACACAGCAAATTAACTCGGCAGAGTGTGATTAAAAATAATTTTTGTGAAACTAATTTGCACTTACTGTAGCATAAAATTAAGGTTGCGTTGGAACAGTTGGTTCAATTTTCAGAGGACCATCAGGACTTTTGAAAATTTAATGAGGATCCAAATTGCCTCTTTCTCTCCCTTTCACATCATGTATTTGTGACAACCCAATGCTGTCTCTGTCTGTTAAAGACCAAAAAGCCACACAGCAGAAACACATTAATACTCACACACGAGCACAGAATTTACGAAATACATTAGGTTTATAGTTGCTAGCTTCAATGACCCCTATTCTGCCCAATAACATCAGGTTTCTATTCCTAATTTTGACTGCAGTGGACCAAAATATGTGAAGATCCAGAGGAGGCCATCAGATGGAAATAATTGAAACAAAGTGGTGAAAAATGCTACCATGTCACTCTGCTCATCAGTCTCATGATGTCAAGAGAAAAGCTCTACGTTAGAGGGCAGAGGTTACAGGTCACTGAAGGGTTAACCGGATGACCTTTCAACCCCAGAGGACAGGGATCAATCTTATCCGAAGAGTAGTTAGAAATCAAATCACTGCATTATCCATCCCAGTCTCTTTCTAAATGCTCTGATGGCATTTAAGGGGAGAAGAGTAAAAATCCATATCAAATGTAATATAATCTCAATGAATATGCATGCAAGTGGTCATGTAAACTAGCCCTTCTTAATCATTATAGATCAAGCTTTTTGGGGGTTGAATACTGACGTTAAATTTTGGTGATCCACCAGTGAGCCTGGCACTCGTGTGTGTGTGTGTATGTGTGTGTGTGTGTGTGTGTGTGTGTGTATGTGTGTGTGTGCAGAACCTTTCCTTCATGTGGCTGACACAGAGATTGGCCTACTTGAAGGGAAGAGAGTGGATCTTTATGAGCTCCTCATGATAAGGCAGGGAAACATTAGGGTGACGGGTGTTCCAACCCATCCTCCTCATGGCCATTGTGTGGAAGAGAAATGTTAGAAGATGACAGCAGAGAGAGCAAGCAGAATGTAATCGTCCTTTACCTCTGCATGGCCTCTATCCAGTGGAGCGGCTCTTTTCTTGTCCTCTGCAGACATCCGTGGTCTGTCTGAAATGACAGAATAAGAGGCCATGACTGACTTTGATTTCTTAGAGGTGACATAGGTGCCTGCCTGCTAGCCTGAGAACTGTCTCAGTCCATATATACAAAAGTTCAGAGAATTCATCGGTGATTATGCCCCTTGGTGGTATCGACATAGCCTTGTTCAGACGTCCGGGCAGTGATTCAAAGGGGTCTGCTGTCTGTAGCTGATTGATGCGTGTCCTCGTTGGTTGTATAAACAGTTGACCAAACAGAGCTTAGTAGGCAGCATTAAGAATGGGGACATCTTCCTAAATAGCATGTAAAATGCTATATTCATAGAATTATTGACACTTAAGACACTTAAAATGGCAAATGTCAAAAGTCAAACCTGCAAAAAATGATTTTTTGGCCACTTAGGGGCAGTGAGGCTACTAACATATTATCACCTTTAAAGTTCATATGTCATCCAGAGTTGTGTTTCTGGCCACCTGGAGAATGTCAATAGTCCAATATTCACTCCTTTAAACGTTTTTGATCTCCACCAACTTCCGAGGAAAGTATCTGACTCTTAAACGCTCCACTATGTTCACCAGCTAGTTGTTATTTCTGTCTGCCTGTTTTTTGTTGCTGGACAAGGAGCGCACAGTCAGCTTTTTTTCAAAACGGTAAGGTTGCGGGCTGGAAAACCAAAACAATGGCTGAAATTATATTATAGGGGGTACTGCAGAGTAAGGCGATAATTTGTTGTTTCATCTCTACAAACAACTTAATTTCACATAAAAGTAGTCATATGATCATTGTTAATCTAAAAATACTGCTACTACAGCTTCCGTTTCAACTGCAAATGATGGCGGTGGGATGGATATGTCACTTTTTACAGATTGGTTTGGGAAAAACAAAACAAAATAACCACCCTCCAATGTCATGCTGAGTGAATGAAGTGAAACAAAGCGGCAATTCAGTCTGATTATCAGGCTACTGTGGATAAGGAAGCACTCAGCTGAACCACAAATGTCAAAGCATCAAGATCCAAAGCCGTGCCAGAAGACAACTGATGCCGCCGTCTTTTCATTTCATGTATTTCTTTTTTAAAGCTTTCTAGAATATGTCACCTACACATGGGCCTTCTTAGGTGAAAGACGTCAAATAGTTCAAGGTGAGAGCAGCAAAATTCAGAAATTACAGGACTGATCTGAGTTCAGGTCTTTGTCAAGTCCTCTCTTACTCGTAGCTGAACATCTTGCAGCAGGATCAGAAAGAGCTGATCCCAGATCTGTGTTGTGGGTAACCTTGTACCTACAGTGAGTGAGCCACAGGAGGGCATGTTTCCGCCTCGGGCTGGACACCTGTAGTTGAAAGGGCTGTCTTAAAGCGATGGATATGAAAGGCCTGAGCTTCGATGAGAAAGTGTAAAAGCAACTGTGTCAGAAGGAGCAGACTGCTAGGAGGGAAGATGGCTTCTGAAAAGGATTTGTGCAGTTTGTGTAGTTCAGCTGATACCAGATTCGTATTGTTAATGCAATACCATATTTTGAGAATGTTCAAGCTCAACATGTAATCGGCCTTCTTTCTTTAATTTGTCACATTTTGAAAAATATATGACCTTGTCCTGACATTTTCTAAATTATATCTAAAAAAAATCTAATTATTAACATATTTATCAAATAGCTGTGCATGCACATTTCTCTCTCCATATCTATCGATGTTTATCAATGTACATTTCTGCATATTATGTCATTGATGTTTTGAAGTTGTAAACGTGAATTTATTAATTGTGAGTTTTACTGTACCCTTGTTTTTGACCTCACAAAAGATCATTTTCATCTTCTAAATAAGCTTTCTTTTGTCTGCTTCTCTTGTTTTGCTTAAGAGGAAACATTGTGATGTGTTAAATGGTAATGAGTTTAATTTAGTTAGTGTAGAAAAAGGAACAGAAGAAGGCCACTGGTCACAATTTAAAAAAAACTGGCTAAATGAGCACTGAGCAAATCCACTCAGATATACTTTTCTCTAAGGCAGTGAATTCTCCACATTCATTTTAATATGACCACAGGGGGCCTCTGCAAACATAGAACCTAGTCAACTGTTTACCTTACGATCATCAAGAAGTAGTATAATTGCTGCCGGTTGACTTCATTCATAGTCAATATCGAGTGTCATTTTGTCAGGTCTGACTAAAATAATGCCATGACGTCATTTGTGGCCTTCAAGAATCTTTGAAATGAACATCAACTATTTGTTGAAGAGAGAAATGAACTTCTCACTGTAAAGCATTTTAATGTCAGTCAATAAGGAAAAATATTTTGAGCCATATTTTGAAAGCCACCCCTTTTGTTCACTGCATCCAGGGTCATCGTAGCCACAAAAAGTCCAGTGAGAGAGTGGGTTGTCAGTGGACTGTGAACCCAGAGCTGTGCTCATTCCACACTGTGGTCACTCCCCAGGCCTCGGAGCTACAGGCCTGGCTGATCGCAGCTTGCGCTCCTTTTCTCCTCTGTGACTAAGTCTCTTCCACCCAAAGTTAATTTTTAATGACACACTTTGTTATGTGGGTCCATAGGGGGCCCTTAGTGGCTGTGCTTTAATAAAGAGAGTCTCACTGCTTGCTCCCTTCTGAGAAGGCTTCATTAAAACCGGTGACGGGAAAAAAAAGAAGGTCTTTGAAGTCCTAGATTTGAGCCTATCTAAACTTTATATTTCTCTGTCCATCTGTCTGTCTGGTATTTTATGAGTTTATTTCAATTTTTACGTCAATGGTTGCAATAAACAAATAAGATATATTGAAGGACAGATGATGTGACCCCCTAAGGGCCACTTCATAACTGTATTGGAGTGAGAGTGTGTTTTATGTGGGTCTATGGGGAACAGGGGGTTGGGGTAGAGAGGGAAGGTACACATACACATACAGATCTGGTTTCACAAACATCTGTAGACTGGTCGGAGAGTTAGGCCAGTCTTAGTTTTGCGCTAGCTAATTTCACAGTTACATAAAAATAAACTGATTAATTTGGTTTCCAACAGTCACACAAGACTATTTCAGAATGTGTTTCCCTGGTAACAATTAATAGCACCTGACAAAGAAGAAAACATGGCTCAGATTGTGGTTTGCTCACAGTGTTGTGGAGCGGGCACTGACAAGGGAAATGATTTCTATGCACTCCAGTAAACCCTTGGAAATTTTTCCTGTAACTAAAGTCTGCTAATGTTGGCAATCACCTCCTTCAACACATGAAGATATGTGTGAATGTGGAAGTTCTTCAGTCTCCAAACACTAGTCTGAAATTGGTTATGACACACAAAAATAAACAAAAACATATCACTATTAGTTTGCAGCCAATAAAAGCATAGCAAGTGTGGTTTTGGATGATTTGCAGGTGAAAAGACGTCTAACCGTCTATTCAGACTGGACTGAACTTGAAAAGTTTGAGGTTTTTAAAATCAAGTTTTATTCCAATACCATTTCGATGACTATATTTTCAACATATTCTAACAGAATGTCCTGGATATAATTCTTGGCAAAAGTGGTTCAATATTAGAATCCTTTATATATATTACAGTGTTATTGCACCGGTTTACAACTGAGATGCCACCAGTGTGATGGTGGCTTGCTTACTTCTGCCTACAACCAAGATTAAACTGCCAGTACACTCGTCGAATAGCTTCAGAAGCCTCCCACATTACCGTCGTCGGATTAGGGGGGTTGTGTCTGACCATTTCTTTCCAAAACCGACGATCCAACATTCACACCTGCTTCACATTGTGATTGGCTAGTTGTGGAGGTGAGAAAGGGTTTGAACTTCTCTCTCCAGCTCTATTTCTGTCATTTTTCATGTGAATAACCGAGTGCAACACTATGAATGCCTCTGAGGAAGGACTGTCTGAAAATGTGTGCCATTTATCCCCATTTTTAAACAATCTTCCCTCTCTCTATGAAGGCAGGATTTGCACTCCGCCTTCCAGTGTGGCCATTCGGCTCAGGTATAAACCCCTCTGATGTCGTTAGAACATGTTGTTCTGCCGTTTATACAGAAAGACCAGATTAAGTCTTAATAGTAAATGCTATACAGATTCAGAGATTCAGATTTTGCGCAATGCATGATTTGTTGGTATTTTTTTTACATTTGGATCATTCGATTCCACCACAGGGGATATAAGAATTGTCTCTGAATCTGACAACTCTAAAATGAATAGGATCAGGGTTATAGCAATACTGTGATAGTGATTATGTGAAAAGTGAAGGATTGCAGGCTAAGTTAACTCTCCGGGACCTGCAGTGGGCTTCAGTCTCAGTGAGGATTGGTCAGTGGAGGGGGGGCATCGTCACTGTTTTAAATGAAGTGAATGGGCAAAGTGCCAATGAAAAGACAAACTAGCCTCAGCATCACAGCCATAGCCAACCAGTCTGACTTTGTCTATCTGCAAGCACAAAACCTTGTCTGACATCCTTTTCCCCCGAGTCAGTCTACTGATAAACTACCAGTGCTGAATGTAGTTGGGTCATATAAACTGTAGATAAAATAAGGTTCATCTTCAGTTCTGTAGCTCACAATGTTAGATACAGGTTGCAGTGCCTGTTTTTAATGATGTAGAGAGAACTTTGAAGTTGAGTGGAGCTGCTAGTAATTCTTCTCTATTGCTGTGAAGACTTATACTTCTGCTCCCTGCCAGAATGAACACCTGGCTCTAATGCTCTTGCTATAATAACCTGAGGGGGGGGGGGGGGGGGGCAGCTGTGCTATAGTTGTATTTAGCCTGAAAATTAATAAATATCTTCTACAGGCTACAACTGCCTTTAATTTCCGAAATTGATTAGACAGTTTATCGGATGTGTCTCTTCCTCTACTCCCATCTGTGAAAAGATGTAATTTTCTTTTCCCACACTTCTTCATCGAGAAAATAATTACAGAAGAGAGTGATGAGAAAACTAAATGAATGCTATCAGTAAGCTGGAGGAGAAATTTTCATTATTTAAGGATTGGATAACTAATTTGGCTAAGTGAACTACAGTACATGGGACTAGTTAATGGTGGTGAGAAGATGGCAATAATAGCATGTTGGAGAAAAGTTGGCACATGATTCTTCATTGCAACCTGTAAATCTCCTGAATGACCAACAATGGAATTACTAAATAATTAAGGAAACAATACAGGTTACTTTAGGTGGCAATTACAGAGCCATGCTATATTTCTTCTATGGTGGTTTGATAGTGTGATAGTGGAGAATATTTGAAGGAAAATAATAAATCAAAAATTGGGGAGGCAAAAAAAAACCCATCCCAGCCCCCTACTGTGATACAACAAATTCAACATACATAATGTGTTAAATTACATTTATGTGTTTTGTATATACACGTCTGAGCCCGCAGGAAGTGAAAAATCCAAATCATGCTTTTGGGTTCTGCTGATATAAAGAGACACAGACAGACACAGGCAGAAGCTAAAGCTGCAGCACTTCAGAGGGAAAATATCAAATATGGAAATTCAAGGCCAACACAAGGAATGACAGATCTTTCTTTACATATTTACACTATCTTCTACACTATACAGTATAGCGGGAATTCTACAAAAGGATGTTTTTGTTGATGCACATCTCTCCACCTGCTGGATACACACATCCAAAAATCATTTCTGGTCTACTTTGGAGCCTCACTTTAAGAAAGACAGAATAGACGTCAAGAAAAAAAGTAATTTCACCACGATTTCCCAGATAGTAGCTCTTCAAAGTCTGAAATTCAATTAGTCATCTTCTTAGAAGCTGTTAAAATGACAAAAATATGAACGCATGTTTGTCAATTATGCTAAAGAATTTCCATTATGCTGCAGAAGACTTTGTCATTTTTAATTCTTTATCTTTTATACGGTCGCCCTCCTGGTGCTGCTCATTGATATTAGTGAGTATTTTTTAGCAGACAAGCTCAGTAGTAGGTAATGAATAAACGGGGGGAGGCAGTTCTGTGTACTCTCCATTCATTTCATGTGATTTTGCACTCCCTCCTCACAGGAGGGGAAGAGCTGATTGCAGTGTTCTCCCTGTCTTTTTCAATAAGCCCGGCACTGTCGTCTCCTCTTTGACTCAAACTCATGTGTGGAGTGACTGTCAACCCGCTCACTACATCATACACCACATCCAAACTCCCTGTGCTCTGTCTGCATCACAGCTCCTCCCCAGATCACTCTTGGCTCACAGTCACATTCTGCAGCTTTGAACTTGAATTCTGCTCACCTCCAGTCTTTCCACTTCCCCATCCCCACTCTCCTCCCAATCTTATAACCCCACCCCACCTCCTTCCCTCCAGCTCCACTAGGGGCTACATGATAACACACTTTGGATGGAACCGCTTTCCCCCAGAGCAGCCCAAACTGTGAGCATATTCACTCCATCATAACAGCACTGTAGCAAAACTGCTGTCACGCCGAGTTTGCCATGCTAATGTGGCTCTAGGCGCCACTACCCTGCCCTTAAAGTACTGTGATGGAGGTGCGTGGAGTGTTTTGTGGGTGCTGGAGGGGAAGGGGGGTTGTTTGGAGAGGTTAAATGGCACAATGCAGGGTTTCTGCGCAAGGCAGTTAATGTATGGAGGATGGGGTGGAGAGGCTTCACATCAAGGGAGCAGTTCCTCTCATAGCTGAGAGCAATTCAATGCCCAGCAACATAAACACTACTCGATGTACGGCAAAATGCAAAAACACTCGAGCTACCTCCTGCTATTCTCCCCCATCTACCCTGCGAGAGAGGTGAGAGAATAGGCTTCAAAGGGCTCCATTGACACCTGGTAATGCTTTCAACTATGTCCTTGGACTGTCATATGAAAAGACAGACATTCCCTTTAATCACACACTTACAAACACCATGTATCAAGACAGATGTACTCAAATAATGTCAACATCTCGACATTGCCACACTCTTATCCTGACACGCACACACACACACACAGTATTCTCTGCTGCAGCTACAGCGAGGGACCGATGGGAGTAACAAGGAGCTTACCCTCCTCCAAATGAGCAATAACCTCCTACTGGTAACATGTTGCTGTTGTCGGCAAAATCATTGCGACACCAAGGAGGGCAATCAGCCAGTTACCATTACCACATTTTTCCAGGTTACAGGCTCCCATTTATTCTAAGGTACACGTGGGAGGCATGAAACTGATTCCTCCTGTGTCTCTTTGCTTACCTTTGATGTTTCATAAAAACTCATAGATGGCTCTGTATGTGTCAAATGGATGGTAGCCGCTTTGTTTTATCATGTATGGAGTTCAGTGATGTGTCACCCTGTAACCTGCACTGTGGCCTCAAACAGAGTCCTTTTTTTTTTCATTCTAACAAGAAAAAAACAATAACAAAAAATCTTCTTTTGCAGAGAGTTAGACGAGAGTACGAGTACATTTGAAGCTATCACCACCAACCAGTTAGCTTAGCTTAGCACAAAGACTGGAAATGGGTGAAATAGCTAGCCTGGCAATGTCCCACTACCAGCACATCTAAAGCTCACAAGTTAACGTGTAAAGTGTAAAAATGTAAAGTTGTGGTTTTTACGGGGTTTGTGAGCTGCACTATTCCTATTTCTTGTATTTCCTGCACCCATGGCCAAGAAATAATCCTGCACATAATCACCTTGGTTTTTGTATGTATTAAACAGTCTTGTCATCTCGTTTCCTGGAGTCTTGTTGTCATTTTGAGGTTGTCAGACAAACAGAGGGAGTTACTGCAGGAAACAGGAATAGTCTATCCCCTAACCCCCAACTAAACAAACGACATACAACGTGTTGATTTGTGAGCTTTAGTGGTGCTGGTTGGTGGATTTTGTTACCTTTGGATACAGCTTAATCAGCTGTTTTCCCCTGTTTCCAGTGTTCATGCTAAGCTAAGCTAAATGTGAGTGTGGTATCCACCTAACTTCCTTGAATGCTCACTCTTTTTATGATATCTCAAACAGGGCTGGATAAAAGGACTGCTTATGTGCACTTCATAAGCCACCTCCCCCAGAACTCGCTACACATTCTATGGCTACTCTCGGTCCTTGTTACTCTGCCATTACAATTCTCTCTCTTTCCGTGGCTATTGTTAATGTCAAAGAATTTAACCAATTAGTCACTTTTCCTTTCTTTCTGAAGCCATACCCAAACCAATCACACAATTTCTTACTAAATGAAATGAATCTATTTGACATAGTGAGAATAGCAGGAAAAAATGAAGAAATATATGACGAGACTTTGGAAATTAAATCCCATTGTGACGTCATATTTTTACAGGAGTGACACCATGAGCTGTACAGGAATTTCCCCCCCTGGAGCCACTGGTGGTGGCGAAAGAGTGAAGAAGAACAATAGATGAAGATCTGGACGGATGTGATGTGGAGCAGGATTTCTGATGAGCTCACTGGAAAGACCCACTGGACAGCTGGTTCTGATCAAAACTGGAGTTGTTTCACATAATTGTGACAGTGAAATAACAGCTGAGAGCAGCAGAACAAGGAACAGTTTTCAAGTTTGACAGCAACAAGATGATTGGCTCACAAAGGTTGTGGCAAGATCTGATTGGCTGCAGTGAAAAGCTTGTATGCACTCAGTCAGATGATTGATATAAAAAAATCTAATCTAATCAATGGAGTAAGCATGAAGAACTTTTGTTAAGCTTTTTCAAAACCTATGTGGTAAAAAAATTTCAATGTCTTTCAGGAGGACACAATGCTTCACCTTTGAGTGGCTCAGCATCAGAGGCCTCAACCTAGCTAGTATTTATGCCATAACTCATTTTCAGCAATAATTGAATTTTAATCTTTGGTTGGCCTCCTCTAGTGGAATTGTAGATCTACGTATAGTGCAACAGCATAAAGACTGTTTTTCTTCTATCTGTGCCGCCCAGTTCATTGGGTTGCCTGTTGATAACTCCTTTCTCTGTCTGTATGTTGACATGTGCCGTCTGTGTGTTTGCGTGATGTACAAGTAAAACCAGAAGCAGGTCAGGAGTGAAATCAACCATCAGGTTGTTGGTGTGATGGAAAATAGACGATTGTTAATTCATGTTGCTGATGAATAAGTGATTGGCTCCAGTGTTGGGGGCCAGGCTTAAAGGCACAGGGCATATGGGGAATGAGGAGGGGCACAGATGCTCCTCGGGGCCAGAGGGCTGATAGGCAAACTTAAGAGGGACACAGAGAGGGGAGAGGAGACACTGGGGCAAGCATTAGAGAAGAAGATAGAATATGAGGCAAAGGCAGAAAGAAGAGGGAGATATGCTTGCCCTGCCTCAAAAGCCAACCCTGGTCCCACTGTGCAGAACTAACCCCCTAACTCAGCCCCTGAACCCAGCGTCTGAAGTGCCAGTTCACCGCAGGGGCCTGAAGAGACACTGCTTTAAGAAGTCTGCCTCTCAGCATTAGGTCCTGTCCTACTCTGACCTCAAACAAAAACATACAGCTCGAAGAGGAGAACTTCTGCACCCGTCTAAGTGACAAGACCTCATCATGGGAGTGAAACTCTACAAAAATATACAGATACTGATATTAAAATTTCAAACTAGCCCTTTAAAAATACCAGTGTTCATCATCACACACATGCAGCAGACATGCACACACACCACCACACAAATGTACACATTCTGCAGAGCTACCCCTGGAGCATTGAGAGGGTCTCAGCTCCATCTACTGGTGGCATTGTGAATAAGCTGCATTGCTGTGGCTGAGGGGAAATAAACACCAACTCAGTTCCCTAAAATCATTTTCTGCAGCGTCTTTGCCAAGCCTCCCTCTTTCCATTTCCACCTCCTTCAAGCCAAGAAACTAATCTGACATGATTGGTTACAGTTTGCCAGTGCAGCAGTACGATATCTTTTATCATCCATAAAGGCCTTCTCTTATACCAAAGGAGGAGGAAGGTAGTTTCAAATTAGATTTGATCCAATATTTGATATCATGCATTGCACATGGTGATGCCTGTTTATAAAAGATGATTAAATAACCCCCCCACACACACACACACACACACACACACACACACACAAACGTGAATCATACTTGTTCTACTGCTGACAGAGTACTAAACTTAAACCTGAGAAACAAGACACAAGTTGTGAACACCACATTGACATATAATCACCTTTGTTCACCATAAGTTGATATGATGAAAACAAACAGTTGCTTATTTACATTTACATAATTCATTTGGAGTCTTCTTTCTGTCCACCTCACTCTCTTTTTGCTCTGTTTTTGGTCTCTACCAACTCCAGAAACTAATATCTGCCTCTGTAGCTGCTAAATGCTCCACTATGTTCACCAGCTAGTCGCTAACTGTCTCTGCCTGCTATTTGGTGTTGAGCAGATAGTGTACAGTTGGTTTGGAGAGCTTTTTCTCTAAAAACAGCTGCCTGCTATGGCCAAAAAGGATGCTGTGAGAGCGATGAGAGTGAACTAAAACAGTAAAGAATGAACTGAAATTCACTATAAAGCTCTGTACAGCTGAGGGGAGCTGCGTAGTTGGGTGAAAATTCTTTGTAGATTCATCACCTCCTTTCATATTGTTTAATTGTTTTCACATTGTCATTTGACTTTGTAAAAATATAGCTGCTTTAAGTACTGGGTTAACAAAGTTCCTATATTTCAAAAGGTATTGAATGCTGAGCATCACTTTTTTTTCCAGCATCAATGTATATACAGTAGTTCAGTTCTTCCAGAGAGTTTGCTGAAATATGCTTAAAGGGGCATTCCAGTGTCTTGGGATTGGTGGTATGGTATCAAGTATAAGTTAAGCCTAAAAAACATCATGCAACTTGTTAATATCGTTCATTAGAGCTGCTCTGTATATAGAGAGCCAAAGTGAAACGGGAACTTCCAAGTTATGTTCCAAAAATCTGAAAACTGCATTCAAAATCCCACTGACATTTGTAATAACTAAAAATCCAGGCTTGAAACAGAGCGTTTCTCAACAGTATGTCGTGTGGTTCATACTGTATGTCCCGATAAGGAGGGTAGTTATAAAAAAACAATCTACTATCATTGTTTATTCAATATTTCTGCTTTTTTTTAATGAACACCATTTCCCATAAGCCTTAGACCACCGTGGGTTAAACAGGTCACAGCTCAACAGATGAGTCCAGTCCGTGGGTAACTTGAGTGGCTGTGGCTCATTCAGACATGTCCATAATAGCAGCAGGGCAGAGAGGAGCGAACGGAAGAAGTTATTAGACAGCAGAGATTACAGCTACAAAAGTTGGGAAATGACATTGGTGAATCGTATCAATATGGAGGAGCTACAATGCTGAAACCTACCCACGCTGTTAAAATCGCGAAGATTTCAACTTGTAATAGTAAGTGCTGTAGTGGATAACAATTTGTCTTAGAATATGAAAAGTAAACTGCAGGAACATACTTAATATTTTCAGATGGACCAATGTGAGATTGCACTGAGTTAGAGAAGCTAGTGGAACACAGGCTTGCCCAGTTGTTTGGCTCTCTATGTCTTTTGTACTCTACAACCCCAATTTGCAACCCAGGCTGTAGTCTTTAAGATAACCCTGACAACAGGATCAGAACCGCAGAAGATATTAAAGAATTGTTTTCAGAGCCAAAGCAATACTCTCTGTGGCAATTATACTGAATTTGATGTGTAAAATTGGCATAGTGCCCATTTAATATGAATAAACAAATCAATAACAAAAATAAATAAATAAAAATCACTGTTTTCTGTGGGATTAACTTGGGCCTCTCTACATTTAGGGTAATTTCTAAATGTTTGCTAACATTTTCAATTAGCTTGATCCCACAAGCTCTTAAAAGAGATCTTCTGAGGTCATATAAAACCATTACTGACTTGTAGGAGATTCGCGTTGCAAATGCACATCAGACAAAACAATGTTACAGAGCTACAGTCACTGAGGGAGGCTTGAAGCTGGTTTCTCAGTTATTTTGACAACACTATGTAGATGTAACACTATTTCCAGTAAGATTCTGCTGGCAGTGTGCTTTTCCTATTCTTATCACCGCCGACAGCAGAACAGCAGAATAATAAAATCTATTGTGTAGCTACTTGTAAAATGCTCCTCCCAACAGCACGAGCTTGTGGGCCATTTCCTGAGATTAAGTTTTGAGTTGACGTGGAAAAATATAGCGTGACACTCAACGTTTCAATGCAGGGGTTTCAGATAACATTCACAGAATATTTACACAGGTAAAGTGGGGACTAGATAACTGTCTCTGAATCAGCATATAGCAGTTATGAGTCTATATATGTCTGCATGTGTTAAGGTTCTCCCATCATCCTACAATTACAGACAAATACATCACTTTGTTATCAATGGAAGCAGCTGCTCAAGAGCTGATTGTAAAATGGTAATGAGCTGCGAGGACCTGCAGAGAACAGTGACAAGACAAATCCTCCGCTTAGGAACATCTTTTTAGAAACCACAACGTGGTCCCTCACAATCGCTATCTCCACCTAAATCAGAAAATGAATTGCTGCTGGGCAAAGTGTAAAGCAATACGCTGGTCTTCTTTATTCTCCATGATGCAGAGCAACAACACAACAAGCACTAATTATGTTGTTCATGCCAGCATTTTGTTTTTGTCAAGGAAGTCAGTTAATTTGTGTGCATAGGAGAGTCAGTCTTTTCCCTTTTTCTGATGAAGAGAACATGATGTACTGGTGGAGCAGAGATTTCCTTGATAACCTCACACTCTGGCATCACACACACACACACACACAGTTACAGAGGGTGTAGAGAGAGTAGTGAGGGGCTAATAGCTTCTCTAAGGATGAGATCCAACCTAATTTGCGCCATGCAAATTCCCCTGTGGTGACTGCACCTACAAGACAACCATATTAATGTTCAGCGTGCATCTGTGGTCTCATGGACAGATTCACAGATTTACATATATGTTGTTCTCAAGGACGGAAAGAGACTACAGTGTGTGTGTGTAAAGAACACAAAAAAGCGAAGGAGAAAGGGAGAGAGATGTGATTCAATGTTACTAATCTCTTTGATATCCACACTGTGACGTTCTGTACCAGGCTGAGAAACGCCCAAATTATTCTTTTCGTCTTTTATTCATGACCTGCGGGACATCCTGACTTACCCTCTTACTGCTTTGCTCCGAGTCAAACTCCATCTCCCTCCTCTCTCTCGCTCTCTCGCTCTGCTCCTCTCTTGCATTCTCCTCATTCTTTCATTTCCCGTCTTATCATCCCCATGTGTGATATCTCACTAAGCTCATGCATTCATGAGTGATTACTTATTTACATAAAGTATATAGTGCAGTGTTGGGGGTGGGGTAAAGAGGCAGCCCTAAGAGCATTAGCATGTATGCTTTTTCATAATTATGATTACCAGTAATTATGCATTGATGGAAGTAATGTTGAGAAATTAATTATATTTTTATTTTATGACTGGTAAATGGGTTGCTGCCATTACATTATATAAGGAGAATGATTTAAAATGAGTTGTGCTTACTATATCTGACTATATCTTAAAGTTACTGATTAAACATAAAACTTTTTAATGAATTCTGTGCAAGCTAAATTAGTCAGAAGATGGTAATATGTAGGTTTAAAATATGTTCGTCGACTTTATTTAAAAACTGATTATACAAAATGAATTCACAATTTCAGCATTTTCACCAATTCTCTAGTTTGTAATCATTTTGCTGTTTGTAGTGTGCTACACAGGCTCTATTCTGTTTTTTATTCATATATTTCAGGTTTGTTAGGGTGAAATAGCTGTCTGGGTTTATTTCAGGTAGAAGAGAAATGTTTGATTGTGTTTACCTGTCATAATAATGTGCTACTGAAAGTTTAATGTAATCATGCTGTTTTCAGTCCAGACTTTGAGGTATAAGAAGGCTTTTAACCACAGTGCAAATCCAGCTTCTGGGGAAATAAATCATCGTGAACCACAACAGTTTTACCACTGCACAACATGCAGGATGTCTTCTGGCTGTGTTCCTTTTGACTAGAAAAAGTTATCAAGTGAAAACATTCAGTGTTTCATATCTGCATCCTTTTGCACAGTGACAGCAGGGTGAATATTGTAAGCTATTGCGTTTACCTCACGGTCTTGCAGTCTAGTAACCCACCATGTGGTCAATATCACAGAAGAGTATACAGACATTTAGATACATTTCTTCAAATGTACTTGCAGAAAGGTTTAACTGAGTCTTTTAATGTAATGGACATGAACTATTTTGTTTATTGCTTATGGTCATCTGCTTTTTTTCAATGAATGAACATCAACAACATGATTGAACATTTTACATTATTACGTTTTATGAATGAGAATTGATGCATGTTTGGAAAACAATGTCACCACAAAGTCTATTTAGTAGCTGTTCGATCAAATCACATGATCTTAATGAGCAGAACGAGTTTGCTCAGTTCTCATGGGTTTGTAGATGTCCACATTTCCATATTTCTGAGCGCTTTAAAGACTTCTCATCCATGTTGCCTAAAAGATAAAGTTCACTCTTGACTTTGGAAACAGCATTTGAAAAAACAATGTCACCTGAGGAGTGCCAGTTAAACTAGGCTCATTTCAGTAAATCAGGATCAGTTTTGGGAAATTCTTTGTTTCATAAAGGAGGTTCAAGTAGCCTGACCTACGTTACCATGGAAACGTATCTACCATGGTTTCAGTCAGGTTAGTTTTTAGGCTCACAATCAATCTGCCAGACTGAAACACAGCATTTCTCTAAAGTTCCTCCGAGAACGTTCCTCATTATTACCGCTCTGTGAACATGAGTCCATTTCCAGAACATGTCAAACAACACTTGTTGTGTATTAAAAATCTGAGCTCATATATTTTTCAGTATTTTCAAGTATTTTCACAGTATTCCAGTCAACATATGTAATTAAAACAAAGCTAATAATCAACTTTGACCCATAGCTGTTGCCTCATAGTAAGAAACGTTTTCACCATCTGTTCTCATTTTAAATGTCAGAAATCCATCAAATACAAATAGACAAGAGGACATAATAACGTGACGCTCAGTTAACTAAGGTAAGCATAGTTTCTGTTAATGGCTCAGTGCCCAATAGAATCTGTACACATATTTAGCTGTATGAAGAATACGAAGCAGAGCAGTGTAGAGTGGGTTGGGGGTTCAATCCGCGGCTCCCCCCATCCACATGCCGAAGTGTCCTTTAGCAAGGCACTGAACCCTAAGTTGCTCCCAATGGAGGCCAGCAGCTTGCATGGCAGCTCGTTCGCCATCTGTGTGCGAATGGGTGAATGACACAAATCTGTGAAGTGCTTTGGGAACCGTTAAGGTTGAAAGGTGCTATAAGTGAAGTCCATTTACCATTTAACACCCCTCAGAAGGTCCTCTGTATGGACAAATACACTCCTCATATTTAAGAGATGAAATGTTGAAAGCATATTCATTCAGGTCTTCCATTTATTTATTGTGTTGAAATAGCATCAGCCTACCCTTTACAGATACAGTATGCCCCATCTATCCTGCTACAATTCATGGGTGACTGAATAGTTTCACAACAGAGAACATGAATTCAGAGGTCTGCGTGAATCAGATTTGTGTAAATGTCAACTCTCTATTGTTGACTAGCGATCGATAAAGGCAGACATTTGAGGCATTTGGTCTTTTCAAGGGCAAAGTCTAATTCAATACTATTCACACTGAGTTCCTGAGCAATTGCTATTGATGGCTACTGATAGCCTGACAATGAGCTTGCACAGACTGTTCTGTAGATTTGTTACTTCTGAAGTGCATCAAGTAACACTTTACTTTTTGGACTGGAATTTTTTGATACAATTTGATTTGTATGTGATTTGAATGTGGGGGTGAATATATTGTAAGTGTGTGTATCAGGTTCCCTCAATACAGCATATTTTGTCCACTTCTAGTTGGTTTTCAAAACAGAAAAGGCCTCCTATTTCTCAATGAGGAGATTTTTATAAACTGCTTGTCAACTAAGACAGAGAACACTGTATCCAACATAATAAGACATTTCCATTATGGATGTTGAATGTTTTGAAATGTTTTCTTTTTGTAAAAATGTATATCATGATTGGTCAGGCTGGGCACCATATGATGCAGGACACTCTAATAAACAAATCAATCAATCAATCTCAAAATAATAATGAATTGAGATTGAAACCCAATTAATTTGAAAGCTCTGTTATGGTTATTAGTTATTGAGCAAACACTCAAAATCTAAATAACTCCAAGGCTGAACAAAGGCCATGGCATGTTTGCAGAGTGACATTTGATGAATTCCTCCAGATATTATGATTAATAATGAAGGTTACAAGTTTATTCCTTGACTTGTTATTGTGTAAGAGGCTAATGGAGCAGGGGGTCTGGTTGAAATATGGTATCATAGCCATAATTTTCATTCGTCTTTTGGGATCTTATTGCACAGCAGCAGGAATCTCAAAAGTCACCAGAAAACAGGTGTGTGTGTTTTCAGATTAGAGCATCAGAGTATACATTCTAGATCCAAATAACATTACATGAACCTTTTCTGCAGAAGCCAATTCATAAGCAGTCTGTATGCTGTGTCTCATTTAGAAAACAATACAGGTGTTTGGTCATTTTCCAACGGCCGTGACCTTCCCCTGCAGGGTCACATAGGTAGCAAGTTCCAATTTGACAGGTGCATTACCCAAAAATTGCCTCTCACCTTGTTTTGTGCCTCTGTGCCCCCTCTGTGAAATATGTACGTGTCGCTGAGCTCCCGGCTGTGTGGGTGGCCCTGAGTCCTTTAACGCTGTCACATCTGCAGCTAACAACAATCACTCTCGTCACTTACCATAATTAGTGAGGGGGCAAGATGTCATGTCACTCTGCCCACACTGTAGAGTCTCTGCTGTCTGCAGCATCCACAAGCTGTGTCAACACATTCAGAGGTCTCACACATGGGAACTTGTATTCTGTACCATCTGGTGGAAACAAAAGGTAAGAATAAGAAGAGAGATGTGGCATTAAAATGTGTGATTTCTTGGGATCAAGGGTCAATTTTGACAACAGCAATTGTGCTAGACTGTTGAAAGTTCTGACAGCTCCGTTATTTATCTACTGCTTTTCATTGTCTAGAAAAGCTTTGCGCTGGATGCAGTCATACCCAAAATTTGTGATTACAATATGTCCCTTTGCTATCACTCATATCAACTCACACAGTGTTCACAAGTGTTGCTGTGGAAGTTGGATCAATGTAGGACATGTTTGCACTCAGGGCCATAGCTGCCACTGAGGCCTCACACGTTTGGAAAGGAGCAGAACTCTGTCTAAGGTAGCAAAACTGACCCTATGGTGTTTTGAAAAGCCGACACACATTTTGAAGATTCAACTGGACAACATGTCGTGATGTAACCTCTCAGCTGTCGTTTCTCCTCCAGCACACTTTACAGTGCGTGGCCTTAAAACTTCCATCAGGTGCAGCCTGACCCATGTGGTTAGACAGTTGGTGAGGTTGACACTAACTGGGACCTTCGCCATAATGATGCCTGCTCTGAGATACCTTCTGTCTTGCCTCTGAACCCCTGACACATCTACAGAAGGGCATTCACTTGTTAATCTCAGCTGCGGCCACAGTGACATTTTGCCTGAGCTGTACAGTGTGCACGTGACCACAAACTGATGCTTACAGATGAAAATCTATCACCTAGAAATCATTCTGACACTGTAGCATTTGAAAGAAATTGCAATGTATGTATGTAATGTTTGTTCCAGTATATTAAACATATCAGATTTTTGTCATATGTGTTCTTAATATATTTTACTCAACACATACACATGTGAAGCCTTGAAAACCAAAAAACATGAAAGAAAGTAAGTAACAGAAACAAATTCATATTTGCCTGGTGTTTAGAATGCAGCACATCTCCATGCAGGTCAGGCTCAGCCAGATGCTCATGAATACAGTTGTAACTTGGAGACCTGCACGGAAACTTATGTGTGGGGAAGTTTTGGAAAGCTCAAGGTCACTTCCTGTTTATTCGCACTTGGTCACATACTCACTGTCAAGCCACCGACTACCTTGCTGACCCCCTGTTCTAGCTGTGGCATCTCAACATGACAGTTACTGTATTTCATTTTATATTCATTTGAATCATCATTTTTCAACCCTCATTAAAATTGAGAGAGCTATTGTAGTTAACTTAAATACTTTGTTCTCCCTGGATTGCTGTCCACTAATTGGACAAGGTTATCACGCAAATTAGGCTGATAAAATCAGTCATTTACTGTCATCTAACTAATCATTTAATCCTTACAAACTAAAAACAAGCTTGTGTTGCTTCCTCAGTCCCTCAACAACTGCAATATGTTAGCTGGTTTGGAAAGAAAAAGGCAGACAATCTCAGTGCTTCAAAAACTGAATTCAATGGGTAAAACAAAGGGGAGGAAGTCAAGAGCCACTGTACAGTTAAAATAAGTAAAGACGAGAAAGTGTACTTTTATCACAGTGGCGATGTATAGCAGGAGAAAAGGTAGGAAATAGCTTCTTCAAACCCATAGTTAGCCTGTGTCTGTTCTCACTTGTTTTATCCTGCCTCTTCCTCGATGTTCAGTAGGACAACAACAAAAAACACAATGTAAAAAGGGTGGCAACCAAAAATAACATCTCCTTGTGATCATTAAAATGAGAAAGTGAAGGAACAGCTGCTTACAACTAAATAAACACATTAACCCCAATGCTCCACAGTGCGCAATCACAGAAGCCCGGAGAGACAGCTGTCCGCTTTTAATTAAAAATGACGTTCATCTTCTCTTTCACTCTTATTCAGCATTCTCACAACTTTGTAGACTTCTTTGTCTTTATTTAGAGAACAAAGTGCATATTTTGCAACAGTATTACTTGAACACAAATGTAATACTTTCATCCTTATAGGAAGGATTTTCACATACAGAAGCAGTCGGCACAGCGTAGGTCAGTTTGTTTAGTTTCATTTGTCCAGAAATAATGTTGTTGGAGATTAAAGGAATAGTTTGACATTGTGGGAGATACATTTACCCTCTCTCTTGCCAAGAGTTAGATGAGAAGATTCTCTCAAAGCTAAAGAGTGGTATCGATCTTCTCAGCCAACTTTCAGCAAGAAAGTAAATACATTTATTTGAAAACAAACTTAAAGACATTCTAAATAAGCTATATGTTTTCCATATTTCATTTCCCATCAGCAAATACACACCATTGCAATCTTCTACTACAACCTCTCCCTCAAAGATCCCATGAGGGTAATTTCCACTGTATCTTTATGACGTCTTCTTCATGGATTTTAAGAGAGTGAACCCTCCTTTACAGTTTACCCTTTTTAAAGCGCACTTTCTTTTTTACATCCAGGATGGCTGATGAACACGGGAAAAGCAGATTTTAAAGTTTCACAAGTTCCCCTGGGGTCTAGAGAAAAGGATTGTGCTTTTGTGCAGCATATTGTTCCTAATGAAAATGCAGCCAAACAATGAACAGAGAGAATGACAAATGAGGAAGAGGCCTGTGTTTTACACGAATGATGCTTAATTACATACAAAGCTGCCATTTAGAGTCTATTGTCCTGCCTGAATGTTGGCAGACCTCGGCACAATGTGTTGAATGCATCCTTCCTTTCTCTTTCTTGATTTGTTTTTCTTCCCCCATTTTGAGGGTTACACAGCATAACCACTCTGAACCCTTTATAATTTCCCCAGTAATCAGTCTGTTCTTTTTTGTGGCAAAGCTTTAATCAAACATCTCATAGCCTCTACCAGCCAGAAATGTGTTATTCCGACAGAAACACAAAAAAGCATGCAATTACTCCCAGAGGACCTGTCCCTCCTCTGCGCTACAGCTGCAGAAAAGAGGGCACTATTCCAAACACGTCCTCCTCCTTTCTCTTCCCTTTCCTTTCTTCTGTGTGTTACCATAATGACAGAGGAGGTAAAGATGTGTTTTGTAACGTAGCCGACACTACGTACAAACACTCAGTAGAACAGTAGGTTACTGCTATCTTCCTCTATGGAAACATCACCGTATGATAAACAATGAGGGTTTATCTTATAATTGCATATGCCATTTGTAAATGGGTTAACATTTGAGGTTCACAACCTAAATATAACTTATAGGGATGCTTTATATGGCATCTAATTAAGTGTCAGAAAGAACAAAAGTAACTGAAGCAAAAGGATGTGCCATTATCCCCTTGTCATTTCCAGAAAATGTTGTATGAAACATGAAAGAAAGTAAGTAACAGCAACAAATTCATATTTAAATATGAGGGAGGGAGGGGGGTTATATACATGCAAAACTAAAATTATTACCTCAACCTAACAGTCATGTCTATGACTACTGATTCAATATGTAAATGTTACCACCTACAATAACTATAACACACCATGGAACAAGTCATTTCAACTATGCTGGCAAAGAGGAAAATCATGGAACATGTCCTATTTGTTGATACTGCATCAAAATGGTCTCTAACAGAAATTGCTCTCTTCCAAAACATGTCCTCATTACTTTCAATGTCAAATACAATGGGGAAACACAGTGGGGCTTACAACTGATGCACACAGTAGAACAACAAAGAAGATGGAGAGCTCCGTGCTTGCAAAAAGTGGAAATCTTAAACTTCTTTTCTGTACAAAAACAAAAGCACACATAGAGCAGAAGATATTATATAGAGGCAGGCATGGCATTTACAGCTTAGTGCTCGCAGTGCCTGAGAGGGAGCACTGAGCTTAGGCATTGTCTGCCTATCTGTTGGTTACTTTACTGTCACTATATGTTTATCTTTTGCTTTGTGTGAGCTATTGTTGATTTGAGCGCCTAAGCTTCTGTAAATCTTCTGACTTTTTGCAGTCATGTGGCAGCAGATGATAGACAGATTGTCTTTATTAACAAGGTACCCAGTCGACAGTGAAGGTGTTCTATTTTTTGCAAAATGGACATGTTTTGTCTCAATTTGGAGTTATTTTGCTTTTAAATATTAGCTTGATGACTTTAATGTCATCAGGGCTAAAGTCTCAAATATAAAAATTATTATTAAGAAAGATGAAAAATAGACAATATAATAGAGAGTTAAAAAGGGGAGGAAATTTGCATCCATGAGGCAGACTCGTTTGAACTGATCACAAATAGAAATAGTGTAACATTTCCAGTGGTGGAAGGCATTTACTCAAGTACTGTACTATATTACAATTTTAAGGTACTTTACTTGAGTATTTCCATTTTCTGCTACTTTATTATTCTAATCAACCACAATTCAGAAGTGAATATTGTACTTTTTACTACATTTATTTGATGACTTAAGTTACTAGTTACTTTCCAGATGAATAATATAAACTATAATTAATATATAAAGGACTGAAGATACTTTATTGATCCCCAGGGGGAAATACACAAGCTACCCAGCATTATATAAGTAAAATATATATACACAAATTAGAATTTATCAGCTGCTATATTAAATATTATTTTTACTTTTGGTAATTTAGGTATGTTATGATGCTAATACTTTTTGTACTTAAGTAGAATTTTAAATCCATGACAATGCGCATTTTTGCACTGTGGCAATGCTTCTGAAGACTTCTTCCACCAATGGACATTTCAATTGGAGCTCCTCAGGCCAAAGAAATACGTTTACACGTTACCGTCAGAGAACTGACTTCGGAAAGATTACTTATTACAATGTTAAGGTAGCTTATGTTCTTATGAAGTTGTCTATGGCCAACCCCACATATACCTCCCATAACTAGTGTTTAAATAGTGATGAGGGGAGAGCAAAGTCTCCTGGCTTAGTCTGCATTGTGTCGTTTAAAGCCCTACACTGGTTGAAACGTGCTGCTCTTGAACACACCCCTAGCATGCGCTCTCAGCGGTAGATTTGGATTGGACAGCCTACTAGTTGAGGAAAATGGGAGACGACTTGGGTGACGAGTGGTGGCAGCACGAGGGTAATTCAGGTACCTTGCTTAACCTAGTATCTTTCATTTTGAGTGTTTGTTAGATTTGTGGTCCAGGAGGTTGTGGTGTATCCTGATAAGGGAACGCTTAACGTTAGCATGTAGCTGTCGCGAGAAATGCTGGCTGGTCATAGTTAACTGTAAGCTAACGTTAGCTCGCCAGCAACGGCCAGCGAGTTGCTGTTAACTTTAGCTACATTCTGCGAACCGTTAACGTCAGTGACAAGTGTTAAACACAAAGTACCCGTGAGTTTGTGTACAGCGTACCTCTGATTTGTTAGGGCAGAGAAAGTTAGAGCTGTTAGCACGAGTTGTTATCATCACATGGAGTGTAAACACGTGTGTGTGTGTGTGTGTGTGTGTGAGTAACTATCACTGTGTGTGGGTCATCACAGAAAATTAGCGTAACGTTAGTACGTGCCCTGTACTTTCCCTTGAACCTCACATTTGGCTCTCTTCTACACATAACTTAATGCATTAATTCTGCTATGCCCATCCTCACCTCCATACATCAACAGAGGAAGTCCCCCGCGGCTACTCCGTGCATAGCTTCATGCACTCTGCATACCAATAGAGGGCAGTCATGTACTATAAGGATTATTGACCTGATTGCGTTGGACAGCGAAGTGTTTGTTGCGTTGCCGAGTAGGAGTGTATTTTCAGGAGGTATTAAAATGAAACGTTTATTTTTAGCTTATTTAGACATACAGACATGTTCTCTCTCTCTCTCTCTCTCCTCTGTCTCACTTATGCACACACAAACCCACCAAGCTCAGTACTTGTACACGTTTATGCAGAGCAGGACAGTGATAGAGATTCACACATTCTGGGAAATAGAACATGAATAATAAAGTATGTTTAGCAATCATTGGAATGTACCCTAATTGGCCTCAACTACACTAAGCCATATATCATGACATTACAGCCATTTCAGCCAATGTTCTTCAACCAAACTTCACCATATACATTAGTGTCTCAGTTTTAATAGTAGTAAGATTAGGTACTATTTGTACTGTAGGTGACAAAAGTACCCACATTACCTGTTGAAAATAAATTGTCTACCAGCTGTTTATCTTAACAGTTGAGCATCAGCATTAATTTGTGATTTGTGTGTGGCATCACTTTGTTTTCGTACAAAAGAACAACTCATTCGTAACACATGTCCTTTAGTGTCGTGGAATTGTGTATTTTTATTACAGTTGTTTAGTTTTTGGTATGTACTGAGCCAGTTGTTTGACTCTGTGTGACAAATTCTTATGATAGATTTATATTTAATTCAGCTAATCATTTATTAGTGCTTGTTCATGTTTTCGTTGCAATATCCTCCTGATACTGCCTTGACATCTGCATTACAATCAAAATTCTTCAATATACTTTGCATATTTTTAATCTTAAAGTTATTATTTTGTAACGCTAAGCTGCAGCGCTGTTGATGTTGTAGTCGCAGGCCTTTTGGGCATTCTCAGGTCAATGTTTCCCCTGTATGCACTGAGGGAGGTTTTCCATTTTTCTGTCCTGTATTGAGAGCTCTGTTTCTTCTTCTGTTAGTTAATCCTGTGGTCTTGGGAGTCCTTGTTGGATCAGGCTTCTTCAGCGACCCCAGAGGAATCTGATTAGAGAAAAGAGGCATAACTACTGCTAGGAGTTGTTCACTGGATATTCACTCCTGCAGATTTATTTACTTTTTTGTGAGACATTTGTTGTTTGTGTAAAGATGTCGTGGAGCATATGGCTTTTACCACTGGCCTGGTATAGAAGCTTTAGCCGCACCATGGTGTAGTGAGCCGTGATCACATGCATTTCTACTCTATGAATGTTTTTCCAAACTCAACTTATTTGTTAAGTTTGGCCCTTTTGTATCCATCCATACCAAGCTCCACCTAGGTGTGCTGCACACGTTTCGGCATACAGAAGAAATCTGAAAGAAAGTGTGAGCAACTCTTTGTTTTTCTAGGTTGGCCCCTTTACCCTGACTGACATCCCATCCTTACTTGCATTTGTATCACAGAGATGCTTGACAGAAAAGGCTGTGAGGCTGACTGAAAATTGACAAGACGGAAAAGGAGAGTTGAAGTCTGATAGATGGAGCATGGGACTGACTTTGAAGTCGTATGACTAAAGAGGAAATTCGTGAGAAGCAGTATGACTTTTGTGGTGATGTGTCCTGTGGCTAAACGCTCACACTAATGACAAAGATTCTCATGAGGCCTCTGTCACGCTACAGTCTGCCCCAAACTGTCATCAAATGCCTCATCTGGTTTCCACCTTGCTGACTGGTGATGTCACTGTTTTTTAATGTGTCTCCATGTTTGTCATCACATACCTGCTATGTCAGCTCTCATCCAGCCTCTTACCACAGGAAGCCGTGTGATGTCCCCCAATACTGTCAGCTAGTTTCTTATTTAGATAGCACCACTCATCACAGCTGATTGCAACTGCCACAATATGGAACCATATATATTGTGGAGTTGTAAAATGTCTAAATCTATGTTTGTATTGGATTATCATTTAAGTGACACCACTGATCAGTGGTGGACACCATGACCCTGGGACTTTTATGTTTCATATGCATTTTACAAAGAGGAAAAGAAACAGGACATATTCATAAAGTAGGCAAATCAGCACAAGAAACTGTGTCATTTGTCTAAGCATTTGGAGGTTTAGCTGGCAAGGAGATGACGTGCTGAATGCTTTGCCTGCTCTGGCAGCATAAGTGGCTAACAAAACAAATGAATAAATAAATGTGGAAAAGCTAAGGAAATGTGTTAATGGATTTATGCAAAAGTTGAAAATGGATTTAATTATATGTCAGTTGTGTTGGGATAATAACAATTTTAAGTTTATAATTTGTACTCAAAATAGCAAAGGCATTTAGTAGTCTGCCTATCATAAAACCTGAACGGCCCCACCACCTCTTGGTGTTCCAAGTTTTATTGTGTCAGAAAAACATGAGCTGAGTTTTCCAGTGCATATTTGAAGGAGGTTTCACACGCAGACAGAGTTGTGAGGAATTTTGCTGTGGTTGAGATAGTGGGTGACACAATTTTTGAATCAAACTCAGCAAAGACATAAACCTTTTCTATCACTGTAATTCTTAGTTTTCTCACTTCATTTTAGAAATGTGGCTAATTAACAGATAAGAGTCCACCAGTATATTTTTTGGAAGTGCTTGATGTGTTGTGCTGCGCAGTGTGGAGTTGACCCTGGAGGGGAAAAAAAACATCAAACCAGGGTTCTACCATTTTTCTTTCTTTTCTGATTCCAACTGTTTTGCATTTAAACTGGTTAGGAACCTGTTAACTGTGTTCATGCCAAACCCCCTCTCAAGAGTATTCAAGGTATAAAGGAATAAATAAAAACAACACAAAATGTTTAATGAACAGAAAAAAACATTAATCAAACAGAAAATTATAAAATGCACGTCACTAGACACACGTCATACAGTCAGTAAAGGTTTATTAAAGTCAGTACGTTTAGGGACACACTAAATATATCAAGTAGGCTTTACAAAGACTCTTGTTGGACAAATACCACAAAACATTTATTTGATTATAAAAAAAATACAACAAACTCTGTTCTCTTTAGAGGAAGTGTATTGTTTTAATTGCCTACCCTGGAAAAGTGACTGAGAACATAATAGTGTTCAGAATATATACAATTTCACCTAATCACAAAGGCCACTTACTGTAATATTTGAGGAATGTGAAGCTGAAGAGGTAGCAGGGGATATAGTGATGCTACTTGTAATCTTGCCAACACCTTTGACATGACAGCCATTGGCCAGCACTTGAGTCCTTTGCTCATGTCGGAGATAGTATGGCCCAACAGGCTGTGGGATGCTGTGGGTCATACCATTCAGAGGCTGAATATATGGACTCCCCAGGTGGATATGGATCTTGCTATCCTCTGTGGTGATGATACTGGGACTTGAGTCAGTGCTGTTGGACTTCTGTTCTTGCCAGCTGTTCTGCCGCTCTGGAGTCTTGCAGAAGACGGACTGATTTGAAACCTCCGTGGCCTCTGGAGAACAGGTCCTAACTGTTAGGATCTGAATGGGGGAGTTGTTGTGGTCGGGGGTCACAGAGCGTGATGAATTTGGACTTAAAACCCGAGAGATGGCTGTTCCGTTAAGTGGGGAGACGGTGCGGTCAGGGCTTGAAGGGGGGGTTTTGATGTTAACTGCAGACATAGCTGAATTCTGGATGATGGTAATTCTCTGCTTAGGTGAGGCTCCGCTGGTTGGGATGACGGCTGTGCTGGTGTAGGATGTGGCTGTGTCTCCCGTTGGGCTGCTAATCTCGAGTGTGGCTGTGTTGAGTATATGATGTGGTGTTACTTTGATGTGCAAAGGCTGCCCTGGTGTGTGCGTTAACATCATCACCTCTCCATTAACCGTTGGGTGCATATCTATGCCATTGGCTGAATGGCTGTTGTATTGGCTCATGTTATTATTTGCACTGTTCAAGCTGTTAAGGTTGTTGATGAGAGAGCTTCTCCTGTTTATGACTTCTGCATTGTGGTTTGGGTCCTCGTCCTCATTTTCTTCATCTAGAGTCTCGCTGTGCTTGCTGTAGTCGGGAGGCAGGCTATCTGCTGGCTCAGTTTGAACTTCTTTGGTGGTCTGATTAATGTCTGAAAAGAGTTGTCTATTTGTAGCAGCTGTATGATTCTTCATTCGTCTATACCTGTCTAGCTCACTACTCAGCTCCTTCATCTCTCTGGCCAGCTCTCTGTTCGTGGCTTCCTGCTGGGTCAGTTTTCTCTGCAGCGTGGAGTGGTCTGTCTGAACTCTGCAGATGGACTCCTCGGTTGCCATCAGCTTCTGGAGTTTCTCTTTCAAGGTATCTACCTCTCTGCCTAATAGCCTTGACTTAACCTGCTCCTTTTGGAGACGGCAAAGGAGAAGGTGTTCCTGGTTGACCTCCTGCTTCTCTGCCTGCTCATACCTGGAAAGCTCTGTCTTTGCCACCTCTAGCTCCTCTGTTAGAGCCTGGGACCTCCTCTGTTCATCCTTGAACCTCTTTTGCAGGGACTCAAAGTCCTCTTCCACCTTCATCAGTTCTTCCTCCAACACCTCCTTGTCCTGTAGTCTCTTTTGCAGCCTATCCAGCTCCTGGGTCAGTTCTTTGACCTTGTTGTCCTCTGTTTGGCAGTGATGGTTCGTGTTTTTTGGAATAGAACTGTATGAGTACTTCTCCTCTTTTTCTTTCCTGTTTTCCAAAACCTGTAACCTATTCTTCATTATGATTATTTTACTCTGTAGCTCTCCGTTCCTTTCCTCCTCTGTTTTTAGTCTGTCTCGGAGCTCATCTTTTTCCTTTGCTACGCTTTTAATCCTTTCCTCTAAATCTGCCTTAGACCTCAGTGCCTGCTGCCTCTCCTCTCTCAGTCTTTCTGTCATTGTTGCCAAATTGCTTTGCTCATTTCTTTTGCCCTCCTTCCTGTTGAGTTTTTCCTCAGCCTGTCGGAGCCTCTCTGCCGTTGTCTTTCTGTCCTCCACCAAAGCTACAGTCAGTGACCTGAGCTTGGCCAGGTCCTGTTTAATCACAGCTTCACTCTTTCCCAGTTGGCCTTCAACGGCCTCTAGCTCTCTCACCCTAACTTTCAGAGTGTGGAGCTCACCAGACAGCATCCTGCTAACCTCCCTCTCTTGTTCCAAGCTGCCTTTCAGACTATTGCAGTCCTGTTTGCTCTTACCTAAAGCCTCCTCTATCCTGTCCAATTCACTTATTCTGCCATTGAGTTTATCTACCTCAATTTTCAAGCTACGGCAGTGGCTGGATTCCCTCGCGAGTCTCCGGTCCAGTTCACGGCACTGGTCCCACATTCGTATCAGCTCCTCATCCTTTCCCTCCATTTCCACGACCCTTCTCCTCAGTACCTCGACCTCTGACAGCAGGTTTGGGGCTGTCATGGTGTTCTGGCTTTGGTTGAAGATGGAAACTTGGTTATGGTGCTCCACCTCCAGATGCAGGGATTTGAGCTCTGCCCTCTTTGCACTGGGGTAAGCAGCACTGACCTCCTGCTTGATGTGGTCAGTGATGGCGGTCAGTTCTTTGACACGACGCCTCTGTTCCTCCAGCAGCTTGCTCAGACACTGTTGCTCCTTCACAACCAGCAGTGCAAAAGCCTTCAGCTCGGTCAGCTCGTCCTTTAGAGAGGATACTTCTCTTTCACTTTTCTTCTCCTTTATCTCCTGGTACTCTCTCTCCTTTTCAATCAGGAGCTTGAGTCTGTAGAAGAAAACAAATGATGCTGATGTCAAACAGAATGTTGTGGCCTGGTTTTATTGTGTAATTGACTCGTATTTCAGCCTCCAACGACAATTTGAAGTGTTTACTTAACCTCTTGGCCATGACCTTTAAACACAAATAGTTTCCAAAGCTGTGTATTTCCAGCATAAACATTTATTTTAATTTTCAAGAGAATTTGAATCACAATTTACTCCCTACTCAACCTTCTACAGATGCTAGTAATACTTTTTCTCTATCTGTGTGTGTCTCATTTGTGTGTGCCTACCTATAAACCCTAAGATTTGTCCACGTTTTGCACTTCTCTCCATGCAGCGTGCGTTGTGTAGGATGTTTTGACTATTACGGCAGATGGTCCCTTGGCAGGGAGTGTTTGTTAATTAAGAAGTTCCTCTACCCTTGAGTACCCTCAACGCTGTACCAATCACCCTCCTTCTGTGCACCTCGAACGCTACCCCATTTCCAGCTAGGAGAAGCAGGAAATTCCCCCTGTTCCTAATGTAATTACAGACTGACTACATTTACCAAATGCCGTCATTCCTCACATTTCCCCAGATGCAGACCAGCAATGCAGATGCGTTTAATACACACTGTACATTTTTTGACATGTGTTATTGCAAGTGAGACGCACTTCAAAGTGATCTCTCACCAGTGACTATTTAGGATCAATCTCCTCATATAAGTGTGTGGACTGTTTGCTACTAGTGTTGCATACTGGAATTATCTAGAGTGCCGACATGTAGGTCTATTCGCATTTATGTTCAAAGTCTACATGCCATGTTTGTCATTTCAGAATACATAGATATGTGTCCATGTTGAAAATGTTCACAAGGCCTTTTTTTCCCCCTAGATCTAGAAATGTAACACTTAGAGCATCTGTACTTTTTCTGTTGAGCTGTGTGTGAATTAATAGGTAACACTACCTACCTTATATGGTCTCACTTTTATTGTGAGTACTGTTTTGTCTGCAATGTTTAAAAAACAAAGAATGATAACTTTTTTTTAAGGCATTTAATTTTTTCAGGTTTTCAGTGTAAAAGTTTCATAGTGAGACTTAATTTGCTGTCTTTAAATACGCAACTTAGATGCCTTTTTAAAGTGCAATTTGATATCAGCTTGGCATTGTAAGACGCTCCATCTATCATCTATCTATGGTTTTACTTTGCCCGTAACTCATCTTGCTGTTTAAAAAGCAAGTTTTTAAATGACACACATTTCTAAATGCATATATCTTTCCGCTGTTCACAAATCTTTTGACTGTTCCTACCTGTGCTGTGCTGTTGGCCTCTGTCCTTTTTAAAATCCTCAGAGAATAAATAGTCTCTACTCTTTCATCTCTCCCTTTCCCGGAGATCCCAGTGATGTGGACATTCCATCCGGAAAACCAAACATTATGAGAAGTGCTCTGCACACTGAGTCTCACTCACAGTCAGTGGCGCCCATTACATCATCAGCAAGTCCTTATATGGGACTGTACAGGCTCTAATGCTGTGTGTGTGTGTGTGTGTGTGTGTGTGTGTGAGTGTGTGTGTGTTTTTTTACTGGAGTTCAGCCCATTCCAGATGAGGTCATTGTGTAGCCATGCCAAAGAGGCTAATGGGAAGGACAGAGTGTGTGTGTGTGTGTGTGTGTGTGTGAAGACAACTAAAGCTTCAATCACAATTCAAACTAGAAAGGCTAACACTCTCTGTTTGCAGGATTAGCCTGAGCAAACACATTAACCATGCTACATACCTGCTAGGCCTAACTTGGCATGTGCTAGGAACTGTAGCTCATCTAGATGCATACAGTTTGTGTGTGTGTGTGGTGTTCCCATATGTTTCATGAAAAGAGACATGTTTTGTGAGTTGTAACTGCTTTGCCTGGGGCCTGATAACCTGACTGTGAGATGACATCATCAGTTCATCAGCCCTCAATTACATCCATATGTCTCTCTCTCTCTCTCTCTCTCTCTCTCTCTCTCTCTGTCTCTGTCATTTTGTTCCTCACCTTCTTTCTTTTAGGTACGAATTGCAATTTTTTACCCTTCTCTTGCCATCATTAATTTCTTCTGTATTCCTGTATTCTCCTATGGTATTACTCAAGTCAAATCTATGTGCTCAGTGGAGCAGGGAGGGATGACAGATTATACTCTCATTATTCTCACTGCTCGTCTCGTCTGTCACAATAAGAATGACAAAAATCCTAATGGAAAAATAAATGATATTTTAGCTTGCTAGATGATAGTATTACCAATGCTGCAGGAGAAAACAAACATATAGGTATGTGTATGACGCATGTTCCCCTCCGGGAGCACTTACTAGCATTATGGCTCCTAGGTCCAGCTTTCACTGGGGAAATATACCTCTGGTGGTATTTCTTTCTGTCAAGTAAACCCATCTAGTCACCAATTAAAGGAGAACTATTTCCCCTGTGTCATGTTGTCATCACACAAGAATTCACAAAACAGCCTAAAAGACACACTTAAACTTCACTTTTTAGACATTTATGTTCTCAAGCATTTTCACACTGAAGATTTTTGCCACAGAAAGCACAGACCACATTAATTGCTGTATGCTGTAAGAAGGGCTAAAGTGATTTAACCATCCAGATATATGTCAGACATGAGGAATAAGCACACATGTGCAAACAACATCGCCATGGTTATTGAAAGTTTCTGTCAGCTCTGGATTCAGCAGCTATGTTCTAACATTTTATAGGAGAATAGTTTCTAAGCATTTTAAACATATATATATATATATATATATATATATATATATATATATATATATATACTCTGCCATCTCTTACCACATCGCTTGATCAGGTACCACTTTGTTTTTTTGTATCAGTTTGTGACGCCAACTATGTTGTCAAAAGTAGTAGAAAGTAGGTCTAAAGCATGTAGCCTACCCCAAATTAACTGTGTTGTAGTCTAACATGTGGATTCCAGAGACCATGCGGCCTTGATATATAGAGTTACAGACTTACTCCAGTTACGTAAGTTAATGATGTAAAGCCTGTCGTCTGCGCCTTGTTGTCATTCTGTTTAATCCCTTAATTGGTTGATTACAACAGTGGGTGCCTGTCTCAAAGTCGAAGATCACTGTGGTTGATAACATTTCATCTTGACTTGTTTTTGGTTTGTAATGGCGATTATTTGATGTTGAATGCACTTAGCTGTTATTTATGGTAAGCCTGTCTTTGGTAATGATGTTTTGTTGAAACTGTTTTAGAGAGGTGTTCAGGCTGTAGTTTGTGGTCCTGTTGAATTTTAATGCGATACTCAGATGATAGTTAGTCTACCCTCACTGATGTTAATGTAGGATCTGTTGTATTAGGCTGTATTAGTTTTAGCTAATGTACATGTTGGTATAACACAGCTTTTAGTCAACACTGGTAATGTCCCAAGCTGATTCGGTTTTTCACATTTTCTGATGGACCATTATTGGCTATATATAACCCATTGGGTTACTCAAGGTGCGCCAGCTGTCAAAAACAACCCATTTAGGCTCAAAATACTAGAAACACACACAGTGAGTAGATGGTGAAAATGTAAGAGTTGCATTGCTTTTCTGTGTTTATTTCAGCTAAATGTTGAAGGTGAACCACATTTCTACAATTCTGCTGTTGGTTGTAAAAAGCTCTTTAACTTTAGTGGGCTGTTTTGTTTGTGCTGGAAATGAAGTGAGGCTATTTAAAACCTGTCCAAATCTCCCTGCCACAACTATTATAGGAAAGAATCCAAGAAAATCTGTGATACAGGTAATTGGAATATATAAGTAACAGTAAGTAACAGTGTTAAATGGAGAGAGACCATGTTAGCCATGCTACACCTTACATATTAGGAAATTGGTCTTGCCACTCTTCACCCTAAGCACTTGCAAATTGATTATCAGCTGTGGGCCCCGGTAGTTAGCGGCAGATCATATGAGGGTAGATATTTTAATAAATCAATCCGCCTGATTATTCTGCCTTGACCTTAAAGACTCTTTTGTAAGAAAAGGTCTCAGTAAGATGAGATATTTCTCTGGTTGTGGAATGTGAGAGAGGAATCCTTGCATTTCCTATCCACAGACCAACTCCCAAACCAGAGTTCATGAGGTCCTGTTTCCCTTAGAGCCTCCTCTTGGAGCTGGAACTGCACCGCTTGTCCTCAATTACAAGCATGATCCGATCCCTCAAAGGCATTTCCAAGAAAACCCTCAAACATTGCCGATATGTAATATGCCTCTTATATGAGAGGAGCACTCTCTCTTCTGTTGTTATAGCTCCTATTTTCATCCAGGGGTGTAATTTAGAGATATTGAGGGGTTTTTTTAGCTGCTGGCTTTGATAGATCGTTCATTTGTACTAAGCACTGCTGTTTAGGGTCATAGAAAAGGCATATTGAAGATGCAAAAAGAAAAGCAGCTGTACAGGCAGTCTGTCCTGGCTTTCTTCTTTCCATTCATCAGCAACTTTAATAAAATTGAAGGAATGACTAAACTGACACCTTGTATGCTTGGTATGGCTAATAAATGGGCCCAACAGCTTGCGATCAGAACAGTTCTGCTCTGAAATGATGCACTGCCAGACTCCTATGGTAATTTATGCACATCTTCTTGTGACATTTTATTGGCTGAGCCGGCAGATGGTGGATGTGTTTGAGTGTGAGGGATGGACAGAACAGCTGTGGGTTTCCGCTACAGCACAGCCAAGTTTACTTGGTCCTTTCTCATCGAGCAAAGTCTACAAACTGTGTCCTCCCCCATGTTTAATGAAGCCAGCTTGTTAGCCATGCTAGATTGATATCGCTGTAGACTCTTAGTCTTTTTAAATAATGTTTTCTAGATTGTCTGCATTCCTCTCCTACATCTGTTGCACTTTTTGATGATGTATCGATGAGAAGGCCATATCAGTTGGAGAGTGAAAACATGATGAAGTTTAAAAGTGGTTTGCGGGTGTAGGGAAGAGCTTGTGAAAACTTGTGATTCAGAACTCAAGTGAACAGATGAGAGCATAAATGTCTTTTGTGTGTTGAACATGTGTGTGTGGTTAATGCTGATATGCTGTCAGTTCAGTGGCAGACCATAGGAAACACACACAGACCTAGAGTATGTTCTGATAGCTGAGGTTGGAACAACCACATTGGTGCATTGTGATGTGCAGATGTAATCATCCTTTGACACGCAACTGGGATCATACTATGGCATAAAGTGATTATATGCCGTGACTGGAATTTACAATATAGTTCACAGCTAAAACAGGTCATCTGTTCTGCACATGGCACCTTGTGGAGCTACTTTTTCAGGGAAATGGAAAAGAGAGACGGGTGCTGATTTTAAGCCAGGCTGAGTGGCTCTCTTGGCTCAGAGCATACGCTTTGAAAAGAAACGGGGACATAGATTGAAAGATAGTTGAAGAGGATTTGGAGTAGGAGTGGAAATTCTTTCAGTTAAATATTTAGGCTACTGCAGAGCAAGATGTAAGAAGGACAGGATGGAGAGGGAGATGAAAGAGACAGGTTTGAGCTGAGTCAATGCTTGCATTTATCCACAGGGTAAACAACAGAAGGCACATGGCGATACACCTATCTGTGCCAAGCTCAAAGAAGCTGTTGGGAACACAAAGAAAGGGAATATAAACGCCTTTTCAAGTGTGCCTTAGAACAAAAAGAAATATACACACACTAAAGAGCATTGCTGCGTGGATTGATTGTGAATGTACAATGAGGAGTCATTTATTGGGTTTTGAGGGATTAGAGAAAGTTGAAACTAACAATTATTGTCATTATGGATTAATCTGACAAATATTTTCCCAATTAACTGATCTGTCTATAAAATGTCAGAAAATTACTACCACATAAGACAATGAAAAGCAACAAAGCTTCCAAATTGAGGATCCAAGAGTATGTAATGTCGTAAAAGATTTATTTTCCAAAATCGTTTCAGATTTAATGTTCTGACGATCAACTAATCGATGAATTGGCTAACCGTTTCAGCATAAGGCACCACCAAAGGGAATAGGGTATAGGTTTAGTAATATAAAGTTACTTTGGGCTGAGACAAACAAAACCTGTTGATATCCCTGACAGTCCAACCTAACATTGCAATGTCACAATTTCATCATGTTGTCAGCCCATACTTGGGTATATGTGATAAGTTTGATGTTTTAGATGCATGTTCATAAAGGGAATTCATGAAGGATGGCAGGCAGGGAGATGAAAACCCTCCATGTTCAAGCAGTCAGGAATGTATGAGCCACACAGGGTTCACACTACACCACAGACATGCTGCCTACTCATGTATTAATCATCATTAGGCCAAGATGAACCACAAAGCCTTTATGTGTGCATGTTTAGGGTTTCTACATTGTATTTCAATAGACGAAATCCTAGTAAACTTAATCACTCTACTGGCATGACTATTTTTGGTCTTTAATTGCGTGTGTGCCTGTGGTGGACCAGTAAAGCGTTTTCACTTTGGCACACAGATGCAGACAACTAGTCTCCTCCCAAGGCTGCAAGCCCAGTGCGGGTCCAGTCTCTACACAGCTAGATTACAGAGTGGACTCATGGTACATGAGCCGAGACAACCGGGGACTTCAACACAACAGCCCCGTTTCGGGCCTCAAATTGCATAGGAGAACCAGTGACCACCTTCATGTTAGACCCAGCTATACCCATAGGCCACATCTGAATGTGCTCTCTATTTGGGAAGGGAATCTTTCTACCTACCCACAAACCCTCAGCCCATTTACTTAGTTTAGAAGAAGGCTTCATCCTGTGCTGTGCGGTATTGTTGAATTGGGCAGGAGGGTGCCAATTTAGACTGTACATGTAATTGCATGTGAGTGCATGTTTATGTGTTTACAAGAGAGAGTGAACAGAGCCAGGCTGACCGCAAGGTCTAACCAAGTCCAGGATGTAATGGACTGTGTCTGAGTGGAGTAACTCTAAGTACAGTCTTGAGGTCACATACACTAGGGTGGTAGAAATGCAGCAGCCAACAGCTCCTTTTGCTGTCTCACTCAGCCGTGAAGAGCATTACAGACCAACATAGACTAACAGAATCTAAGCCTGCACAAGTGTACATCACAGAGCTCAGATCTGGCTTTGTCCAGTGTGCTGAAATACTTTAATCCCTTAGTCTCTTCTACGCTAGCTGTAAATCCTCATCTCTTCTACATCAGGAGGGATACCGAAAGTCATGGGTATTTCTGTAAGTCTAGCTTCAACGCAGGCTACCAATTTAGTGGGAACTGTAAAATATCCATGTTGTCTTTGCTTAGGCATTCATCTGAACCTCTGGGGTTTGGTGCACCAACCTCTCTCTGTCCTGCTCCAGTAGAGTGGTAAGGAAGTTGCTCTTATGGATAAAAGCCCTGTGGTTCCTCTCTTGCTCCTCTAGCCTGTGTAGGGCGCTGCTGTGAGAGCTGGACACCTCCACGAGCTGCTCCAGCATCCGCTTGGATGAGCGCTTCTGGGCCTCCACCAAGTGGTTTAGCTGATGGGGGGGGGGGAGGAAAAACAATACAGGGGGCTGTGAAGAAGATGTCGGTGCACCATGACTTGTGGAAGGTTTGACCAGTGTGAGGAAGCAGTGCTGACATATTATGTAAATTTGGGAAGTGAAGCTCTTGTTGTTGTACACATCTGTGCAGTCTTTTTTGCTGCTGGACATCAATTTTAAAGGATAATTTCAGCCAAATTATAATTAGATGCATTTTCCTACTTATGAGTATGTAGCCATCCAGATAGTTTGGGATATATTGTTTTTTTATGAGCTTCTAAGATTTAGGTTTTTGCTCCGCAGTAATGGGATTTTATTGAAACAATGTACTGGTTACTTAGAATAATCCACAGACCTTGCTGCTAAAAGTTTTCATCGCAAACTTTTTCTTGTGAAGAAATAAAACAGTACAAATCGGGGAAAAAACAACCCTTCAATTTACAGATTTATCATTGCAGAAGAATGGATCCAGCACATGCAACACCTGTAGTGCAAAAATAACAAATTTGTGCAATGATGCAGCAGTAATAGATGCTCTTTTGTCAGACAGTAATGCATTCACCTCATTAAATTTGATTGTCCGCTCCATATGGTGTCTAGTTTCTTACAATAGGCTGTTGTTACCTCGGCAATCGGTTTTTTGTACACATCCTGCAGGTGGTACTGCTGGTCCCGGATGGAGTCTCTCTGCAGGGCACAGAGAACCTTCTCCATTTCGGTGAAACCATATTGGGCCCCCAGCAGAGCCGAATCTGTCTTCTCTGATTTCAACACAGCGATTACCTCATCTCTGGCCTAGTGTGACAAACATTGCAGCAGAATGCTGGCTTTAACTTCAGTATTCACATGAGCTTGATTCAACTGCAGAATGAATTTGTATGCGGGATGTGAACAAATCATCCTACCTGTAGTTCTCCCTCCAGAATACTGAGCAGAAACAACAAGTCATCACGGGATAGGTCATCTCTTGTGTGTCTGCCCTCCCACCTCTCTCTCTTGTCTCGCATGTTGGCCCTCTGAATTGTGACTTTTGGGGGCTCTGGGTTGTGTTTCTTTAGGTCATCTTTATTCCAAGAAACCATTTTGCCACTTTTACCAAGTGGGTGCATGGCTTAAAGTCCACCTAGGAGGAACTGGACAATGAGAAATGATTGGAGGTGGCAGCTGAACATGGTGACAAAGAGAAATGCGTGCTTCCGATCAAAGAGGTTGAACAAGGTCATACATTTGACAGACCAAGTGGTTATTTTGTGGCTTTAATAAGCGACCGGCTGATGCAGATTATATGTAAGCCTTTATAGGCTAATCCAAAATCAGAAGGCCTCTTGTCATAACAGTTTGTGTTACTGAAACAGATAGGACTGCGCCTGGCATTACTTTGTGTGAGGCTTATGTCATCTCATAGTCTTACTCTTAGCACATTTACAGCAATCACGGTCAGCGTGGCAGACAAAAGGATTAAAGGTTGCCGGAAAGTAGGACCTTGATTACTGACCACATGAGAGGGAGCTCGCTGTGTGTGTGTGTGTGTGTGTGTGTGTGTGTGTGTGTGTGTGTGTGTGTGTGTGTGTGTGAGTGTGAGTGTTAGCTAGCCAGCTTTCTCTGACTTGGTGTTCTGATCCCATATTTAGAGACAGAAAGCAAGCAGGTTCATATTAGTGAAAGATGATGTAATCCCTCTGCTCTTCAGCTCTGCTTCTCTAGTCTAAGTTCTCACAGTGGCTGGGAACGCCTTTTATTCCCTAGTTGTTGGTCAAGTTTCTTTAGATAAGTAACTAAAGGGCCCTTGTGTTTCCCATTTTGTGGAAATTGGGAAAAACAATTTAGTGAAATACTTAAAAACATCTAGAGGTCTGTATCACTGCAGTTGTTTTAAGACTGTGATTAAGACCTCCTCAGACCTTTTACTGGTGTTGTTAGAAATTCTGTTACTGAACAGGAAAGCAGTGAGACTCTTTCTCTCTCCCCTCTCTGTCATTCTTTGTCTTACACAAGGATACATACAGACAGGCGGCATCTGCTTGTTGTCAGGCCTGAGAGCAACCTTGAGTCTCCCTTAACAAGATGAACACTGGTACATAAGGGACAAACATTGTGCAAGAAAAACACACCCAACAGAAATCAAGCCCTTTAGCTGGTTCAGACTGTAGCCAATAATATCCTTCAGACATTGAATCCTTGTGAGAGTGTTGGCTTACTTAATCAATGGTGTTTGCATAGAAGTATTTTCTTTTGGCCTCTGTGTGGAAAAAAAGAGTGACGATCTCAACCTCCCTCCCTTCCTCTTGATACCCTCTCTGTATCTATCAGGAAGACGGATGAAGCTGTCCCTGCGTTCCTTTACTCCACTTGTTTTCAGTGACAGGAAGGGATGATGGAAGCTCTTGCTGTGGAGTTTTCATTAAGTCACTTTTAAACTATCTAGACTTGCTGTACTCGGGAATCATATTCACAAAACTGAGTCCCCACAACATACAGGGCCTCTCCCTGCATACAATACAATACAACAGAATTTACTACAGGAACTCAAAATGATCATATCTTCTATTATTTTGGTATTCTTTGAAGAAAATGGCAGAAGTTCTGGACTAAAGAGAGCCTTCATCAGTCAGCTTGAATAGGTTTAGCCCAGCGTTTGGTACAGATCAAGATGACTGCATGCAGTGGAGCTGATGTGAGTTGGTGATCTTTGGCACTTATTTTCTGTGGTGGCCTGGGGCCTGTTTTCTTTGGACATGAGTGTGTATATACATATTTCTTTTCTCTGCCCAGCTCATGGTGCTGTTAAGGTGAGCAGTCAAGCCAAGATGTGCGTCTGTGCCCTTGGCCTTCAGTTGACTAATGGTGATGAGGTCTGAACACCACACAAATCTCTCTCGCACACACACAGACGACATTAGTCAAGAGTGTGTTCTTTTTTTCTTTTCTTTTTTTGTGGCCACAGTGTCTAGACAAGCACACATACATACTGATGTCTAAGCACACTCCCACACGATGCCAGGCATGTGAAAATAACTTAAACTTAAGTTCTGGCTAAGAGCCAGTGTCAGCCTTAATAATGGTTTCCAGGGTTACCCCCACTGAGGACTGTCCTCTGGCAGGCAGGTTGGCAGTCACACATGTGGCTGGTCACATCTGTTTATTTATCTGAACAACGCCCAGGGCAGCATGCCTGCATCCCTCCTGCCTGCCCCTGTCAACTTAAAAGGGCACAGGCTGCCCTTGGAATAAACCATTAACACTTCCAAAAAATAATCTCACTCACTGGACTCCCTCCCAACCAAAAACTGGTCTACACAGGTGGTACCTTAACAGTAAAGTGAGGTAAAGTATGATCATGGGCTGGGACTATTGAATCATCACACCAGTTCCTTGATATTTTAAAACTGGTAAACCCAAGTTGAGGTTCATCACCTGTATATGGAACTATCAGTAAAGCACTGAGTGGGCCTGCCTGTATGTTTTTCTTTTTGTTGTCGGTAGCTCAGGTGTCTTAAACCACTGGCCCACAAGATCTTTTCACTACATTTTCATCATGACTCCAATCTGCATTTTTGATTTTTTCCCCCAGGCTTTTTATTTTAGAGTAATCATTTAAATGTCCCTTAAGGCTCCAAAATCAGAGCATAAAAATTGGCTTTTTGTTTCACATTTACCTTGGCACAACTGACACTAATATGTCTTTCTAAACCTAAAAGAAAAGGCTGACCTGGAGGCAGACAGGTTTGACATTGATGTTGCTGCTTCCAACCTCATCTGTAAGGAGAAAGCTGATGTTTTACAATAATTCATCTTAAAATCACAGTGAAACTGAAGTTACAGCGTCTTAAATCTCTGTAATGTGACAGACTAGTTGCAAGAGGGATTTAAATACAGTCCTTTTAGATGTGATTGGATCAGTCAAAGTGGGCTTAGACCCTCAATTCGGATGAGGAAAATCTCACCCCAAAAAAACCTCAGGAAGAGCACCCCCCATAAGCAAACAACCTGGCCCGTGGCCCCCAGGTAATTTAAGTGTGAGACCCCCGCTCTAGCTATTCATTCGTATCCACTTTATATCCACCTGTCATTAGTTTATGTTACCAGAGAAACTACAGAAAGCTCTTGGAGGTTTTGTTTTTAACTGTGCAAGTCCTACATATAGCAAGGAAGATTTATAAACAGTCATTTTCTGCCTTTAAACATCATTCCCTTTCATTATTTTGAGTGTGTTTTTTTTAACGTGCCAGACAGAAGGTGTTAAATATTTGAGTATGGCTCCCATTCCCCTTTTATTGCCATTGATAAGTTTTAAGGGCCAGATGCGGCAGTGTTCCTGCCGTCTGTGCTGCTTAAAGTGCTCAAGGCTTTCAAGACGACTGAATGTTGGGTTTGGGGTTGATGAAAGAGTACAAATGTCTTCTTGTGATATATTTTCCTTTTGAAAGCTTCATCTGTGATCTGAACCTCTGGCTCCACTTAAAATCAGATATTTTCCTGCTCACAAGATCTGTGAAGGAAGAGCACACTTCAGGGTCATCGGTTAACAGTATGCTGCCATATAGCTGTCAGTGTTCGAGTGATCTTTGGAGTCTAGATTATGGAGGTGTTGGTTGATGAACTTAAATAAAATAGTGAGGGGGAGCCAAACAGTTTTAACAGTGTGAGGTAATGCAGTACTGTGCTGGGATTTAGCTGACACATATGAAAAACTTGGCAACTCTATGAATATTAAGAAATATGAGTTTTATTAATAAAAACTAGACTGCTGAAATTAGATCGTCTTAATGTGATCTGTTTTTTAAGGGAATAAAAGGCGTTCCCAGCCACCTTTTCCAATTGTATTTGGTTATTTGTTCTGTATGGCTTAATTCTTGTAGGTGGTCTTTCCTACATTATAGTAACGAAGGTCTATTAATCAAACGGTAACCATAGTCGTGGAAAGCAAAACAACAACCATTTGGCGGTCAGTGATGTAATGAAATATGGTCTACATTGTTTTGTCATGATGTAAGGTGTGTCCTCTAGAAGTTATTTTTGTTCAGCAAGACGTCCTTGACAGAAGATCGCTCATTGAATAATGAAGATGTGAAATTCTACCACTTACCGCTGATTTTGTGTGCACTCTTTTTGGACAGACATGCACTTTTCACACAAACACATTTAACCCCTCTTCTCGTCCGATATCAGATGCTAGATTCCACATGTATTGCATCAGAGTCTTCTGTTGGTGGTTGATGGAGAATGAAAGACAAGAGCAGTATTAATAAATATCATACATATGATTGCTGCTGTTGGGGGATTTAGAAAAGAAAGATGCAAAGATAAGAATTAGGTCTGTAAGTAAAAAGCAAAGAGGGAGGGAGGCAGCTTTAATGTTAATAGGAATAGTGGGGTCAAATAGCCTAGTTATTTAAGCTAAAGTTTGGCAGCCTAAATTAGTTTTGGCCGTCAACAGTATCCACACTACATAAGCTGCAATATGCTGTAAAGGCAAGGTGAGAAAAAGGTTTCCTCGTTTGGTTCTTGTGAAAGCTTAAAAGCTTTGGGTTATTTACATAACCTCATGTCTCTGATTAGCATCTCCTGTGCGACATCACCAGGAGCTCCTATCACACTCTGCCAGACGTGATTGGCTTGACTCAAACACATGAATGTCAGAGTGTCCCAGTATATGTTGGGGGACTATACCACATAATACAATGAATGACGAATAGAGCAGACTGGAAAATGAAGGCTCTCGTCGACAGAAGTACATTTAGTTGAACTTTTTCTGTGATTTACCACTCTTCTGAGACTAAATTCCTGAGAGGCAGATACCAGAGGTCAGATCATAGATCATATAATAAAACAAACCTTTGGTTTAGCTGTAACAGAGAAGAGAGCCAGCTGAGACATGACAATCATCACACATACCCACACAGATCCATAATCATGGCTCAAATCGAAACCTACATACTATTCAGCACTTGTTTCTTGTGAAGGTAATAAATATTAGATTGTGTGTAACTGTTCTTGGCCGTGTTAAAAAATACTACATGAAGTAGATAGCTTTGGGTGTGTTTTGTTTTAGAGCAAGAAAAGCATTTGATTTGTGTGTGTGTGTGTGTGTGTTACACCACGGAGATTTACAGGATGTTCTGCTTTGTATATCCAAAATGTGGGTGTAAGAATCTTAGATAGGTCATCACTGTTGGCCGTGCTGTCCTCCTGCTGGTGATACTCGACCCTTGCACTTCAGCATGTCTAAGCTACGAGACAAAAATGTTAAATGTCCTAACAATAGCAAGGATTGCCAAATAACAGCTACCCCTACCCCTCATATGGTGAGCTTGTAAATCAGGCAGAGTGAACCCTCCATGGACTTTTTATTTTTTAATCTTCTCTATTTCAACTTCAGTTAGCCAGTGTAAAAGATTTACAAGTCCCTTGTTTAGTGTCACAACAACCAACAGGGCATCAAGTAATTGAATACAAATTCTAAATGTTAGGACTGCGGGCAGAATGGGTTGAAAAGCAATGTTTTGCAAGCCAATGAATTTGTAACCAGACTGCTATTCTATTCTCCCTCTCTGCTACTGAGTCATTCCAATGTAGCTTGCTTGTTAATTTTGTGCATGCAGCCTAAAGTCCCCATTGATTTAACAATAACACATGCTCAAATTGTGGCTTTAGAGAGGAAGCTGCAGGCCTCCAAAACCAATAACTGCTACACGCACTCACCCACCCACACCAATCCCCAAGATCAGGCAATAGTACATGTCTCGAGATGAGTTATCGATTGTTTAAAACAAGCGCAGAATTGATTTCATGGAAAGTATCATATTGTTTTTATAGAAGCACACAACTAAAATACCACACAGTATCTTTTTGAGGGTGGACATGCCTCTGTATAATGTGACCTGTTTGGGTTGCAGGAGGATAAAAGGTATAATTGGATTGTCTTATCCCTCCGTACAGGCCAAAGTGATATCTTTAATCAGACTAATAGAGTAAACTGTGGTGGTAATTAAGAGCTTTTCTGAGGTCATGGCCGACAGTTTTAAGCTGTTGTGTAGGAACAGTGCCAGTTTACACGAGAGAGCACGTCTCTCTTGAAAACCAAATCTGAGTGCTTTTTTGTCTGGAACTGAAACAATCAACCGTTTCCTGGAACCATTAGATTGATCCTCATTACATCCAGTCAGGGCCATTGACCATCCATTAAAACCAGTCACCTCTATTGATCACCCATTAAAGATGACCAGGCGGCCCCATTTCCCTGCATCTGAGCCCTCTCGGTCTCCACAGCCATTGATCTGTGGTTATCTGAGCCATAAGCTCATTGCCCTGTATGCGTCTGAGACCATACTCTTTTCCTCCTATTGACTCCACCATCTGGAGCAACTGTGGCCTGGAGGATATTGGGGGTAAGGCTTATGGGACGCTGAAGATATTGACCTTCTCATAGGTCAACGTCTGCTCTCGTCAGGCAACACTTTTGACTTATTGAAACAGGGTTCTCCACACTCTCGAGGACAGCAAAAGGGGGACTGGAGCACACTGATCGATTTGTAGCCTTTAATAGTGCAAACAGATATTTCGACACTGCGTTTTTATTGGAGTCAAAATGGACAAAGACATAAATACAATCTGTGTGCTCAAGTCCCTTTTTTCCCCCTTGGAGCACTTTAGACTTAGTTTGGTTTTCCTCCCTACTGTTTTATTTATCTGGTCTCCATCGAGTTAGCCTCTATTATCTTTGTCACAAACTCCATTCATTCACCATTGTTTTATTCGTTGCTGATATATTAATCTTTTGGTTCTTTTCTTTACTTCCTGGGTGAAATAATTGCCAGAGTTCCTGGTCGTCATTTATACATTTATATATATATGCAATCGTAAATGGAGTCTATTGATTTTTATATTGCCTAAGGTATTGCATTATGCATCAGTCTGTGAATGCAAAATTATGCACAAAGTACTGAAGAGAGATTTTCTTGCCCTCTCACTTAACTGCTACAATGCCTGCACAATCCAGTGCTATCATTCAATATAAAGAGAAATGACAAATTAAAGAAAAAACCTGATTAAATAAGTGTAGAAACAATTAATACAGACTCTTCTAAATGTGTACTGCATTATACAATTAAGCAGTTAACAAGAGAAATGTCACTCTTAATATCATCTGTCATCATTACATGAAATCGAGGAGTATCAATACAAAGGAGCACTGAAGCTGTTCTGATGGCCTGTGGCAGCCCAACACTTTACTTTAGACTACCTTATTAGACATTTTTATTTAGTTTTTCCCATCTTCCATTTTGCCACCCATCTCACCCGTCAGGTATGTTGAGCTGTTTTACTCTGTACCGTGATGTACAGAACCACATTAGAGCCATATTTACTATCACTTTGTGTCTCATTTCAAACTCTCATTATTGATCAGTTCAGCGCATCATCCTCAGCTCAGGTTGCTTGTCATTAAAGGTGCACTTTTTGTGTGATCAATCCGTAATATGCGCCTCTCACCATGCATTTTTTGCAGCTTTAATCAGTCTGGTGCTAATTACAGACAGATTGCATGTACAGATTGGAGGACTTTACATAAATCGGGCCCTCAGGGCCCTGTAATTTAGAGCTCCCCTAATAAATGTTTGTTTTGACAGCATTTACAAAGATGGAGGAAACCACCACAAATTTTCCGTCTATGACCCCCAATCTCTGAATGACCTTGTTGTATCTGTGGTGTTCTCTTATCTTGCACATAGTACAGGAAACATAAAACAACTTAGCAGTTTAGAACATAAATATGTAACAGTTACTCCAACCTGGATTTTCAGATATGGTAACAGGTAACACAAGTGGACTGTTCAGAGGGAAAAGGTAGGCCAGAATATATATAATATATATTTCTCTGTGCTTAGTGATACTGCCTAGCCTAACATAGCAATTCTGCTTGAATTGTTGGTTCACCCAAATAAAAAAAAAATAAAAAAAACATGCAAACAGTTTTACAGATTTAATATGGCCAGGTTTTAGTCTGATTTTAGAGTCCCCTCCACAATCATTTCAGGAGGAAATGTTATTGCAGTACTGGGCCGCAGTACTGGCCCACAGGGGACACCTCACAACCTCTGTGATCTTACATTGTTGACCCATCCGTACAAAAATATGTGCATTATGTGTGTTGTACCAGTGTGTGTTAGTAGAAGCACCCTATAGTTGATGAATTATCCAGATAGCCCATTCCCTACATAACGCCAAATCAAATACATGCTGAGTCAGCAACTCATCACCTATAGACTGTTGCTGAATGGCTCTTTGACCAGTATGTGTCAGGATCGTCTTTGTGTCATTGCTGAGATTAGAAATGTCTTTTAGCCTTAACATCAGTGTGGCTGCCCCGTCAGCAGCTTCTACTCGTCTGGGGGTTTCGTTAACTTCTGAACCCCCAGGCCTATCGTAGTATTGAGTATTTCACAGCTCATTGGGTCCAAAACAGCAATGTCAGGTGATTGCATTTAGTGTTGTCTACTCAAGCACATAAATTGGCCCATAGATGGTGCAAATCTTATTATAAAGGTGAACTAACAGCAGGATTTGTTCTAGACATTTTATGTCTGCTTTTAACTTGATGAAGCCAACCTATGCTGCTACATGTGGTAAAATATTGCTAATTGGTCACAATCTATTTATCCCTCACTCACCCAAAGCACCAGTCATTATGCTCTTTATGTCTTTAGGACTGATAGATCAGTACCATGCTATTATAAAGCACCCTCCTCCTTTGGTAAACCCAAGTAACTCAAAGCCAGATCCTACTGGTAAAAACAAGCACCAAAACACTTACCTGCTGCAGGACAGGTGGACCTGGACCGCTCACTGGTCATATATAGGTCTGGACTTTGCTTTAATTATAATCCATTTATCTCCAATATGTTTGCATGAAGTCCTCCCCACCTCTGTGATAACTCTTCCTTCTTCCCCTCAGTTTCCTGGTTTTTGGCACCTGTGTATCTTTCCAACAGTCCAGCCTGAGAGTGAGAAAGGGATGAGTACTCCAGAGAGAGAGAGAGACAGTGGGGCATGGTTACTTTGGTCCATCAATAGAGGGGTGGTCTTTCAGAAGGAGTGTATGCCTGCACAGATGACTGTAACAAATAAGGATGAAGGTCTGAGTGAGGGATGAAGTGGAAAGGGGGTGTGTTTATTGAATGATGGCACGAGAGAGCAAGAGTGGACTAAGATCCCTCATCCATCCTTCGCATTGTCTCTTCTTTTATATGGTCCTTGACTATAATGGCCCCAAGGAAGAGTTGCAGAGGGGGTAAGCAACAGTGGGAGAAGGGTGTGTTAATAAAGATCGGATGAATCGATTGTTAGATGGGAAATTAGAGGACGAGGCAGAAAATCTGGTGTCGGGTGTTTTATAGTCAATCGGTGGTCAGAGACATGTTCAAGTGTTGTTTTTAACTGTTGCTTCAGTATTTTACATGCTAGGAAATTATGCTACATGCACACAGTGTCGGCAGAATGGGAAGGAAAACCTTGTGTTATTTTCCTACTTGGTTCATGCATGGTTACCCCCTCTGCTAGCCTTGTATCATATCATGTGAACAGCCTAAATTAGCTACTTTATGTCACGTATTTGGAGCAGTTTGTCAAAAAGTAAAAGCAGGTACAAACAAACTGTATATCTCCTTTTAAATTAAGTGAATCGTTATAATAATAACTATTAGTGTAATATATATATATATATATATATATATATAAACTGCCAGCAATTGGCAGCATTTTGCCAATGATACTTCTGTGGTTCTTTTCATCAAGTTGGAGATATTGTTGCTTTACCAAATGTGTATAGCAGAGCATCTTGGGAGAAATATGAATTAGCTGCCTATTTCTTATGAAAGAATCATCCTGTTTCATTTCAACGTTACATAGGCATTAAAAAAGTTTATCTCCCGAGAAGAGGTGGTCATTTAGATCACAGTATCATGCTGGATTTACCGGCCCGTGTGTCTTTTTCTTTGTAGCCCTTACTTTTAGATTGTCCTCTTTTAAACTGGGTTATTGAGACATCTGAACATATTTGGGACATACTCCAAAAGGTGTAATGTTTATCATTGTAGCTTAGTGTGCTGTCATTTTCTCCTCAATAGATATCGTGACTGTCAAGAATTCCTGATATCTCCAACTCGAAATTACAACTCAAGGCTGAATTTTTTTCCCAACTTGGTTCTTGAATTTGTGTTAAGGCTTAAAAGGACAATTCGACACTAAATCAGTTGAGGTATAAAACTGTTGTTGCATTGTTCTCTGTGGGTTGAGTTCTGAATCTTGTTGTACCTCTGGCCAAACCCCCAATGAGTGATGTCACCGCAGTTGTTTTCCATTAGTGGTTAATGATATAATACCTGTTTGGATGCTACTGATTGGCTTTTGGCTATCAGTACAACAAGCTTGAAATTTCAACCCATATAGCCACGAAATCTCAGACATTAAGTAGTCAGACTTCACCACACTCAAACTTTGGCTCTTAAAGATACTTTGAATTTGATCCATGTCCACTTATTAAGAAATGGAGGTGATTTTCGGCCTGTCAGTTCTTTGATATTGAAGGTCTACAGGGAGAACTACAAAGCAAAAGTACCGGTATTTTGAAAGTGCATATTCAGGAAGGACACTGCAATGAAACCCTCAGATTTATTGCGGAGTTGACTCTGGCATCTGTTTTTAAAGCTAAAGTATTTTGAACAAGCGTGCATATATGCCAGAGGGTCTGAGCATGACCTCATAGCATGAGATGAGAGGTATGCACAAAGAAGTGGTAGCAACAGAGAGGCTAAATATAACCAGATGCTTGGATTGAGGTCTGCTGCATTGTTGTTATCTCAGGGAAAGTTTTGTGTATTTCTGCTTTTCTGTAGTGACTGAAATGTGCTGCCTGGAGAGCGCGCACACCTGATGAGCAACCTAAACTGTCATAATGTGCAAATGCCAAACTATGGTATAAGAACTCCATAAGCGTGTATCCATGGGGAGTATGTCTACTTCTAAGATGGCATGGTGGTTAGGTATATCTGTTAATAGAAAAATCAGATTTTGGCTGACCTGAAATGTGTTCTCAGCTCTGCGTTGCCTCATCTTAATAGTTTCTTTATCTTGCACAACTCCCAGTTGCAAGTTAGACCATGGATCCAGAATTGTAATGAGGAAATTTCTCCCTCTTCCTTTTTTTTTTTTTTCTTTCAGATGCATCTGAGGCGGAGGAGGAGGGGGTGACACAACAAGAGAAGCAGCCAACAGAGAAATTAAACACAAAGACAAAACCAGAGAAGAGGAAGAGGGTAACAGAGAAAACAGTTAAGGCCAAGAAGAAGAAAAGTAATGAACAGGTATTATAATGTTATGGCCCTTCCTGTGTAAAAGCTGCCAATCATAAATTTTTACAGTACACTTAATTAATTTGTAGACGTCACCTTGAGCTTTGGGAAATTGGAAATATGAAAGAGACCAAGCTAATAATCGAGAAAATAATCAGCAGATTAATTGTTAGTGGAAATAATCATTAATTGCAGTGTGTTTATTGTAGATCTGTTGATGTGGTCAATACTATACATATTACACAAACAGATTTGAACGTTTTATTTAAGATATAATGGACTCTTTTAACCCATGAGGATTATTCAGGATTTAATTTCTTGAGTTCATAATTTAAAATACATTCAAAACACTGGTTAATATCTATGAGATGTAAGTACTTAGCCTTAATTGTGTGTTCTGCATGTATTGTTTTCACAGAAAGAGTGCATCATTCCTCAGAAGAAAGAGACTGAGGATGAAAAGTCAACTAAACTGAAAAAAAAGAGGAAGGTGAGTGTGGTGACACCTGCTGTTGCAAAGAGGCACAACAGTCATCGGGCTTTGTCTGTGAATATTACTGTACATGACCATATTTTGTTTACCAGAGGAAGAAGAAGACCATTACAGATGTTTTATCCTCTTCGGAGCCAAAACCAGGCTGTCCGGCAGACCTGCAGAACCTGGTTGCGCAGTACTTCTCAGACAAGCTCTCTGTGATCGAGCAGGAGGAGGTCAAATTGCTGGGTGAGTCAGGACGAGTCCCCTTTAACCTGGAAGTTCAGTCAATATCTGCTGATCTGTTGATTCACCAAGGTCACCATCTGCCCTCTTCCAGACTCCTGCTTCCTGTCCAGTAATGACTTGACGCACACCGTCTCCTCGTACCTGAAACAAGGTGAGTGGTGTGCTGAACGTAAATCTTCTGTTAGGCTTTTTTTACTTTCAAACACGCAACTCATGTTTCCTCTTCTTCCTGTTGTTATTCCTAGTTTGTCCCAAGTGGTCGAAGATTAAAAAGCAGCATACAGAAAAGAGCTCTGTGGTTCTGCTCATCGTCTGTAGCTCTGCTCTCCGGACCATCGAGCTCATCAAGTAAGTGACACACCAGCCGCGTTTGTTGAATGTCATTACAACTTTTTAATTGTGTTTACATGAGTGGTGTTTGTTTTGTGTTCTATCCAGGCAGCTGACAGCCTTCAAGGGTGAAGCCAAAGCTATAAAGCTTTTTGCAAAACACATCAAGGTACTGGAGATGACAGTTGATCATTGCGATGCACGAGGTTTGTGCACGGTGACAACATTAATGGTCCTCTTTGTGTCCGTGCAGATCGAGGAGCAGGTGAAGCTGCTGCAGAAAGGCGTCACCCACATTGGAGTAGGGACCCCCGGCAGGCTCAGTGCTCTGATTGAGAACGGTAGGTGTCGACACAGTACTCCTACTGTTTAACGTCTAAGTGTCTTAAGGGTCTTATTGTTATGTGGAAACTCTTATTTTTGTCCAGAGGGTTTGAACTTGCGGGCGTTGAAATACGTGGTTCTGGACTGGAACTGGAGGGACCAGAAGCTCCGAAGGATGGTGGACATTCCTGAGGTGATCTACTGCCCCCTGCTGGGCTGAAAAGAGAATTACCTTGTTTTGACTCACCACACTTCATGATTTGATTAAGTATTTGATATTTTGAGGATATTTATTATTTTGAGTCCCCCTCCACTCAAAAATGTGTTTTTCTTGTTTTTAATTTACTTGGATGTGTGACCTCCACTGTGCATAATGATGTATGTGTCTTGACACTAGAAGGATGTTTTTGAATACATTTTTTTATGTCATAAAATGTGATCTGTTTTTTTCTAGTGACTCTACATTTCTTAGGTATACATCATATGTTTGTCTATTTCAGGTCAAATTGGACTTTATGAAGCTGCTGGAGGGTGGTATCCTGACTGGCTGTAAAGAAGACAAAGTCAAAATTGGACTATTTTAACTGCACATTGTTAACTTCACTGTGTGCTGATAAACCACACGACGTCTTGACGCTTAAAGCTACATACTGATGTTCCTCACAACATGCTGCGGGGCCTCTTCCTGTTTGTTTTCCCTTTTTGTGTCAGTGTGAAATCTGTGCTGTGCTTTTACTATTTTCAGAGGCTGTGTCAAATGTGTGGTGTTGTTTGTTCGCTCTTGTAGTCCAACACGATGTCCCAGTGTGATGGATTGAATAAACGGACTCAGAATGAAACCAGCATCCTTCTGTTTGTTTAGTCTGACCCTGGGAAGACCCTCCTACTGAGAATGTGAGGTCATGAGTTTACTTACCCACCAGGAAGTCCTTTTTATCATAACATCCTTTTGATAAAGCATTTTAAAGTGTCATGAAGGGGGACAGAATGGATCATCTCCCATATCAAATTAGAATAAAGATATAAAATATGTGAATAAAGAGAAACCTGTGTTTGTCTCACAGGAAGGAAGCAGCAAAGAAGAACAAAACCTAATCGCAAAGAAAAATGGAAGTAACAGAAAACAGAAAGAGGTAGTTAAATAAAGGATTGCGGTTAATAAGTAACAGGCCAACGGTCTCCCCCACCCTGCAAGGCCTGCTGGGAGAATTTCTTGGCAAGCAGAGTTGTGTGTGTGTGCGTGCAGGGAGATATCGCTCCAGGAAGAGAAGATAGAGCAGCGCCTTCTTTGACAGACTTTTTGGATCTTCCTCGTCTGTCCCTAACCGAAGGTCCCTCTCATGGGCAAAGTGAAGGGCAAGTCTGGGCCCTTGGCTCGGAGGCCAGACAACTCTGCTTTCAAACAGCAGAGGCTGCCTGCCTGGTCTCCCATGCTAACAGCTAACACTGTGCTGCCTTTCTTCTACTTTATGGCTTTGATATGTATGCTGCTGGGAGTATGGCTGCTTCTTACGGTGCAGAGTACACAGGAAATAAAGGTGAGTGTGTGCATGTCCGAAAATTGCACTTGTTTGTTTAGTTTTTTGATGTGTGTAAATATATCAAAAGTGTGTGTGTGTTGTGTGTTGTGTGTGTGTGTGTGTGTGTGTGTGTGTGTGTGTGTGTGTGTGAGAGAGAGAGAGAGAGAGAGGAAGAGACCAAATGCCCTTGTGTGCAATAAAAAAAGGGAGTGACAAAGAGAGGAAAGATCCAAGGTTATGCTTTGAGTTAGGTAAACAGGAACAGTTTAGTTGCAATTTATTCTACTCTTTAATTAACCCTCTCCTGTCTTCTCAGCTGGACTACACAGAGGCCGGGACATGTAATAAATGTTTTGAAAGGCGTAAAAATGTGAGCAACGCAGCACAAGCCTGCAGCTGCACGGTGGTGTTTTCCATTGAGAAAGCATTCAAGGTAACAATCTCTTAAGTTTGACAACATATTGTGACAAAACAATCTCAACTTCAGGTCCACTTGTGGAAACTTTCTGGAAACCCAACTTTCACGCATATCCAACATGCCCCATTTCCAGTGCTTTCATGTCTTGTCCATGCTGTAAAGCTAAAAGTCAGTAAAGGCGAGATTTAAGTCCAGCGAGTCTCAGCATTTCTGTTTGCACACTTATGCTGATGATATGTATCCTGCTGCTGCTCCAGGGAGATGTCTTTTTCTACTACGGCCTCCAAAACTTCCATCAGAACCTCCGCAGATACATGGACTCCCGAGATGATGGCCAGATGGTTGGCAGGGCGAATAACTTAAAGGTAGCTGCACAATATAATGTACTAATTTATCACAGCAACATTGCTAGGCCACTTTATTTATTGTCAGTACTTGATGGTGACATAAAATACTGCAACAAATGCCCCTTTTTGTCCACAGATAGCTTTGTTTGTCTTTTAATGCAGTACTACTTACTTTACTTAGTGAAAGTACTAAGTATTAACAGCAAAGTGTACTTAAAGTATCTAAAGTTATATGTAGTATTTATGCAGCAGAAAGGCCCCTCATTGTTAGATTATTGCATATTATAATATTGTTGGATTATTACTGATTAATGACAGTGTAAGCAGCATTTTCATGTTGTAGTTGGTGGAGGTGAAATTCATTTTAACAACTACTTAAAAATACACCAGTAAAGTACCATAAAATTGTACTTAAGTGCAATGCTTGATTAAATGTTCTTATTACACCACTGCTTTGATGCTTATTTTACATGGTGAAATAATCTTAACCTTGTTTCCTGACTAGAACCCCAGTTCATACTGCAAGCCGTTTGCAAGAGACCAAAATGGACTCCCCATTGCCCCCTGTGGTGCTGTGGCCAACAGTATCTTCAATGGTAAGCACCACTCACAGCACACATCATCAATCATCACCTCTATCTTCCATTTTCCTCTCACTTCTTGACTCACATCTTTTCTCCCAGACTCCTTCACTCTGACCTATCACAGCTCCAGTGGTCCTGGAACTGAGGTCCCTCTGTTACGGAAGGGCATCACCTGGTATACGGACAAAAATGTCAAGTACCGCAACCCAAAGATTGACAACCTGACACTGGCTCAAGTGTTTGAAGGTAAATAATCTAACACAGAATCAGTATTTCAGTTTTTAGTCTGTTCTCCGGTCTTCCACATATCATTCATCATGTCTGATTTGTGTTCACTACGAAGGCACAGCACAGCCTCTGTACTGGCAGAAGCCTGTGTATGAGCTCGATCTCCTCGACTCGACCAACAACGGCTTCATCAATGATGACCTGATTGTATGGATGAGAGAGGCAGCCTTCCCCAACTTCAAGAAGCTGTATGGGGTTTTATACCGAGCCAACAAGCCCTTTACTAAGGGTCTGCCAGCAGGAAATTACAGCATCGAGATATCCTACAGTATCCTTTCACTTCTGTCAGAGATTAGTTTTCCTTGGGAACTTTGGCGTGGGTTAAAGTAGGTTACATGTGTCCCATTGTGTGCAGTTGTTTCCTCTGTCTTATCTGCTGTTAAACTGTTAAACACAAGCATATGGACAGGCCGACTATTTTCCATCGAGCGTCTCTTTGTGATCACCTATTTTCAGCCTTGACCTCTGCCTTTCCAGACTTCCCTGTGCAGTACTTCAGAGGCAGAAAGGAAGTGGTGCTGACCACGCTGACCTGGTTTGGAGGTCAGAACCATTTCCTGCCCGTTGCTTACCTAGTAACCAGCAGCCTGATCCTACTGATAGCCGTCATCCTCACGGTGGCCTGGTGGAAGTTTGGGAAGAATGGGAAGAACATGGAGGAATGAAGGGTAAGATCTGAGATGCTGAGAAAAACTCACAAGCAGCTGAAAGTGCTAATTGTTGTGCTGCTTAGGAGGTTTTAAAGAGACAACAAATCTGAAATGATGACAACATTGATGCAAGCAAATGAAGAAGAGGCTTCAAAAAGATGCTCATTTGATAAAATACCACGGCGGCATGTGTTGGAAAACCAATGAAGAATTAAGTTTGACATCTGGAAATATACTTTCCATATCAACTAAATGATCCACATGTGTTACGGCTTTTATTGTGATGGTGTTGCTCTGAACAGCCCTCAGATAGCTGGGTGTGTTAGCGCGGCCTTCAAGCTTTCTTTACATGTTGATTTTACTTCATGAACATTTGCATTTTTTTACAAAACACACCATTTTGTTCATGCGCTGTTAATATTTACTAAGATAATTGTAATTGTTATATTAAATATGACTAAAATCCAGTCACTATGATGTTCAGGCTGTATTTCATGTCTCAGTAAATACAAAGAGTAGAATACAGAACACCAAATGTCAGACAAACCCTGTAAAGCTAATTCATAAGATTGAATAAAGGTGTAATTTGTGGACAAGGTTTTTAATTGCAGCACAGTTAGGGTTAGCTAGTGCAGATGGTTTTGTTTCAATGTCGGTGTTCTTGGAATATGGAACCATAGATGCTAAAAAATGATGCTATTATACATTATAACTACTGTGTACAGCCATACTAGCAGCTCTGCGAGGGCATTGAACTTAATGCTAACATACTGAGGGTTAGCGGGTATAATGCTTATCTTGTTCATCATCTTAGTTTAGCGTGTTAGCATGCTAACATTTGCTAATTAGCACTTAACACAAAGCACAGCTGAGGCTGATGGGCGGTATGTAGTCATAAAGGTATTGGACAAATTGAAATGTTGACGATGGCACTAGACAAAAAGTCAGAGAATCCCCCAAATGATTACAATTCATCCAGAGGGGTACATGAATGTGTGTGTCATTGTTTGGGAACATTAATGTCTGGACCAAAGTGGTGAGTTTGTGTGACTGACCAACAGACGGACATTGCCATCCCTACAGCCACGGCTAAACTGTTGAATTATGTAACTATAATTTAGTACTTGAAGTGTAATTGTGAAGTCTGTAAATGTCAGTCAGCTACATGTTTGTGTAGAAACAGACATCAATCATGTGTATGTTGTTGTTTTGGTGACAGCTGAATGTAATAAAACATTTTCTTTTAAAAACTCTTTATTTCTCTATATACAATCAGTGAGAGCCACAAACACAATCCCTCTGTGACCAGGGAGCACCAAAGCTCTGCATGTAGATTGCCTCGGTTATTGAGCATAATCAAAGCATGATTGGTGGCACAGCTGTGTGCATAACCCTCCCCCCCCCCCAGGTGAGGTTGTTATTCTGTAATGTTATAAAGCAGCTTGTTCCATTTTTCTCCACCTGCACTCCTGCCACAGAGTGTTTGGTCAGATTAGTACCACAGGAGAGGAATGCAGTCTACTGGTGCTACAGACAATGACTGAACACATCCTACTACAACTATAAACCGTATCCAAACCAGTCCAAAAAAAAAAAAACACACAGGACTGAAATATCGAAACAGCTTACCACACATACAGATGTTGATGCACAAAGATACAAGGAAGGAAGTCACACTCAAATGCATTAGGACATATCGAACACCCATTTCAACACGAGACAATCACCACGATGCACAAATAAAATCTAGGAACACACAGGAAACTCTATGAAATTATCAGCTGTAACAGATTTACCCATCTACCTCTTTTCTCTGTACCTTTTTGCTAGGACATCATCAACAAACAAGGCCTTTTAAAACTTTTTTCCCGACATTAAGACTGCTTTAATGTTTATTTGGTTAGACTTGCGCTGTTGGCACGATTGTGAAAGTTGGTTCTGTTGTGAATTAACATTGCATAAACACAGAAACAGGCAACATTTGGTCTTCAATATCACAGAAAGTATTTTCTCTTTGGGAAGTTCATTGGATTGATCCTCCCGATCGGCCTCTTCAGGTTGACATACAACGTCTCCAACCAGGTTAAATCAAAAACTACTTATTGTCAGTAAGGTGTCCACAACAGTGCAACCACAATTCATTGATCTGTAATCAGGGAGGGTAGTGGTGGGCTATTTTCTTTTTTTTAAGAAGAGTTTCTCCTTATCAGCAGGATGTGAAATAAAAATAAATATCAGTAAATCATCTGAGAGTTTTAACAGGTTTGCAGTAATGGAATTACTAAAACTATACACAATTTCAAGTCATGCTTTTAAACAAAGTAAGACAAAACGTACCTTGGTAAACTAGAGTTTCTCTAGAAAGGAGGAATTCTTTGACCTTGGACGTGGGGTACTACTTAATGCAACATGCAATTAATTCAGTAAGAGAACTCTTTAGGTTTGATGAATGTAAATCATCAGGTACAGTTCAGTTGAACCTGGTTCAGTATGTAATAGAATAATTATGGAATAATGGAAATCACAGTTTCACAGAATGCAAGAACTACTAAGAATCACAGAACAGGGACAAAGTCTTTAGCAAATAGTAGTCAGCTTTCTCCTTTTCATCCTCCCTTCCTCTGTCCGTCCGTCCATCCATCTCCACCTCTCACACACATTCATCTTTGTGGTTTCAGTGATAGGACTGTAATGGCACTACACAAGCAGATTGTGGCCATGCAGAAACATTTAGGCAATACAGACATCTCCAGATGAATCTAAAGCTAAGGTAGTGTTCATTCAAGACTCAGGCCCAGGCTCCAGGGCTCACAGGTTCACATCACCACCACCACCGCCACCGCCACCTCCTCCTCCTCCTCCTTTAACAACCCTCTGTCTTTGTCCATTTTGGTTGTGTTGGCAGTGAGGGGCAGATTAAGACCATGTGCATCCAGATTCCTCAGCTTTGTCCTGGTGGCTTCTGAGTGCTACTCTGAGGTACCTGATAGGTCAGATCCTCAGTGGGCGTGACCTGTCCAGTGGCATTCTTGGGTGTATCATAAGCCGACCTCTCTGAATGGCTACTGTCTGTCCGTGTGAGCAGGGAGGCTGGCCCGGAACCCATGAAACTACACACTGTGGAGGGCTGGTTCAAAGAGGAGCCCCCTGATGGGTGGCAACCCATATCAACCACAATGGGTGTAGCATATTCAGATCCCGAAGCTGGCAGGGGTTCTGCGTAGGCGTGGTATATGTCTGGTGAGATGGGAGCGTCGTACAGGTCAGGATCCGAGTATCCTGGGTCAGGCCCCTCGTCTGGTTTAAAGGTTGACCGGGCACCTAATGTTGTAACACCACTCACCAGGGGCTGAGCATATTCTGAACAGAGAGCATATCATAGTGTTTTAATAACCAAGACATCTTACAGTTTATATGTTACCTATGTCCACACTGTCAGCAACGTGCCAGACAATTCTCCAGAAGCTGAGCAACGTAAATACGAAAAGGCTTCCAAGTGCAGTGTAATAAAAAAGTAATAGAGGAGAAGAAGAAGAGGACCATAAGCTGGTGTAAAAAAAAAAACCCAACAGATTTCACAACATTCAAAATAAAGCTTTTGCAAAGTAGGAAATTCACTAAACTTTTTTGTTGTCATAAGAATACTCACATTGCATTTCGGTGACAAACACTGAATGTAAATCTAACTGTTTTGGGACAATTAAAAGTCCACATGGTGCCTTTAATAGCAGCTGAAACCTCTACAGACACAGTGGAAACATCTCTCAAGAAACACAACTTGTCTGAAAACAACAAACCATCAAACAAGTTGCTTGCACTAAGAACATTTGGTTACTTCAACAGTCACCATGTTGAACAGTATTTACCTGCGGGTTCAGCATGCAGTCTGGGTACAGCACCTCTCCCTGTTAGCCGGCCCACCTCACTGCTGCTGTACCGAACTGAGTCTTCCGTCTCCACCATCTTTGAGGGCAACAGCTGCTTCATGCTTTTCCACCAGTCTGCAGCACAATGAGATGCACAGTGAGTTGCACCAGCACGATACACAAACCCGACCTATCAGCCTGTGCTGCAGATAGATTACATACCTGTGCGATCCCAGTGAGGGAGATCATATGTTCCTTCAGAGCTCTTTTTCCTATGACGAGAGAAAAATAAGGTCATGGAGAGCAAAAACAAAATTTCCTTCACACGGTAATATAAATACACACCTGTTCCTCCAGTGCCAAGCACAAACCACAATCAAGATGAGAGCAGTCAGAACCATGACCAACACGGGAACCAGAACTGCTGCCAGGGCCACATCTGAGAGCAGAAATACTACAATAAACACCAAATGACAAATATCTCTATTAGGGATCAAACAAGCTTTTGTATCTGTTGTACCTTTGCCGGTGTGAGGAGGCATAGTGGTGTTTCTGATGTCTGGGGTGTGTGTGGTTTGGCCAAGGTGAGGTGGGCGTTTTGTACCCGCAGGAGGTGGAGTATGACGAGATCTTGGACCAAGCCTCGGCTCTGTCGTCCGCCTCGCTGTCAAAAGAAAAAAAAGAGGGAAAATTTAGCATTTAGTTAGAACTAATAGTTCTCTTTTTACAGGATATTTGTTTATCTACAAACCAACCACCTCTACCTACCTGCAGGAATTTGACAGCCAAGCAACTCCAACTTGAGCGCGATTTTCTGGTGCCATAGTGTTGGATTTATCCTCACAAACCGGGCCTCAATTGGAGGAATGAAGTTATTCCTCACCTCATGCAGGTAGTTAATGTTGCCTTGGAAAATCTACCACAAAAGAGAGAACAAACCCAGCCCAGAAGTAGCAGTTTAGAAGAAAAAGAAAAGTTCAGCAGAGCAATTCTTGTTTCAGACTGTGAACAAATGCACTATGAGCTGATTATTTTCCAACTTGGCAAGCTAATAACTACTTTCCTCCACACAATACGAGCCTGTGGGAATCCCAGCAGAGAGCAGCCTGTGGACAGCAGCTCCAGCCTAACAACCAACAACTAAATCCATATCCATTCATTATTAATGCCCAAGTGTCCTGACTTGTCTACCACAGCACTTAACTCAAACCACTGACTGCACTCATTTCCTGCCATAAACATCTCTTAGTCAATACCAGTTGCTATGGAAACACTCCAAGTATGTGTCTTTGCAGCCTTCTAAAGTGACATTTTTGTCCATTTGCACTAATTTGAAGAAGAAGAAATAACAAAGGCCAATGACGTAACTGTAGGGCATATTGATTTGGTGCTTGTATTACCTTGTCTTGTGAAGAATTCGCTTCCCTGTAGATGTTCCACTGCTGGCCATCATTACTGTGCAGGACCCGGTATGCTGAAACATAGAACTGGTATTCTCTTAGGGTCGAGCCAGTGGTGGTGATACCTAGATGAACGGACAGCAGAAGAGTTGGCTTAAAACACAACTAAGAGTCTACAGTCATGCTAGCGGCTCTGTAGCAAGCTTGCATTAACATTTAGCAATGTGCCAAACATACTCATAATGACAATGCTAACATGCGGATGCAGGTGTTTACCATGTTCACCATCATAGTTTAGCATGTTAGCATGCTAACATTTCATACATAGCATTAAACACATAGCACAGCTGATGGTCATAGTTTTGCAGGTTTTTGGTCATAAATTAAAGTATTTGACTAATTTAAATTTTGACCTGATGGTGGTGATGAAAAGTCAGGGGATCACCAAAGTCATAGAGATTCTTCCTCTGGGCTCAAGGAATATCTGTACAAAATGTCTTGGCAATCCATCTGACTGTTGTTGAGATATTTCAGTCCAGACCAAAGTGGTGGACCGACCTAATCACCTTATAGCCTTATGTGCTGCTAGCGTGGCTAAACATGATCCCAGGTAAAACCCTGATGGAACATTTTGCTGGAGAGCCTTATTCCAGGCAAGCAGCTAAATTAAAGATACTGGTTTTAGTCTATAGTAACTGTGTGTTTGTACATGGATGTATGTAGTTGTGTACCTGTGATCCTCTTCTCCCTCTTGAGATCGACCTGCAGCCACTGCTGTTGGTCACTCTGTGAAGGTGCCCAGGGCAGCCCTGCCTTTTTAAGCCGTGCCCCTGATGGCGCCCAAACGCTGTGTTGACCAATGATGTTGTTCCACTCCCACACAGAGGAAGCAGACAGCTGAGTGTCCGCAACACTGCCAGACTCTAAACCCAGCGTTCCATAGCAGCCTGTAAGCACAGAGCCATTATTATTTTATCATTATATTATCATTAATTAAACTATATAAAATGTTTGGGAGACTTAGATGAGATTTAGGAGGCCTTAATATATATATTCAATAATTCCTTTAACTGCATCAGAGATTTTAAGTCAGATGATAACAGCAATCAAGTTTGAACTGCAAGTAAAAACTGCAGGTAATTCACTCCAGATTTTGTGCTGCAGACTAATAAAAATTACGGACACAGCAAGATTTCCACTCTATTAAAATTAAAGATGCCGACGTTAATAATTACATTTACAGGATTTCCCCCTGAAAACCTCTTACAGCTCCTAATGGTGCTTTGGGAAATAAAAACACAACTCACCGTTGGTCCTGAAGGTGAAGAGGCTGTTCGACAAAGTTCCTCTGAGGAGAGAAGTGAAGGATTAGAGGATCAAGTAAGATCAGTACATCTGAGGACTATATCATTATGACTGAGAAGGAGTGACAGCCATACACCAGTAGGTTTGTTAGTAGTGCATACTTCCACTTACCCAGTGGAAGTGACATTGTTAGCCAGTGTGGCCTCATAGTGAGGGATGCCTTTGCTGCTCACCACGGTGACCCTCCCTCCCACAGCGTTGGACAGCACACCTGCGTGGACGGCTGCCACACACAGAGGTGAGGACTGCAGGATGAGAAGAAAGAAACATCTGATGGACTGGGAAGATTAGGCATATAAAAGATTGTGTGTGTGTGTGTGTTTTCAGGTTATTTGTTTACTTCAGTATGTACTGTAACCGCTTTGAAACAATTAGCAGATCAAGTTTACTGAAGTTTCTTTTGTGTTAGTCCACCCACTTTCTCTTATCTCACTCTTTTTTCAGACAATTTCGGAAGTTGGCCGCATAACTTTGCTTCAAAATCAACAACATAATAAGAAATCCCCATCCAAAGGCCTAATATTGATACAAGTGCTTGCTTTTAGTAGAGTTTAGAGTGAATGCTGAACACATGTTGTAGCAGTCTGAAGGCACAAGAGTGGCTGTTAGACCACTGTGGGCAATGCTGTAAATCAATGATCAGGACTGCTTCATGGTTGTGACGACCTCTGACTCTGTCAGTGCTCCTCTTGCTGTTTTGTGTTTTCTTTCAAGCTCTTAACCTTCAGACTGAGGCAGATAAAGGCTGATGAGTCAGCATGATGTCACTCCTCTGTGGAGAGGATACTGAGGGGCACTGACGGTAATGATTCACCGCTGGTGGCATTCCTGTCCAAACCTGCTGCCACATCACTGAGAAACGGACAAAACCCGATTACACTCTGGTCACAAGCGGCTTCCTATGAACAGCTGGTCGAGCGAGGTGGGATTTTATTACTGGAAAAGACCCACACTGGAATTCACAGCTGACAAGGTTGTGGGAAAGCTCTGGTGACCCACAGAGTGACAAGCACATGTATTCACACACACACATATAGCAGTCCAATGCTGCCACTGGCAATCAACACTTTCCCTGTGACTCTTAAACTTCCCAAAAACACACACCACATCCTTAAGAGCGCCATACCAAACCGCTAACACAAACACAGAGCATTGCTCCAAACCGCCACACATACACCGACCAACAGAGGAAACCACACACACACACACACACACACACACACACACACACACACACACACACACACACACACACACACACACACACACACACACACACACACACACACACAGAGAGAGAGACATATGACGGGTAGGATGTAGAAATATATAAACCAGTTCATGGGTAACGGTAATAAACTCAGATCTGAAAAATAGAAATTGAGCTGCAGGGTCTGGTCTGGGTGTGACAGCTGATCCCTGTGAGATACTGAAGTATGCCTCCAAAATCACCATATTACAGCCTATTGACACACACACACACACACACACACACACACACACACACACACACACACACACACACACACACACACACACACACAAGCATGAATGAATCACTTGCACATATACAACAACAAAAAACCCAGGCATGCACACAAACACACACACAGGCTTTCTCCAACTTCTCACTCACACTGACTTCACTCTCCAGCTTTTTGTCTCTCCAGAAGACACACAGCTCTGCTCAGCACCCTCTTGCAGCTGGACTGAATTAGAGGCTTATTATTTTCGGCCAAACTATTATCTCACCTCCCCTTCACCCGCTGACCCTGCCCCTCCTCTGTTCCTGTGGGGCACCTCACTCCCTGAAGCACAGCCCGACGCTCCTCCCTGTCCTCCCGTCAGCCAGCAACACCCCTCCCTCCCTCCCTCCCTCCCCTCCCCTCCTCTCCTTCAACAAACCCCGAGCTCCGAGCATGAGGTCATCAGCCAGAGACTCGGCGCCCATGACCTCACGCGCAGCGGGGGTGCTGTGAGGTCATCAGTCCAGGACTCGCATACCAATGGAACGATTACACAAGGAAGAGAAAGAGGATCTTACTAAATCAAACAGAGAGATGTGCAGACTAACGGGTGGCCAAAAGACAAAAATAATGGAGACAGGCCACCAAGACATGAGTAAAATGCTGACGGTCTGGAGAATAATATGGGGTAACAGTGGGGGCAGTGACCCAACAACAGGCAGACCACTGGGCACCATGACTCACCTGGAAATGTGAGGCTGAGGACAGCGACCACCACAGAGAGTAAACGCATGAATTCACATGTAAACTGTATGTACTCACCTCTCTGTATCCATTAGGTACAGTTCCAGAAATCTCCTCGGTACATGTCAGGCAGCCTGCTGGACAGTATTTACTAAGAAGAGAAAGACACACACACACACACAGTAAACATCAGACAGCTTGATCACTGCACAAATATCCACACAAAGCCAACGTTATTTACCTGAACTCTGCCTCGGGGAAGTCAGTTCCTTTGTCCAGGCAGGTGATTAGATCTGCAAAAGGCAAACCAACAGTGTCAGAACTGGTTTCTCTGCACACTCCTGTTAACTGTCACCCCTTTCTCGTCACCCCTTTCTCTTCCCCTCTCTCTCTCTGTCTCTCTCTCTCTCTGGCCAGACAACAACCACCAGCCTTCTCTAGGTACATTTCATAATTTGGTATTTTAAGTATTCAAAGCAACAAAGAGTAGTCATCAAAATTGGCCAGATTGTCCCACAGAAGGATTTTACAATTGGCTCCATTGAAAAAGTAGTAAAGAAATACTCAGCATAAACAAAACTTTATTGGCTACAATTTTAATAATCCCTTAATGTTTCAATCATTTAATCAAAATGACAAAGATTTGTTCTCAGATGTGAGGATTTCCTGCGTTTGTCGTTTTATTCATTTTAAATTGAATGTCTTTAAGTTTTGGACTCTTAGTTGGACAAAACAAGACATTTGAAGAGGAGCTTTTAGAACTTGTGGTGGATTTTTCACCATTTTTGACATGTGACAGACTAAACTATTATTAAATTAATCAAGAAGATCATCCACAGATTAACCGATAATAAAAATAATTGTTACTTGCAGCCCTATCATTTTTATTACTGATTAATACGATTCATTGTTTTGTTCACATCACAATCTCAAAGAGCCCAAGTTGACATTTTCAAACTGTATTCAAACTTAGTATCAAAAGGCAGCAAACTTCGAAAGCCGGATCCAGTGGATCCCGTCAAAATTGTTGCTGATTAATGTTGTCAATGTTTCAGCTCAACTCCGAACACATCAAAGTCGTACAGCACAAAAATGTGTGTCGGGGGGGTTCCTAAAGACATGAGTGTTTCGGTGATGAACACGCCACCTCTGTCCAACAGGATGCTGCTGGAAATCCTACGTAAACCCTGCGGTGGAGGTCAGTCTCGCTGAGTCTTGACCACATTGTCAAAAAACCCATTTATCTGGTAAACCAAGCAGTGAGTCAAACTGACAAATACCCCCATCTAACACAAGTCGCCATGGTGACCGATTTACTTAGCCATGCAAACTGCCCTCCCACGCTCATCTGCACGATCGGTTACATGACAAGAAAAACACGTATCACTTCTTGGGGGGGGGGGGCTAGTTTTGTTCATTGACCACCTTGTTTGCCTTCCGCTGTGACACACACACACACACACACACACACACACACACACACACACACACACACACACACACACACACACACACACACACACACACACACACACACACACACACACACACACACACACACACACACACACACACACACACACACACACACGCCTTCCTCTTCTTGTGGCTTCAATTATCTGTTTATCTGAAAATGTTCCACATGACAAAGCACAGCCTTCACACAGCACTCACCAACAACACTCTTATTACAGAGAAAATGCACCAATTTTAGACATCAGAATATAATTCAGCGTCTTGTGGACTATGATTTACAATCGCTACAGTATTCCTGTATCAGCTGATTATGTCAATACCTTCAATTATTGAGCTGTCATTTATAAAGGTTTGGTGGTAAGAGTCAGAAGAGTCTTTTTGACTTTTGACAGAAACCATTTTTCTCCACTGTGTTTTATTCATGCAAAGGTCCTCTGAGGTCTTTTATGTAAAGACAAGAACACTGATGCATCACAGAAGTTATTTTGTTTTTGTCATCTGTACCAAACTTCAGATGACATATAGACACTTTTTTATTGACTTTTATTCAGCGTACTGCGGCTGCGGAGGGATCTGTAAGTATGCAAATGATGCTCTTCTCTGGACTATAAGTCCGGTCACACAGAACAAGGAATTTGAAGACGTCACCTTGGACTTTTAAATATTATTTTAACTAAACAATAAATCGATGATTCTACAAAATGATCAACAGATTCATTGACATCAATTGCTGCAAGCAAGATGTTTCATCAGTGTTCTTGATCCTGGAGCAGCGGACACACTTAAAGATGAGCTAAGACACGACGCAGTTTGTGAATAAACATGCTGCTTCATCATCATCATCATGTTTTGTTTCAGGCCTGTTCTCTCTCTCTCTCTCCATCAGTAATGTTTGTAAACACAGCAAAGAAGCATTTATTTACCTTTATAGTCTGTTGAGCAACACAGAATGTTCAAACTCTTTATATGTTATTTACTAAACTATATATCACTCCGCTTTCTTTTATTTTGTCAATGATTTTATAAAAAACGAATCCATCCCTAAACATTTAATCACACCGAAAACAGTCATAATAACATCATGTGCTCCGTTTCCTTGTTGACGGGTGGAAGTAAACGCCCCACTGCTGGTTTGGAAGATGTAGTTGGGACGCATCATCGCATCAACGGTTCAGAACACAATCAACTGACTGACTGTAAGTAGGAAAATGCTGTTTACTTGTCCAATATTGTTTGTGTTAGAAAAACTGGTTTTATAAACACAATGTTGACTGTAAGTAAGAATGTTATCATCTAATTCCTGTTAACTCTCATGCTATGTAAAGAGTTCTGCTGGATATTAATTTAAAAGTGAAAATAATATAGAGAGGGAGTGCTGATCAGATTATTACTGTGGTTGTAATAATGGTTTGTTTTTAATAGACTGATTAGACTTCATTCAGATGTGTGCTGCCGTGTACAAAAATGTTACTCGAGCCGACCCAGTGAGATTGGCGACGTCACTACATAAAAGTAAAAGTGACTGGGCGCCGATTCATCCATGAGACAAACATGTTCCATCGGATTAATTTAAAGGTTAATGTCTGAAAAGAGCTTATTAACACACTTCTTCACTGATATGATATTACATTAGAGAAAGGTCAGCAGCTTCTTCCCTGTCAATAAAATCAATAAATATTACTTTCCATTTCTCTCTATTACTCTCACTTCCTCTTGTTCCTGTTCTTCTCAAATTGCTTCATGCTCCTCTGCTATCTTTTACAGGCCAGACTCCATTGAAAAAAGAAGAAACTAAAAAACACAAATACAGTCACAATTAAATCTCAATCCTTTAGCACTCAGATATGGACGGCTGTAATGTGACAGACTCAGACACATTGACTGTTGATTAGCGGTGGTGAAATCTTTTTCTACAGCTATACACACACACAAACACACACATCTGCTGGTGCCATCCGTCTGTTATGTTCTCACATTAAAAGGGGAAAAAACTATTATTTGAGACGAAGCCCACAACCTTGACGACTCTGCAGCTGGAATTCCAGATATGTGGCTGATCAGAATATACCAGTCACAGCAGAGCAGCTCCTTAAAAACACACTCAACTGTGAGCAAACGCCACATCAGAAATGCTCCTCTCATTTGGCCTCAAGCATTGTTACTGAAAAAATGCTGACATGGGTCAGTCATCTTTAACTGCTACTCTTTTTATGAACTGCGGACACTGTTTGTTTGCAGGACAATAAGAAATGTACATCATCTGCTCTTCACTCATTCTAACTTTAGCATTTTATAAAACGCATCATGTCGTGTTTCCTGAAATGTGACTTGGAGATCCTCAGGGGTCCAAATTCATGGACTCCAGCCAAAACAGACAAGTCATTTTCAAAAAGATACCAAATCCAACAGCCAAAGAACAAGCCAGACCTGATCCAAATTTACTCAAGAATAATTAGACCCAATCCATAATGCAGTCAACCCGAACAGAGAGAGTTGTTGGCCACAGCTAGCAGCAACGTGGCTCTAGGGATGTCAATGTTGGACAGTCAGTCGGTCAGTGCACCACTTTTGACCAGATGATTAATCCTACTGACTTTGATGAGGTTTAACTTTTCCTCTAGTGCCACCAGCAGGATCCAAATTTGACTTTGACAAGACTTGACTTTATGACCAAATACCTGCAAAACTAATAACTTTCCCATCAGCCCCAGCTGTACTTTGTGCTAATTAGAAAATGTTAACAAGGTAAATTAAGACGGTAAACATTATACCTGCTAAACATCCGCATGTTAGCTTTGTCACTGTGAGCATGCTGACATTAGGATCAGAGTCCACTAGGATTCACTTGTGTATTAGACATTTTGACACAAAGCAATTACAACAGCATCTGATTGGAGCGGTCAGGTCTCAGTTACTAGATCCCAAGTGGACCCGTGAAGACGACTAATGCCTATAAGTACCCGGTATTGTTGTGTTTTGTGAAATGCTGCTCTACCTGATTCGTTTTATGAAATGTTGCTGGGGTTTTCTTCTGCTTTGCACCTCTTTGTACCTACAGTACAAGTGACAAGTGTCACTGAGACAACATTTGCAATCTCAAATTTTCATAATTACATGTTTCAACTTCATGTTTTAACAAGAAATAAAACATCCTACCACAGAATGAAACATGGCTTCAGGAATTTCTATAAATCCTAAGCGTATCCTCAAACTGCTCAGTGGTTGAGCTACAGACAAGACTGTTTTTGACTGAACACAAAGATGACATATGGAGATATAAAGTTTTCACACCACAGTGATAAGACAACACACTGCCTGACTTGTGTACATGTCTTTCCAGGACAATCTAATTAGTAATTAGAACAGTTGAATCTATAAAGGTGGTGCACAATGAAACAACTGTAATGAGACACAAACACACAGTCTCCAAAGCAACTCTAACGCCAAGGGCCAAAACAGAAATGTAACCAAGCTCGACATTGCGATGACATCAACGAAACATCATTCCAGTCTGCTACACCTTCATCACATGACCGCCCCCCCTCCCCCTGCAGACTGGGGCCTACGGATGATCAACAGATGACACACAGACAGGCGAGAGAGCTGAGAGCACGTTACCTGTGTGTTCAGTGGCGCAGTAGGACAAGTAGAATCCACGTCCAGTGTGGTGGGTCCCACTCATGAACTGGACAGTGACCTGGTTACCAGTGGACTCGATCAGCTCTTTGATCTTCAGACCCAAACCGCAGTACTTCACTGTTAAACAGGACGGGCAGCAACAGGAGACAACACAGGAGACAGGACAGACAGGTTCTGGTTAGTTTAACATGTACAACAACAAATCTACCATAAAACACGTGTTGTATGAGATATTAGTGCAGACAGAATCCTTGTTTAGTGGTTGGTGGAAGTGACTGGGATTTACACCTCTCATATACTCTGGTACAGGATGACACACCTGACATATGAATGACTACACTCCTTGATAAATAATATAATTGTGGCAATGAATTTAACAACATTCCAACATTTCTCAGTTGTTTCTGCAGTGTTCACCAGGTTCAATTCAAGACTTTTTTTAATAAAACATAAAAAGCTATTTAATACCCGTTTCATGATCATACCGGCCAAAGTATGATAGAGTATACTAGAAAACCAGTAGGAACGATATGGCCTAAACTATTTATAGCGCCATAAAAAAAGAAGCCCCCCCCCCAAGAAGTGATACGTGTTTTTCAAGAAATTACCAATTTAATTCCTCATCCACAGCTTGTTTTGTATTAAACTGTGTGTCTACAGGTCTAATATTTAGTGTGTCCAGCAGCACTCTGGCATGAGACCAGCAGTGACTGTATGCTTATAATGTGGCCAATGCATTGTCAGTCACTGTGTTTACAAGCACTTGAGTAACTCTGTATTGTCGGCTTTCTGCAGCAAGTTGATTTCTTGAACATCATGTAAACAAATACTTCAGACAGAGAAAGTATCGCAGTGAAGGCAGAGAAAGAGAAAGCAAAAGCAAAGATTCTTTTTGCCCTTGTATCCAAAATATTTTAACACATCCTCCTCCATGCCATGAGAAAAGTCCACAAGCGATGGGCTTGTGAACCTCAAAATCAATTAGGTAAACTCAAAAATGCACCGACTAATACTGAAAATGAAATAATAACTCTAAATAAGTCCGCTTCCACGGCTTAACAGCCAGCTGTTTTTAAAGATCTGGTAAGTATCTCTTCAGGCTGCACAGTCATGTATCTTTAATAGAGTTTAAAATATTCCAACCTTGGTTCAAAAACATAATCGTTGAGAAGTCTGCATACTGACCAGCTGTATGCAATGCAGGTTTCACAGTGAAGAGGTTGTTGCAGAGCATGTTGATATGACATAACCTGATTTCTTCTGTGCATGCAAACACAGACGGTGAGGAAGTGACATGCCGACTGGGAGAGGTCTATGGGCCACGTTATGCTACTTCATACAACACGTGCAAATGTGTTTATAGTTGTTCTGAGCGGCCATACTCGAAGACAGAGTGAAAACCCATTCATCAGAGAGAGGGGTTAGACGTGATATTGTTTAAGTATCTGAATAGCGTTGCACATTTTGACTCTCCTGGAAGGCATTCGTTGTGTTGCGCTACGACAACCTTTTCACTTTGGTAAGAACTTAATTTCTCTCCAATATAGTATCTGGTTGTCACTCTCACCAATCTCACTCCTCTCGGGTCCGATGCCGTTGTAGAGGCGGAGGTAGTTGACCTGGCAGTCGCTGTCTTCTATGTCCAGCTCTGCAAAGCGAAAGTGGATCCTGTTCCCGCGGGGCACACTGATCTCCCACTCACACACCGTGTTGTTCGGGTACGTCCCCGGGTAACCCAGGGAGGACAGTGTCCCACTGCTGGGGCCAAGCACACTGGGCCCACAGCCATCACCTGCAGGACAACACAAACACAGTTTAGGCAACAACAACAACAAAAAAAGGATGCCAGTAATAAAGCACAGACGGGGTGGAAGCAGGAAAGAGAAGCCCAAAGCTGGAGTTTAAGTTTAACTCAAGATTTATGAGATACATCCTCACCAAAACTATGTAAATACACTGTTTATTAGCATTTCATTCAAATGCAGCGTGTCAACAGATATCAGAGGGTTCAAGTATAAGGCTAGTGCTATTCTTTATTTTTCTTAATGCCAACAAATCCCAAAAGACCAAAAACAATGACTTGATCCTACAGACAAGTACAGGCCAAAGTCTGATATATCGGATTCCTCTGTGCCGTAGAGCCACACTGCTGCATTGGGTGACATGTTTCTTCATTAATCCCACATACTCCGCCCTGCTGCCATAAATACTCACTAGTACGTGAAATGTGTATTAATCCGCAGCTGAAAGTAGCCCCCAACAAATGCACTATTTCCTTCGGTTTGCCACTTTTGCTAAAAACTACAGTGCCCAGCTGTTTTAAGAAGTTACTTAGCCTTTTCTTAAAAGAGAAACTATACATTTGTAACACATTTTAAAAGATGTATGTATTCTACAGGATAAGGAAGTCAGAAATTAAGAGACAGATGCAATGCTCGTTATACTGTTTTCATGGGACTTGAATAGACTAGAATAACACCACACATGTATTTTAAATGTTTCTTGTATTTCTAAAATCGGGGGGCTCTGTCGAGACTACCATCTGTTGTAGTATCTATGAATGTTAAATAAGTGGCGCTATGTTCCTTTAGCACACGCAGCAAGGCATTAGACGGTGTAATAAATCTAAACATTACTTTTTTATCTCATCCAGCTTTCCATGTTTGGGAATTTGTTTACTTTTCTTTCTGCAGGTTAGTACAACACGCAAGAACAGTATAAATGTAGTTGTAAAACTAAAATACACCTTTGCATCTGTTAAATGTAGCATGTAAATGATATCTGGAGCCACAGTAACTGAGCTGAGAAGAACGATTCAGCCATAAATAAATAAATAACGAGGATTGATGATTCAACTCCTGTCCACTTTTGCAGTGTTGAGGAAGACACTGAACCCAAAAATTGAGTGTCACTGTTGCTTTGGATTCAATTAGTTGGTCAACTGAAAATTAATTGGCAACTACTTTGATAACTAATTAATTATTTAAGTCATTTATGAAACAAATGTTCTCTAGTCCCAGCTTCTCAAATGTAAGGAACATCAGCTTTACTTTGTCTCGTGATAGTAAACTGAACATCTTTATAGGTAATCGGAGTGTTGGTCAAACAAAACAAGACATCAGGACGTTTTACAGACCAAACAATGAATCGATAATAAAATAATTGTTAGCCGCAGCCCTACTTTGAATAAAAGCGTCTGCCAAATGAATGTTTTGTAATTAGGTTCAGCAGAGAAGTTGGCTTTGGGTTTTATAGCCACACCAAACTTTTGGCTGTGCTGCAGAGAAAATAAACTAATTCTGACCAAAACATTAAATTTAAGATCTGATTTCATTGGGTTTTTGGCAGTTCAAAACTACATACTTAAAATTGTATGGCAATTTAACAAATCTTGAAATCAATTTCACCAATATTATGACCTGAGACTTTTTTTAAAAGGATATGTTTGCCTTTCTGTCTTCTGAGCTGTCAGAGCGCAAAGACATTGAGTCTGTTGATGCTGTGGACTCTGAGATAACACTCAACAGTCACGCTTCATGGTGCTAAGTGGATGTTCTGGAGTTATGTAAGAGCCTCTCCGTGGACACTATCCAGATGAACAGGACAAAAACAAAGCTGCTTCCCTCACTCTGACTCACAAATACTGCATGGTCCAGATCACCTTCCTGAAGTTGTGCTCAAAAACAAACCAGAATACAACTTAACTCAATCAGAAATCCATCCTACTGCTTTATAATCAGACCTACTAAGAACAAAAACTAAATTATAATGCAGAATTGTGACAAACTGTGTCCACGTGTTTACAGTCATACCCCCACTGCTACCCCAACCCCCAATCTCTGACCACCTGATGTTGGCTATGGGCTCTAAAAACCTACAAAATATTCGTAATAGGTACAATATGGTGTAAAGTAAACCGACATCAATCTAAACATATTGTGCTTGCCGTGACTGAAGTAATGAGTTCACGATAATTTCGAAATCGGGCTACCTGGAACGAGAAACAAGGCCACAAGCTCCCAAATGTGTTGTTGACTTAAACCCAGGCTCCATTAAAAAATCTGGCAATTTAAAGAAAGCTAGCATACCGTGAAACGCAACTAAATCCTAAGACTGTGACTTCAAAATTTCAAAGCCAAATGTTAATTCGGCAAGCAACTGATCCACCAAGCAGCAGTTACTTTTTACAATCTTACTTTTTTTTTTAGAACCGGTTTGCCTGGTTTTACTACACCCGTCTTTCACCAAACACACCATGACGGGCGGCGGCAAGCGGTGTAAACCAAGCGGAACTCCACGTACACACGGCCATGTAAGGTAGGTTTAAGTTAGTCGGACAATAACAGTGTACAGTGCTTTTAAGCTCAACTCTAAACGTCTGTGTTCACACTTTAAACCAGCATGGCCGCATGTCGCCGCGGTTCCGCTCGGCTCCCCCAGTTGTCACCGCAGCTGTGTGGCACCAACCTTTCTGCGCTCGACAGCCTTCCGTGGTGAGAATGATGAGAATCGACAGGAGAACCCCGGCCCCTGTCGGTCCCCTGCCCACCATTACCGCTCTGCCCATAGCAGCCTGCAGTCTGAATGCATAATGCTCGCTTCTGGACCGGCTGCACCGCTTCAACCTGTACCGAGGAGGGCTCACAAAAACAAAATCTTCAACTCCTCGAGGGCGAGTCCGAGCGTGGTTCCCTACCGAGAGTGTCTTTTTTTTTGCTTGTCGTTAAACAATCCAGTGGTTAGCGACACTCTCACTATGGAGGTAACTGCTCCACACACACACACACACAATCAAGCTGTGGAGCTACTTCCTCCACTGAGGCTCCTCCTCCTGATCAGGATCTGGGATACCCGAGTCCCCCAAGTGGTCTGAATGATCCCAGATTTACCAACACCCCCTTCAAAGTCCACTTGTTGCAATCAAGTACAAAAATGTCAACAACTGCACACATATAAAAAGTTTAGACAACAGCCAGAAGACTCCATAATGAAGGGTTTGTCCTCATCTGAGGATATTTTTGTTTACTTCAGTAGCAATACCACACTATTAAAATACTCCACAAAAATTCAGAATTCAGAAATTAAAAGTATCAAAGTATTAGCAACTAAGTATACTTAAAGTATCAAAAGTAAAAGTACTCATTAGGCAGAATATTATATTATTGGGTCATTATGAATGATGTGTAAATAGGCGGAGCTAAGTTTCTCTGCTTCATATACTGTTTTGTAGTTTAATCTGCACTAATGCATCATATCTTATAAACTGGTCCAACAAGTCACTGTGTTTTCTAAGTAAAATCTGTAACTATAAATGTGGTGGAAGATGAAATACCTCAAAATTTTACTTAAGTACTTGAGTAAATGTACTTAGTTACTTTCCACCACTGACTGCCTCTCCTGTAGATAAGTAGAACAGAGTATAGTGTGTTGGGGAGATAAATCTAAAATTTCAACAATCTCAACATTTTTATAAAATACAGTTGTAATATTAAAGGAAAAAAAACATCAAATAAAGTCAATATAACTTCAGCTCATCCACAGTGCCAATTTTTGACGTTATGCTCAAAATTTCAGACTTTGTTCTTAACGGTGGCTGAATTCCATTTAGCTGCTTCAGTTTCAGGGTCCTGGTTTTGCTCACTGTTATGACTTACTGGGACACTTAAATTGTAATGAGCCATAGTTAATGTTACCAGTAACACCTGTGATTTTCCTACTATGACATGGCTGCTGTGAAAAAGCAGCTATTGTCCTGATTCAATTTCAGAGTGTTGGATTATTAAGTAGTATTTTAATGTTGTAAGTGGTCTAAGTGGTGCGAGGTTTATGGATACCAAAAGTGTAAAGTATTCGATACAAATGCACATATGCATATTTTTTAATTGCTTGTAAATTGAAAAATAGAAACCATTAATACGTTGCACCCTCTTTTGTATTATTGGACAACTATATATGTTGTCCTTTCAGCTGTGAGCCTCTGTCTGAACACCCCAAATCTGGCACAGTACAGGCCATATAGAGTTATTTAAGCGAGACTGTACAGAGAGAAGTTGAAGTATGGCTGATTAATGACTGGGTGGCACACATCACACGCCCAGGCTGTAGCTGGACATTTCAGAATAGTGAAGCAGTGCATTAATGGGAAGAAATATCTTCACTTATTATTCTTCTACAATACACCCTCACTTGGCAAAGCCTTTAGATGTGATGCAATTGTCACAGTAACCAATAGTAACATGTAGCAACAAACACAGTTTTTAGCCTGTAGCCTGTGAGTAATATGTCGGATGATTCAGAGCTTTTTATTCTGGATGGATGGGCCAGTGTGTGTGTGTGTGTGTGTGTGTGTGTGTGTGTGTGTGTGTGTGTGTGTGTTTCTACATCTCTGTGCGCAGATGTCCATGAGGGTGTAAGAAAGTGTAATGTTCAGAGACGCAGCCAGATAATCACTCATGCTGAAATTGTCCATTTCTACATTCTCTCCACCCTCCGCCTCAGAGTTTCTTTCTGACTTTCCCTATCTGTGTTTCTATGACACATTTGCAAGGGGAACTCCAATATAATCACAGTGGCAGGCTTTTAAAGATGCCCACCCCTGAGGGACATTCTTAGAAATTCCCTTAAAAGTTCAATATAGATTACATGCTATTATTCAGGTTTGGAAATAATAATATAAATGTATGTTGAATCTAATGCAATCCAGTGCCCTGCAGCAAATAGTATACTTGCTGACGTTGGCTTTATGTCCTCATTGTTTGGGGGTCACATAGACCCACATGTTGTATGTGTAAACGACAAAAGCAACCATTTATTTTCCTTTAAATGTTCTTTGCCTCTTACCTTATTAAAACCCAGTATATAGAAGTGGTGACCCCTCCCTTTGCCACAAACTGGTGACAAAATACAGAAGTAAACCATAAAGCATTGTTATTACACCAAATAGGGTAATATTTCACATTTTATATGTTATATGCATTGTTAAATGCACAGTATTTTGAGAGGTGTTTCTTCAAAATACTTCTTCTTTACATACATCAACATATGTATGTATATATCTGAATATAAAGCAGTACAGTAAAATACCACCTCTAACTATGACCTCAGTGCTAAAACATATAACTGAATAAACGCCTCTGTGTCAAAAAAAACTGAACATTATAGGAATCATAAAAGTATTGGATTGCATTCGATCGTAGATTGTAGGTGTGCCCAATAAAGCGGCCACTGAGTGTATGTATTCCTTTTGTTTGCCAAGAAGTCATTCACAGACAAAGACATGCACAGTATGTAATACTACATAGATACATGACTTATGTTTGGGGTCAGACCCCAGAGAATCCTTGTTAAACCTCTTGTGAACAAACTGTTCACAAACTCAGAGATCCTAAAAGACTACAGACACCAGGCCCCCGAATGAAATCCATTGTATTTAATGTTGTTAAATGTATAATGCTGAACAAAGACTGGTCTTTGTATTGATCAGATGTTGCCTTGAGATTGCTTGGTGATTTATTTCTCTGGAAGTCCCATGTCAAAGATCTATATCTTAACTAACAACATCCAGATACACATTATTATTGATGCATGTTTTCTTGTGTTCTAGAGCTACACAAGGGATTTGTGAACTAGTTGATTTTACGATACATGCTAAAGAACATGTAAACATTACATTTTAACTGGTTTTCATTATAAAGACTGTGATAGACTGTCACAGTGAGGACCTCTGCTGGAGAGCTGCACATGTTGTGAGAAAGGTAGTCCAGTCTACTGCTGAAGTACTGCTGCAACTAGATTGTGCCACTCTGTGGTCACAAAGTGTTAAAACAAGTTGGCAACAGCTGTCCGTTTTTATGTTTTTATTCAGATATTAAACTATAATTCCCTCATTGTCTCACACTACCTTCTTTACATACCTTTAATTCATGTCACCTTCAGCAAATACAGGCCATATTGTACCTGTTTTAAAGCAAGCCAAAGCGTCACTTGACACTTGCACAATTAAATGACGGTTAGTTGAGTATCAACAGGTCTTTTCTTTCATTTCCCATGTCAGATGATTTGATAAGGGCTTGGCGCGGCCTTTTGGGGGAAAAAAGACAGTTAGTGAGAGCTTAGTCATCACATGCCTGGATCGTGTCTGTACCTGCTGATCCAGGTCTGGACAACAATACAGGAAACAATATGCGCAATCAAGCTTCCCTGCAGCACTTATGGACGTATAGCAATAACACAGTGTAGAAATACTATGTTTAATGTTTATTTACTTAAAGTACCACAAGTAAAAGTACTAGGATTATAACTATTGATGCATTGATATGTATATCATGTTGTTGTTGCAGCTGGTGAAGGTGGAGCTAATTTTAATGACTTTATATACTGCTGGGTAGCTTGTGAATTTCCGTCCAGGGATCAATAAAGTCTTATCTGATCTAACTTTTACATATAATAATACATTTATTTGTTGATTATATTTTGTATTATTCATCTCAATGTGCAAAGTAACTAGTAGCTAAAGTGATCAAATAAATGTAGTGGAGTAAAAAGTATAATATTTGCCTCTGAATTGTAGTGGAGTATAAAGTAGCAGAAAATGGAAATGCTCAAATAAAGTACATTTACCTCAGAATTGTAATTAAGTACAAAACTTGAGTAAATGTACCACCGCTGACTTGCACTGAAGGGTAGGCGACACCGCAAAATCTGGCTGCTATCACGGCCAGAATCATCAATATTGGTAATAATAGATTTTATTATTTCACGTTTAAGGGAGAGCCATGAGTACTTGATTAATGCCAAAAGGAAATTGCAGTGTGACAGCAGCTACTTCACATGAATCACAAAGAAACAAATTTGGCTGGTGAGAAACAAGTTAAAAGGCCAAGTTATATACAATAAATAAAATGGACTAAATTCAAACTTAAAATATACAATATAAAATAAACTGAGAATGGGGACTAAAGATAGGACAACGTTAAGTCTACTGAGCTACTGGTACTGAATATACACTGTACAATGACAGTAATATACTGTAATATAATGTACATTAGTGCAAGTCAAGTATTGCTAAAAGCTGTACAGTAGGGTGCTGAATTGTCCTTGAATATTCAACAAAATGAACTGTTCATCTAATAAATGACATAACATATACTAATATATGATATACAGATGGTTATCTTGAGCGTCTGAAGTGCAAAAGAAAAACAGTCAGATAGATTAACAGCTGATGAATCAGTAAGAGATGTGATGAATGTAAATCAGTCCAGGTGAGCAAGCCTGTCCTTGTTATGTGAGGTGAAGTGAGCTGAGGCTTCACTGCCAGAGGAGACTCGCTGAACAGGGTGACGGCAGCTGGCAGGGATGATTTCCTGTGTCGTTCTGAAAGTGCTCCGCTGTTTGACTAGTAAGTTGTGGAGGGGATTAGAGACATTATCCGTGATGTTGAACAGTTTGTGTAGCGTCCTCGTCTCCTCAGAGAAGTCACAGAGACGGCCTCCCCGACCAGTTTGTCAAGTTTGTTTGTGTCACTGGCAGCAGAAGGATATTGCACTTGCCACAACAGACCTTAAAAGCTTTGCAACGTCTTGCTGCACACATTAAAGGATCTAAGGATCAAGAAATAGAGTCTGCTCTCTTTTCTTTCCTGTGGACGGCCTCTGTGTTGCACAACTAAATCCTATGCAGCATCTTAAAACACAAGAAAAAATGTTTATTGTATAAATTCTCTGAACCAAGAAGGTGCTACTTGGACGTCACAACAGCAGCAGAGAAGCAAATCATGCATGCATTAAGATGAGTATTCATGTGCCCAGAATATGATCTAACGGATGTGGGATTTTTGGATTCATCAAATTTGCACTGGTATCGATACTCAGAACAAGTCTTAGTATCGATACTTTAGATGTTGATTCGCCCACTGTTCACACTTTCACCTCTTTCCTCTCTCATGTTAGAGAGAGATCATCTGTCATCAGCACTATAGAACCTGTGTGTGAACTTTTTGACTTTTTGATGACGTCTCTGTGGAAGTAAATAAATGTTTCTCTTTGATTGTGTCCAGACCATTTACTCACAAAATTAAATTCAATTAAAAAAAGCAGCAAATGAATGACACCTCTGGTCTTCAGTCCCTTCTTGTACATAGAAATATGGACACATCAAGGACATGAACCATAGACCAGATGGCACGAGGTTATAAAAGATATTGAACTGTTGTTGAGGGAAATTAATGGAATTTCCTGCTAACGTTTGAAGTCTCGGCATGTAGCTGTTCTTGACCAGTCAGCTTGAGAAGGTCAACACGTGCAGGGGAAAAACCTGATTGATATTCTAACACACTCAGTTGTAAAAGGGGGACTGGACTTAAAAGAATTCAGCCAAGGTCCTGACAGTGACCACTGGGTCAAGAGTTTCCATGGTGACGCCAACCCACGGGTGACTTTAACTGGTTTGCACCGGACCTTCGTGATGAATCCAAATTACTATCCTCTAGATCGCATGATCTGGACATACAGTATTCAATCAAATCAGTGACTAAGAATGCATTTTATTTAATGTGTTGCTATATCAATTATTGTCTTTTTACAGATCATCTGTTCAGTTCCTGGTGGTACAATTTGTGCACTAAATAACATTTCCACTGGGAGTCAGTATAGGGCACAGATACGTGCAAATCAGTCACCAAAATTACCACAAATTAAATTACCATAGCACACAGCTTTCTCACCAGAAATGTGTCCCCAAATGTGTGAATTAAACTAAAAATGTATAAAATAGTTTAAATATGTTCCACCTTAACAACAACATACTGTTTATACACAAACACTTGTTTGTGTCCTTGTAGGGATGTGAAAATTAACTGAACAGAGCTAACTATAAAATGAACATACACAACATACTGCAAAGGGAGATTCAAGATCTCCGTATGAATCTTATTTGTTTCTTGTTGCAGCCTGGTTTTGTTCAGCAGGTTGACTTTTTTTTGTTGAAGTTAGACATTATTCTCTGTGAGCTCTTCCAGATCCTTGTTAATCTAATCAGGAGTTATCACAACATGTGCAGTGAAAGTAGACCTCTGCTTGACCGGTTGTATTGTATAGCAGCATTGCACACATGCATTTTAACTCTGATTAATGTGTGTGATCCACATGATTTCCTCCTCAGATTTATGTTCAACATAATCAATATAGCTTTGGCCTTTCAGACAAAAGAAGCTCTGTGTGTGTGTGTGTGTGTGTGTGTGTGTGTGTTTGAATCAGCAAGTGTTTTCCTTTGTTTATGTGCATGTGTCTGAGTATATACACGAGTGCATGTGAGTTATGTGTCATCCTCCATCCATCATCACACACGTTAGGCAGAGGAACAGTACAGTTTAAGTATCTATGGGTCTGCGGTTGTCTGTGGTTTTAGCGATGTGGAAGGAAACGTGGTTTTCGAGCTACCGGTTTGTTCCATATTTTTTGTTCCATTAAATAAACAAGTGTGACTTGACAAGTCAGTCCCATGGCCTCATGGGAGATCATGGCTGGTGGTCCACCGCTGTATAACCATTAACCACAGCGTCTGTTCACACCACAGCACCCTCCAGTGGGACAGTCAACATAAGTACATACATCACACACTCAGCTTCCTACATACCTCCTCAGACAAATAGACCGTTTATGGAAGATATTCCAACAGCAGTAATCAGACCCGGCGCACAGATGGTTGTCTTTTAACTTGGAGAATTTGCTGTAGTTTTCAATGGGAACTTTGGGAACAAGCTTTTTTTATCTGAAGACTAAATAATCAGCAGCAGACCCTCCAAACCAGGGGTGACTGTAAATGATGGGTCATTTTGCCTCAACTGGGGATCCCATCTTGACTGGGAATACACACTAATAAACAACTGAACAAGGAGCTCATTCAACAGTATGTCATTATAGCATGATAAATGATGTAATATCTATCTATTACATCATTGTGTTGTGAGTAAAAACTGGTATAAAATATGTTAAAAACTAAAATATGCTCCACTGTTTGCATTGAAGGAATAGTTTGACATTTTGTGAAATGTAAAATAACAATAAATTATAATTTTCTTGCTGAGAGTTAGATTAGAAGCTCGATACTCTCATCACACTGTAGGTTTACACATGAACAACAGTCCTCCACATCAACATAATCATTCAGTATGAAGAATTTTATTTCTAACTCCATAGAGAATCCCTTTTCTCTTCAATCCATCTTTGTTCCTCCTCTTCCTCTCCTTCTTTAATTGCTTTTCTGACCCCTGATTGTCCTCCAGCATTTATTGTCAGCTCGGACAAATTGTGTTTGTTCATCAGGGTTATACACACTCGTCTATCTTTTAATGAAACCAACCTCCAAAACCAAATTCTTATGTTTAACAATCTGTTTTCTACTATGTGACACTGGTCCCTATTTTTTAGAGGTTTCTAAAGGAGAAGTTTGTAGAAAGTAAAATTGTACATCGTGCTAGGGATGTTGTAGGTCCTACATGACCTCTGACCTCTTCTCTGGCTCGGTGTTGACTCCGATTGAAGAGGAATGTGTTTCTGTTGTGCATGTTTCTTTTTCTTTACATGTCACACACTCACACACACACACACACACACACCCATACATGCTCACATTTGTTATAAATACATACGCAGCTTTGAGCTGAAACAATTAGTCAGTGGTAAGTAATTTGAAGCAGTTTTGATAATCGATTAATTGTTTCAGTCAGTTATCAAGCAAAAACCCAAACATTTTCTTGTTCCGGCTTCTCAAATGTGATGATTTGCTGCTTTTCTCTGTTTTATATCATCGGTAATTATGTATTATATTTTTTGGACTTGGATCTATGGGCCATAGTTTTTAGACTGTTCATTGAACAAAGTGAGCAGTTTGAAGATGGGAAATTCTGACAGCCATTGCTAACGTGTTTGTATTTCCTTGGTCTACAGTAATGCATAGATGTGATGGAGGTATTTTAATGCGTAATAAGTTTTACAAGCTGTGGTTCTGGTTTGGATCCGGGACAGGAGTTGAATTTGAAACTTCTAAAACTGGATTTTTTTAAACTGCGGTTTTTCTACCATTCTACCAAGTGTTCTGCAGTATCTAGTCTTGGTTCAAGGCCTAGAGCTTTTAACGTGGCTGAGATACTTGGACCTGAGCTGGACTAGCTCTGTCTGACTGCCCAGGATCCAATCTTGGCTTTCTGGACACATTCCTTGTCCAGGTGCTGTGTATTTTCTTTTTCATTCTGCATGAGCACCCCATATAAACTTTTCCAGACCAAATTCATTCATTATTCAAACACACAATAAAAGGTTTCATCTCCCTGGCAACCAGCCCAAGACTTCGTTCTTTTTAAGATATTCTGGTCTATCCTTTAACTCTGCCTATTCAACCAGCTTCAGAAGACGAACAGTTATGGGAAAAATTGTGTTATTATTTCTTGTGGTACCAGTTTTTAATGGGGGTAGAGAGGTATATTTTATGGGCGTTTCATCTTCCAAGACAGAGTAAATAAACTGCAATATCTATACCTTTCTGAGGCTCAAAGGTCAACTTGTAGGAGGTCCGTCTGGCCACACTCCCTTGTACTGTATATGGAACATGTTTGCATGTGTATGTGTGAGTGTGTGTGGTCTAATGTTTGCATATGTGTTTCACAGAAGCTCCACTACACATTGTTTACAATGTAGGTTTTATTGTAAGGTCTCCCAAGTAGCAACAAGCAGTCCAAGAATACATAAGTGATTTACAGAGATGACAAAATTTAAAGGAAATACATATAACAACGTGTATTGAATTTCACTTTATTTCTTGATTGATTTCTTTTTATCTGGGAATTTTAAATCTTCTCTTTTAATTTTTAAATAAATAATTTTATTACAGCTTAAACGAGATGCTTAAAACAAGGAAATATGGTTAAACGACAGTATTTGTGTGTTTTTTGGTGTGTTGTCACAAATAAAATAAAATCATCTCCAATAGCAATTGCTAACATAATCCAATACAGATAAAAACTACTTACTCTTAGTTGTATCTTGCTTGGCAGTTTCAGTTTTCTTTGGGGACTGTTTCTTCAAGCTAAAAAGTCTATAGAAAATAAATCAGGCCTAATGTTGTGCAGGTTAATCTATGATCCTTTTCTGTGGTAATAACTGTATACTACCTCTGTATGAACGTAGTGGTTCATCTGTTGATACTTCCCCATGAAAAGCAGAGTCAGACCGTAGAGATAGTTTGGTTTTGGTGGTGAGATTGCACTCTAACTGAGAAGAGGACAGTTACAACTGTTTACAGAACCTGAGAACTAGAAAGGGTTTTTGGCATAGACGTCGGCACAGTTGGGTTTGGTCTGGTTTTCCCAAAACCTCTTATGTTCAGTGTGTTCTTTTGTTATAATATCCAACGCCTGACGAAGATTTAAATAAGGCGTAAACTGATTTCTTCTCCTGTCTGACTTGACTAGCACTTCACTGATAGTGCCTGATGTGTTTGGCAAGGAGACATAAACATTCTGTTGCTAGTAGCAACCACTACTGTCACAGTTCTATAGCAGTTACAGTTTAACTGACATTGTTACATCCACCATTTTGTCAGATCTGTGACCGAACAAATATTGACAGGCATCGTTTATCTACTCCCCAAATGCCCCCGTTGGACCACTATCTGTAGGATCTCCATTTGTGATAGCTATTTTGTGATTGTTGTTTGTAATTTGAGAGAGTGAATTAGTTTTTCTGTGATCCATTTAGTGCTAACCAAGCTAGCTATACTAGCTGTATGAGGCTAGTGCAGTGCTAATGCAACATGTTAGGTAACGGTTGGGCAAACTGTTGATGTTTTGTATTTTACTCTTTGGTCGAAATGTTTACCAGATGAATCTAATTGTTACTTGTAGGTCTAACTCTTGTTTGTGGTATCTTATCTTTTTCTGATTTGTGATCATTTAATTTGTTATGTTTTGTTGTTGTTTCACATTTTCAGTAAAAACTTGAAAGAAAAGCTAATTTGTGTTAATCTTTATTGGAGGTATGTTTCGCTAGCTGCACAGCATCTACGCACATAGCGAGGGCAGATGGTTTACTGCACCTAACATCTTTATGCTCATTGGACATCCTTTGCTTTCCATCTTTAGGAACTCTGAAGTACAGACCCCCTTTTATGAAATGCATTGCAAAAACAACAAAAAAACAAACAAATTGATTGAACTGTCCAAAAACTTTAGCTCCATGTCACAGTTTTGAAAATTAATTTTGGAGCTGCATTTCTTTCAAGCATATTATACCTGGCATGCTGGCCTGCCATGTCAGAGTCCTTGGTTTGACATTTAATGATGGCAACAGTGTGTGTAGGGTGGAATAACAGAGTGTAGTGTAGTGGACTGCCTAATATATGGGCCATTTGGGACTATGGACTGTACATTAACTGTTCTCCCCCACTACCAGGAGTGCCAACATTTACAGCCATTATACAGATTATTTCAATGTGTTGAAAGTCACAAGGCAGACATTAAATAGTGCTTTTGTGTAAGCGCACTGGTTGACAGAAACCGTGATGGGTGGGTTGGTTTCAGAGTATGCATGATGCATGAAATAAAGTAAAATAGACTGTAAATTCACTTATTGTATGCAGTTTGGTTGTATTGTCAGCATGTGGCAGTCTCTCTGACTCAGAGAGTCAGGCAGGGTTAAAGTCACAGTGGAATAATTTTTGTTTTTGGGCACAGAACTTGCTTTATCTTCATTTTACTTGGATCCATCATCCAGAGTGAGTCATTTGTCATCGTCTTTTCATCATACATTAATAATAAGATTGATGTTATGGGAGACACACACTCACTTACTTTGATACTTTTCCATTAATGTGTCACTTAAAAGATGTTTCTCTTCTTAACGCTAGTTTTTCTTTGGGCGGTGACCCCACTCTCCTACAAAATGGAATGATTAGTGGCTTAAGTTTGGCAGTGAGTACCACATAGGAGGCATGGCAAACTGCTGAAGCCAGAGCTGTCCTGTCCCCATATGCTGCATCCCAGCATGCTATATGTTTGTCCCAGGTCAACACTGAGCCCTATGAGCATTCCACACATACTAACACCTCACTGCAGAATACCCTACCCACAATTCCTTTCAGCAAGCACCTGTGTTTATGGCCCAATACCTTACCCTTTCGCCTAGTGGGAAATACAGCTTTAATTTTTTTAGTAACAAAAATAGAAGAGAGTCAGCATCGAGAAAAGCTTGTATCTTGCAAGACCTGAACATGCATGTGGAGATGTATATGTTTTGTGGGCAGCTACATCTCTAACATATGACTTGTCAACTTCTGCAACTAAATTCTGCAATGCTTGTGTGCATGCATATCCTAAGATTAATATCAAGCTATGGAATTACCTAAAATCAGTGACAATGATAGTAGCAAGGCCTCAGTGAGGCCTCAGTCAACAATTGTCAGACAATTCTTCGGAGCGACAGAGCAGTCATTGTCATTGGTTAAAGGACTTTTTAAAAGGAATGAGATGAGGTGCTGGTAAGCAAATGTTGTTACCATCGGACAAAGCCAGTCTAGCTGTTTCCAGTCTTTATGCTCAGCCAAGCTAACCGGCTGCTGGCTTCATATTGAACAGGCAAACAGTTCATAAATCAGAGTGTAGATTGTTTGAGCTAAAATCAATTCTCACCAGTACGCAGTGTGCAAGATGTGGCACAAAGCTATGAAAACTATTAATCACACTAAGGCCAACATGTGAGTGTGTACTAAAATTGCACAGTTCTTGGCGAGTATTTAATGCACAGTCTTCTGATGTCAGGTCAGAAAAGGACAGATGATAAGACAATATCAGAGGACAGGAATAGCGATTAGAAGAGATGAAAACAGAACAGGCCTGAAACACCTATTTACTTTCTATCCAAGTAGGACCTTGTACTATACCGCTTTATTCCCCGTTTCACTCACTTGTTCCTCCTACGCTCCCAAAAACTGACCAGTAAATCAAACGTGACAGGAATCTACAGACTGTCTGTCTCCCTCTGACATGTATTGCAGTGTATCACTCATACGATTCTGTCTGTTTGCCAAGTTGTGGATGCAGGAGTACAGGAATGAGGCAGTAGTACCATAGTGTGATGAGGGAGTATGTGGGGTTCTGTACATACGTGTGACTGTCGGGTGTTTTGGATTTTCCAGCACGTGTGACTTTACATTCCCATAAAAATTTCCTCCAATAACAAAACCTGTGCGCTGGGGTCACAGCAGCAGAAACACATTAAAGGAATAGTTAGACATTTTGGGAAATATGCTTATTTACTTTTTCAGATCAATATCGATTTCATATCCATGTGGGATAGAAGGTAGCAACAAGAAAGTATCCCATGCTTGACAACTCAGTCAACGGCATGATTACAGAGTTGGTCATGTGAGGGTTAAAAAAATCCATTGTCAATATAGCACTCTATCCATTAAATCTGCATTTAATTACCTTGAACACGAACTTTGGCTGATGTTACACATCCACACTTGTATTTTTTAGGCACTTCTGTATCATTTAACTTTCAGAGCTGTCAGAAATATCTGGGTCTCCCAGTCATAATTACCGTACTGGCTAGTATATAAAATGACCCTGATTATAAGATTATAAGAGGCAAGTCAAAGCGAGAGCTTGAGTGGGCGTGTTGAGCCTATAGCTCAGTATAAAGAATGGAGACAGGTATTACCTCGGCCCACAGTGAAAAATATTGTATGTCTACTGTACCTACAGGCTTATTTTGCACAATGAATCTTATTTGCTTAACCAATACGTGTAATTGATAATTACAGATATGTAAAAATTACAATTTTAGAGGGAGTTTTAGAAAGATTTGAGCTCTGAAACAATTCTTAATAATGATGGCGCCTATCATGGAACTCAAGGTCATCTGACATAAGATCAGTAATAAAACATACAATAAACAACAAAGCACCAGTAACAACAGAACAACAGTTTATCCATCTGCTCAGCTCTCCACTCTGTGAAAATATTTCATTTGGATGAACTGCTGTTTTTATATGAGCCCAAGAGAGACAGAGCCTTTTGAGTCAGGCTCGACCCACCAGGCCACCTCATACCTTGTAAACGGTGTGCCCGTCTCTCGCGGTAGAGTGATGTCATCGTCGGACAGCCCTGGGTGAGAGACTGGAATGTTACAGCCTGTTGATTGAGGCAAAGGATTGTGGGCCGTGTGCTGTGTATGTGTGTTTTTTAACGTGTGAAATGAAGACACTATGGAAGAGAGAGTGTGCACATGTTTGTGCATGTGTAGGCCAATGTGCATGTATGGGGGCTTTGCTGCAACACTGCTGTGTGAAGACTTGTCTCAGTACAGGCCAGCTGTGAGCGGGGGAGTGTGTGGACAGCCTGTACATTCACAGCAAACTCACAAAGCTAAATAAGCCCACTACTCACTTAGAGGCACAGATATATGTACAATAGGATGAATACATGATTGTAGCCAGAGGGTTTGTGTTGTTTGTTCTGTTAGCCAAATCCCCTGGGTAGACTGAGTGGAGACTGTAGTGTTTGGGGTCATAGTGACTGGTCATGGTGGTTGGGCCCAAACCATGGGAGCCTCCTGTGAGAGATACATTACACATTTAGTTCCACTTTGGGAGAGAATTAGCCAAAATATGTGATCAAGTTGTTTGTGTTGCCATTAACCCAAATTCTGTAGTAGATACAAATACTGTACATATGACGGATGGGCGATAATTCTGAGATAAAGTAAAGGTTATGGGATTTTGACCTCACTTCTTAAACCCCACAGTGTGCATTTGTTTCACGGGGTGGAGGTCTGTGAGAGAGGGAGGTGGTGGTACAAGCCCTGGGCGCCCCACTGCGTCAGCAACGCGGTTGTTTTCTTAAAAAACTGAATAACAAACCTCTGGCCTTGTTGGTGTTGAGAGGGGCATTTTTGAAGTGACACAGGAGACTGTTAAACCCAGTGATTTATTGCTAGACCCATGGTAGGGGGCAAGAAATGAGAAGTACCCACCCTGCGTGTAGCAGGTGTGGGCTGAAGGCCCCGACAGTATGGTCATCATAATCTACAATGAAGGGACAGGACTGGAACTAACTTTACAGCAACTGTAAACCTACAGTAAATCTGTTAGCAAGCCAGCTACGTACCCAAATGAGGACCATACTGTATATTTTACTGCCTGAATGTGCTGAGATATCAAATAGTAAACAGAAAAGCTCCATTACTTTTCAGGAAATAACCCACCTGTGAATATGACAATGGCATTATCAGTTGCTATGCAATGTGGTTTTGGGTGCTACCACCAGGAAAAGAAATCTCTATCTCTAAGTAATATTTGCTCATTTGGAGCCCTAACAGTCAGGTTATCTTAAAACAAGTGAAAATAAAACAAATAAAAAGTGCAGAAATTAGCATTGCTATCTTGAAAGAAGACAGAGAAAAGTTAATTACGGCACTTACATCATGAATGATCTTGATTCTTGTAAAATCTTGAAACAGTTTTATTTGTGGAAATTATCTCACACCACTGGAACATATTTTTTCACTTTCAGTTTTAGGACTCAATGATAAGACTAGAGTCTACAGTCATGTTAGCGACCCTGTGAGGCTGTACTGTACTGAGTTAAATGCCAATGTCAGCATTCTAACATGCTCATACCATAATGCTAACCTTGTTTACCATGTTCACCATCTCAGTTTAGCATATTAGCATGCAAATGTTTTCTAATTAGCACTGAACACAAAATACAGCTGAGACTGATGGGAATTAAAATATATATTTTTTTACCTTCTGGTGGTTATAGAGGAAACGTCAAAGGGTCACCAAAGTACTTTGGATCCATTATTCTGGGATCCATGAATTCCTGAACCAAATTTCATGGCAATCCATCCAACAGTCCAAAGTGGTGGACTAACCAACCAACATTGCTGTCTCTAAAGCTTTGGCACTAGCATGGCTGAAAATGACTTGATAAGAGTGAGATGTATGCAGTGTGCTGTTGCAGCAGTGTTCATGCGAGCATGATTTGTGCAGTATAGTTATTCTTGATGTCGTTTGGAGTTTTTGGTTTATTGCCCTCCATTGTTGATGTGTGGGGTTAGTTCAGAGTGGCCTATAGGGTCAGAGAAGGAAGGTCAAGGTTCACTGTTCTGGGCACTGGGGCAAAAGTTCAAAATAGTAAAAGTCTAAAAAGAAAGAAGCTGATCACACACTTGTTGAAAAGAATTGTAGGTATAACCCTGATTTACTTGTCTGCTGAAAGAATCCCACAGCAGCTGGATGCCCATGGGTGACATCATGAAGAGGTAAATATTAACTCAGCGGGAGATCAGAATCTGGCAAGAGGGACATAAATATTTTCAGGGCATATTCAGGTAATTATGCAGTATGAGGATGCTCTTTTTTAAAAAAGAAAGCACTTGTTGCATCGCTGACAAGGTAAGTAGTATATAGCCTGTCATTCTCGTGTTGGTGACACTGATTGTTTGATAGATCACTAGTATTTTTGGTTTCTCTCTGGCAGGTCTAAATTCCACAGCTCTCTGTCCCTACAGACGAGGTGACATGGACACTTTCAGATGTTTACTCCTGTTTGCACTGCAAATTCCAAGATTGCCTCATGGTGAAGAGAGAATGACTAAGGAATGTGGAAGTCTTGCAAACTCAGATGCCATAAACTCATCTGAATATGTGACAGGACTATGGGATAGCAACTCTTAAACTGTTAAAAACAGATTCTTAACGGTGAGTTACTGTGGTGATGGGCTGATTGTCTCTGCTTTATGACTGTAAAATGTAAACTCCCAGCTGTGCAAATATTAAAAAATGCATCTACAGTTGCCATGCTGCATTGAAGCGCCTTTGGGCGCCATGTGCGTGCATTCACATCACAGAAGCACACACAGTTTGAAGAGTGAAGGTCACAGAAAATAGTCTGTGAAAGTTGGAGATTAAGAGCAAAACATAGACGGAGATGAATGGCGGACTGGACACAAATTGCATTTAATAAGAACACACAGCCCATTTCCACACACTAACACGCATACTGCATCTTCTGTCTGAATGCAGTTCTCTCTGCCATCTACTTGTTTGGACTGTTGATAAGCAGCATTTATAATACGGCCAAATGTAAGTATTTTTGTTCAGCCTCTAAGTGGTGCTCCGCGGGAACGCTGAGGCAAAAGCACAAATACCTAGAGTAACTCTCATCAGGGGCTCTGGACAATGTCATGCATAATACGCATCATAAACTTTCTCAGGGCACAGAGGAGGCGTGCCAGCTGCTGGGAAAACAAAGACACTCTATAGTATATACTGCAAGCACTTCTATGTTTGGGTAAGTGCACACAGAATAGTCATTATTTTATTCTCATATAGCAGAGAAGAGCATGTCTGCCTGCTTCTCATGAGGACTCACTCATGCTTTGAATCCTCAGGCAGTGGCTCCCACATGGCCACTGCAACTATACAACTGTATGTCTTTATACTCGCTATGTATTTCAAAGCTGTTAGTTTAGTCCCTTATACTTAAACTTATGGTTTATATAATTTTTGAGAAGAGTTTGATTTCAAAACCTGCCAGTATTTGCCCCATGCAAGAAATAGCTAAGCAGTAAAACCTATTTATAATACGATAAGTTGAATATATTAAACCTGAATTACCGTAATAAATATTTTGGTCACTTGACGACAGCGTAACAATTTATATATAATCACCTAATAAAGTTGATATGGCAAACGTGTTGGCAAACAGTTGCTTATTTACACATTCAGCTGACACAGAGCAACATTACCAATCATTTGGAGTCTTGTGGTGAATATAAGTCCAATATTCACTCTCCTTTTAGCTCTGTATTTGGTCTCCACCAACTCCTGAGGGAAATATCTGGCTCTTTAGCAGCTAAATGCTCTGCTACGTTCACCAGCTTGTTGCTAACTTTGTCTGGCTGCTTTTTGGGGCAGGACAGGTAGGGTACAATGGGTTATTCAGAGCTTTTTTTTTTTTTGAAAACAGCTGCCTGTTGCAGCTGGAAATGATGCTGATGAAAGCAGTGAGACAGAAGCAAAACAGTAAAGTTGCAGCAAAACCGAAGAAATTACCTGAAAGATGCTAATATGCTAAGTAGAGCTGAGGGGAACTGCAGAGTCGGGTGATAATTCTCTGTGAGTGAGCGACCCCTTTCACATTACACTGTAATTTCTTCTATTGTTAATGTAAAGATATTAACTAGTCCAAGTTGTGGACCTCATCTGGTACAAGAACAAACTGAAAGCTGAGGTGAGATCACAGTTGAAGGTTTTACAGTGTGGAAAATACAGGACTGAAACAGTGCACGGGGTCTACTTTCACATGCAGCAGCATACAGTACAACAGGTGCAGGCCGGATGGTGAGAGGCAGTTGTGAGGCCCATTGAGGCTTCATTAATGGAACAGGAAGAGAATTGAAGCACGAGGGCAAACACACACAACTCATTACCCCCTGGCTATCGTGTACCTTTCACACCGCAACTCAAAGTGTGTGCCGGTGTGTATGTGTGTGTGTGTGTGTGTGGTGCATTTATTGCATTTATATGAGTTTTGTGTTTGAGTGGGCGGGTGGGGAACACTTACAAGCTATGCTCCTTAGAGAAGAAAACTGCCTTATAGTATTTGATCTTAAGGTTGTGGGTTAGATTAACGATGTAGCAATGAAGCTAACGAGAAAGATGGCTTTAAACTGGTATTGAAGGATGATGCCATTAGAGCTTTTTTAACACAGATATAAGACAATAGAAGAAGATGACTAATGTCTCTCACTGTGTTACATACACTCAGAAAGATACACATAGAAACAAAACATTTGAGACCACTGAGAACATCATCACAAAAGACTGACAGTCCTCAACTACCAAGTCACGCTGAAAACAGTAAGCTGACTAAGCTGACACTTGGCTGTTGGAGATGCAACAGGACATCCACCCTTTTACACCACTGTGTCACTTTGGAACCACACGCACCCACTATCCCTCATACACACACACACACAGACGTATTAAGCCACCCTCAACCAGGACACACTGCTGGCCTCTGTTCTGTATCTAAAATCACGAGAGCAAACAGCAGAGCGACTGACGCAAAGGAAATAAAAGAGAAAACACGCAGTCATAGCTGAGGTACAGTACAGAAGGCCGTGCTGTATGTACATGCTGTATTATAGTTAGTGGTTGGACACGTCAGAGTTACTAAGTTGTTGTAGACAGGTGTCAAAACTGCCCTGGAAAGTGTCTGCCGTCACAGACCAACAAAGACCCTCTGAGAAAAAGAGTATTTTTAGTCTGTGGCTGTGACTGAATGCTTCTTCTAAGTGCTCATCAGACCGCTTTTCACCACGTTTAATGCTGACTGCATTTTTCACCCGACTGCTATGACAGGTGTACAAGTACGGATGTTATTTTTCCTTCTGCTTCTAGACAAATGCAGGTCTTGAACTTACGCTGATGGAAGATGATCCTCATATGATTGAAACAAAAAAAAAATAGACTTTTGTTCTCAAATACTTTATTTAATCATAATGGAAAATAAAATATACTGTTTTTAGTTACAGTTCTGTATTCAAATGACTTAATTAGTAATATTACAGAAGTATCACAAGTAGATATTCTCAACAATCAAAAGTAACACTATTGATGCATTAATGTATAATCACTAGATTAATTCTGTAGTTGTTTAAAGTGGCACCCATTCTGAGTACATTATACTGTTAGATATGAGTAAACAAAAAAACGTATTGTGTTTATGTTGTTTATTATATATTTTGATTGCTAAATCAAAACATTTTAATTGCTTAGTTCATATTTTGGATTATAAGTCTATAAAGAACCTTGATAAAGAATGAAAGAATGATAATAATGTAATATAACGTAGTGGAGTAAAAGCATGAAGTCTCACAAAACAGAAGTTTGATTAAGTGGCATTTCCTGAAAGGTAAATATATTTGGTTACTTCTTTGTGTGTGTGTGTGTGTGTGTGTGTGTGTGTGTGTGTGTGTGTGTGTGTGTGTGTGTGTGTGTGTGTGCATCCTTGCTGCTGTTTTGCAGTATTTTCCTCAGGTCTGTTCCAGGACAGGTGATCTTGAACAACCAGCTCCAGTGTGTCTGGGCTCACACGCAGTAATAATGAGTTACTCTGCTTTTTACTGCACACAGTGGCTCGTCGATCACAACATTAATGAGGGAAACATTCCTGTTTATCATTGTCATCCACTGTGGCCACTCAGCAGGGGGATGTGAGCATGTTTTTGTCACAATAAATTATGGCATGATTTTTTAGAAGGACATATTTACTCTCAGTCAAGTCTCCATCCCTCCCTTCCTCCCTCTCTCTCTCTCTCTCTCTTTCTCTCTCTCTCTCTCCCACCCACCCCAAGTGGCTCCACCCTCCAGCAGATATAAGCTGTGTCCACAAGGTGTGCGTCTGTTATGAGCACATATCCCAGGGTTCCCTCTGTGTGGTTGTCTGTCTGACTGCTATTCTGTCTGTTAGTCTGACTGCAGTGATTATTTCCCCATAAACGGCCACTCACAAAGGTAAGCACTGTCCTATTCTCACTATATCGTGTGTTTCACTTGATTTTCATCTCTATAAGCAGTTTATTTGTGTGATTTATACAAGTGTTTTCATGCACATCTGCAGGAAAGTTGTTTTATTGAATTGAATTTGTTCCACTACATACAATGCATCCACTACATCTCCTAATTAGTTAACTTTAAGTTTGCTTTCATTGTAATTGTAATTTCTAAGCATATGATTGGATGAATAGTCGATCACTGACGGATTCATTGCAACATTCAAAATAACTTTATTTCACACTCTTGAAAGTGGATGGTTCATTTTAATACAACGTATCCAACTTTAGCTTTGATTAAAGCTTCAAACTCTCATTTAAATATATCAAAATCAATACTAAATATAGCACAACAGATACATGTTCAGAAACGTTTATTTTCTTATTTTTAGTGCAAAATGATTTGTGTGTTTTTTGTCAGTGACTGAAATTAAAGGTCACTGATAGCTGTTTTGGGCTGCTGGGGGATCTGAAAGGCCTCATATAAATGTGGCCTTTAGATGTAGAGTTAGCATAATTTCTGCACATTATCGTCCTGCAGAGAAGCAGGCAGAACATCTCCTATGCTAGAATTTCCCAGGCCGCTGCATGTAGAGCATCCCTATTTAGTCTGCTTTCTCCAGGGGAGTCCAGAGAGCTGAAGTATATGCCGTACATCCATCTGTGAGAGAATGCCTGTGCTGAAGGCAAATATGCATTCAAATGTTTAGTGTGCATGTGTGTGTGTATGCAGAAGGCTGAAGCCAAACTGTCAGATGTATGTGATGGGGGCAAGAGCAGCAGTTTGGTGAGAAGAGACTGCAGAGCAAACACCATCTTCTTCTCTGAGCAGCTCTGTCTCTCTGGCCTGATCTGCTTTATAATGCTCTTTCTCTGATAAAACTCATCTGTTTGGTGCCTTGTCAGTCACAGTGACTATTAAATGAATGAATGAATGAATGAAACCTTCATTGCCCAGAGGGGAATTTGCTTTCTACAAAGAGCATAGAAGAATATAAAAAAAAAAAAACACCAACAACCATACATGACAGCACATAATATAACATAAAACATAAGCATCGTGAAAATATCATAGTGCAAGTTCAAAAAAGTGCCAAATCCAGACTATGTGATCAGAGCTGGCATCACATCCTTTAGTCCACAGCCTGGGCATGCTGAAGATAAGAGGGCATGTTCAAACCATAGAGGGTGCAGTGGGCTCTTGTGAGCTAAAATCATGGTGTACTGGTCTGGCATGTAAGTAATACTGCACATTGGTTCCACAGTTATCTTACTACCCAGTTTAACAGTCCTGTCCAGTTTGTGCTAGTTTTGTAGTTTTGTTCAGACAATGGCCTCCCCAACAAAAGGTCAATATACTCAGAATGAAGGTCTTTTTAAACAGTGTCAGCATCGTTCTGTCCACATTAAAACTTCAAAGTTTCCTTAAAAAGTAGAGACGTTGTTGAGCCTTTGCAAAGCTAGCATTTGTATTTCTCCATGTCAGTTTGGTATCAGTGATTGTGCCCAGGTGCTTTCAATGGTTATGCCGTTCATAATTACAGGAGACAGAGAGGAGTTCCTTCTGAAATCAATGATCATTTAATCATTGATTATGATTCACTTGCTGAAGGATGAAATCTTCATGACTTGGTTATATCCAGAATTCATCGTACAAACTGAGGAATTTGTTCTGATTAGGAAACACAACACACATCTTTGTTAGACAATGTGGGTTTTCAGAACAGTTTCCAGCCATCCAAACCATTCTGCCTTTTACAGAGACCAGAAGTCTTTAGCTGCATAACTACGAATGAAAACAATGTAAGGAAACATGCTGATTAATTTTGGCCACATGGATTAGCTGTCTTTTCCTCGTTTTAATTAATATGTAGTTTTGTCTTTGCTGTACTCAGATCTGATCTGTGTGCCTGATGTTCAGAATCAGGTTTGCTTGCAATTTGCTTTGGTACTTTGGTGCATAACGCTAAACATAGTAATAGAAAAAAATAAAAAAGATAGAAAGCAAGTACTACAAATCAAGAGGCATAAATAGAAAATAGACAATAAAATATGACAAAATATTATTTAAAAAACTGTACAATATCACTGTTTTTAAAAAGAGCTGCACAGTTTGGTGCAAAATATTGACCAAGGAATGTGAAAAGTTAAAGAATAAGTATATAAGTATAAATAAAATAAAATACACGTTATATTGTGTGCAGATAAAACTATTAAAACGTTTCTAAAGGGTTTCAGTGTTTCCCTCCTTCTTAATCCCATTGTCTTCCTGTATTTATTGATCTTTGCATTTCATCATAGTATAAAATCAGTGCATGGCCCCGGCAGCGAACTTAGTGTGTGAAAAGTGCTACAGAAGACCCTTAAATATAGCTGGTCCTGTGCACAAGAAGTAACCTTTCAAATGGAGTGTGTGTTTGTATTTGTGTGTGTGCGCATGTAACATTGTACTGTGTACATTATTCAGCAAACTTCAGGAATGCACAGGACAAAAGGACCCAATGAAAACCAAGAATTATGGCAGGGTAAAGAGAGGGAAAGAAGCAAACACTTTGGTCATTTAGCTGCACAGCTGTGGCAGTGTGTGTGTGTGTGTGTGTGTGTGTGTGTGTGTGTGTGTGTGTGTGTGTGTGTGTGGAGCTCCATTCCTCTGGTTTGTTTGAACAAGGACATTTGCAGCGCGACTTGAAGAGGTGTTAATTTTACGAGGTGTGCTTTGTGATAAAAGCTGCGTTTAGGGAGTCGAGGAGCTGCGAATGTTTTCTCCTTTCACTGAGAAACCACAATGTCAGTGCACTTACCATGATTGAGTGCAAGGGTACCGCTGGCTTAAGGTTAAATTTGTATCTGGTTTGCGGTGCAGGGAGGAAGGCAGAGTGGTGCGCCAAGCGTGTTCAGTGGGACTTTAACATTAGCTTTTGCTCAGGCTGCCTGTTAGAAGCAGAAGCAGAAACTCAAAGACCTGATTTAAGTGAATAGTTTAGGTGCTAAATGCTTCTGCAATGCTTCCTTTCTACACACACAAACATAAAGCAAAGTGAATACATATGCATGTGTGCTCACTTGCATGTGATCAGTGCCATTTAACCTCTCACATCTCATCACCACTGGACTTTCTCTGTAATGCTCTGTTAGCACGGTGGTTTAAAGCGACACACGGTCTCGCCCTCTGGCCACCACCGCAATCTGCAAGGTCACCGAGTGGCTTCAGGTCACTGAACCGGGATGTTTCCAAAGGGAGAAAAGAGCCAACGAGGCCAAACAGAAAGAATCGAGGCAGAGGGTGAAGATGGTGCAGAACAGACATCGCTCTGTTCATACGGAGACGAACAGGAAGAAAGGGAGACGGTGAGAAGAGAGAGGAGAGTCTGTATCTGACAGAGGAGGGAGAATAGACAGATGTGTCTGGAGACACGGGGATAGCAGACACAGAGCTAATATTTCCATCTCAGTTGAACGCATGAGAGGAGAGATTAAAAAGTGCTTTAGGGGAAGAGTGTTGGCTGTCCTGTCCCATCAGCTGAGCTCTGTCACTGTGTGTGTGTGTGTGTGTGTGTATAAGTACATGGTTTTGTGCATGTGTGTGTGTGTGTGTGTGTGTGTGTGTGTGTGTGTGTGTGTGTGCATGAGTAATATAAATCCAGAGCAGAGACAGGTGTGTTTCCACGAGTGAGGAATCAATCATTGTATCTATATATTGTATCCAGCATTGTTGGGTGTTGACGAGTAAAATGCTTACAAAGAAGAGGATAACTTTTACATCACGCTGGGCTTCAGAAAATAACAAACCTTTTACAGTGTTATTGTTTTCGTCTCCCCTTTCCCCCCAAAAATCAGAATATCTCAGCCTTTCTTACAGAAATAGATGAAATCATTCAATGATTTCAGCTAAATCCAACTTTGACTCTTGAAACTAGAGCAAAGTTACACTTCAGTGCTACACAAACCTGTAGTGTGTTTGGAGATATACCTCCACATCATGATCACATCTTATTATTATGTTTAATGGTGGTGCTGACACTACAAGAAGAATTGTATGATAAACAATAAATAAGTAATTTAAAAGAATTTAAACTCGCTTCAATAACTTTCTTGAACACTAATACAGTTTTTGAAAGTTGAAACATTAGGTTTTTTGCAATGAGTCTATTTTAAAAAATGCATTCCTCCATCATGTTTGAGGCTGCCTAATGTTTTAATGTTCTCTCACTACTTTCCTCCCTGCATGTTCTAAGTACTAAAGAAGCCAAGGCTCATTTCGACATACTGTAGATTTGATAGCCTTATTCTTTCTTCACACATTTGTTTAGGGGGTTGCGCAGCTGCTGCAGTTTTAATGAGATCCTGGAGATCGCAGCTTATATAAACTGCAGTAGCCAACACCTCAGCTTCCGCCGGGTGAGCGTTGACTCAGCAAAAACAACATCTTACAGACACATGATGCCCATGAGTCCTCTCACGGCCCACACCTGACGGACAAGTTACTGTTATGTTTATGTAAAATGTCAAAGAGATGGACATCTGGAAGTAGTCGAGGAAACAGAGGCACACACACACACACACACACACACACACACACACACACACACACACACACACATTACATACAATGCAGACTACTTTGAGGTTTGCTTATTTTTGAGACTGTCTGGGCCAGACAGGGCATGCTGGGAGCTCAGTGGTGTATGACCAGCCACACATGATTTTGGCAGCAGATGTTGAAAAATTAGGGCCTGAGATACTTGTACCTCCTTGTCCCCCTGAGGTGTCGTCTTATGGTTAACGTGTTGGGTTAAATTTGAGTGACAGAACTCACTGAAGGTGATGGGATGTGGTAAGTGTGAAAAAGGCGGCGGCTGTGGCTCAGGAGGTACAGCAGGTCGTCCATAAACCTAGGGTAGGCTTCAAGGTAGAACAACACTATATAAATGCAGTCCATTTACCATTTTACCAAAACGGTAAATTAATAATTTTGCTGAATGTTTACTCTGTTTGCTATGTTTACTATATTTATGCTGACAGGTACATAAGAATATAATATATAGTCTTGTTAAAAGTATATATATCTATATCGCAATAAAAAGATACATTTCAATTATACAAAACACGCAATTATTAGAAAATAGATATTATGACAAATATATCATTAATTTAGGGAAGGTCACCTGATCAGTGATCACTCCTCAGAAACTATTTCAACTTGTTTTTGATCCATAACAATTATTGTGTTCATTGCACTGAAGTTGTGTGTGTGTTTGTTCTTTTGTCAATTTCCCCACTATGTGTTCATGTGTGTCTTTTCCTGCCTCATAAACAAACCAGTATGGGAGAGGGTGACACCTGCCTGGCATGAAAATGTAGAACATGGTTGCTGTTCCTGTTTAGTCACTGTTTAAAACGAGCGACTGCTTGTCAGAGAGTCATCACTGAGGGAGACAGATTGTTTTACACTAGTGCGTGGAAATTAAACTCCACGATCTTATAAATGTGAGAAACAGCTCACAACACGTTCCTCACGCCATCACGACTTCTCACAGCTGTGGCACATTAATATGTGACTTCATGTCTGACATCTGTATGGATATAGATGGAAGGATGACACTAGCGCTTTAAAATAAGTTCATTAGTATAATAGACTTCTTTATAGTCACTTTGTCATAACAGTCTCTTTCTGTTTTCTCTAGCAGTAATAAGTTCAAACGTGGAAATTGCTGGTTAATGTTTATGTCAGAGTCTGAAAGTGGCCGTACTGTATGAACGAGTCACTCCGGAGGCAACACTTATGCAGAATAATGTGTTGGAGAGAAGCACACCAGGTAAAGACAGGAGGTGTTTCCATCACTCTGCAGTCGCTTTGACAACGCCATGGTGTTGCTATGTGATGCTGAACAGACCCTCGTTGTACGGCCCCTCTGATCTGTAGTCGCAAGTTTTGTCAGAATATTTCCAACCCTTTAAAAACACCAATGCACACACACACACACACACACACACACACACACACACACACACACTAAGCTGGGACGTCCTATATATACACTGATATCACTGACCCTGTCTTCTCTCTAGTTAGCTAAAAACAAAAAGAAAGCATGACTGTCATGACATTACATTTTTATATCTTTTACATTTTCTATAAATACGTTTTATACAAGTCAATGGAGATATGGTCAAATGTTTATAATCATTTATGTCATCACTCATTAAGTGATGGGATGTACATCATCAGATGTGTGTTCATGGCTCTGTAAAAGCTTCTCTGTTGTGTTGACAATAGTGTCGCAATATTTTAACCTGACAAATGTTTCAGGATCAATGCACCTTTCTTCCAATCTCATAGAGGTCTTTCATTTGTACCCTGCAGCATGAAGTACATACGAATACAAATCTATTCTAAATGACCAACATACTGATGATACATGTTTAGAGAGTAAATATCAACCATCCATTTGCTTATTTATGTAGTTAGACTTTAACTGTGTTTTCCATCCCAGAAACATCCTCAGGCCTTCTCTTGCCACACACTTTAAAAACTCTCTTCTCTCATTAGACTCTGTATATTCCTATTATGTCTTCATCTTTATTAGTCAGTGTTGTCCCACAGTGTCCATTTGAGCAGCCTGGGAACCTTAATGCAGCCTCACACAGACAATAGAAAAGGCTTGATGCTGGGGTTAGTCTGCGTCACACCTTATACTACTACTATAAATCAAACTTTACCTCACAGACTCGAATTGTTGATGAGGATACTGGGAACAGACCAGCAAAAATAGGTTCCACTTCTTGTTGAGAAAAAAAACTCAATGGCATTCCTCTGGACTCTTTGGCATGTCTGGCTTCTGTCGCCGTGGAAACTAGGTGGGCCTTCTTTCAAAGGCCAGCTCTCATCGGGGGAGACAGTGGCACGACCATGTCAAAATCACCAGTCCACTGAGAAAAGGTCAAAGGGCGGAAAAGATCCAAAGAGCCAGTGATGGAGTGGACACTAAGGATGTGCTTTAGGATGTGAATTAGAACAACTTGGCCGTAATAAAGATGGGACTGGGATCATGGTTAAATTTAGACGGGGAGTGTGGCAGGAGATGAGTAGACTGAGACGGAAATGGCTCTTGTAAAAAATGACTGAATATAACAAGTAGACACTCAGGAGCAGCTTATAGTGAGTTATTCAGGCTGTGGAGTAAAAGAAAACCCCTTTGGATTGCTCCGTTACTGACCATTTCAAGCAGAAAGCATAGGGGTTAAATAATGGCTGTAATACATAAATAGACAGTCTAAACAATAAAGTAAAACCTGAACCTGGTCTGAACTACATAGCTGGATCGCAACTCTGTTTGTACTTGTTGGACCAGACATCTGAATGCGGGCTAAAAGGAGAAAAAAGACATTAGACAGGCACCATCAAATGAGTGGGTTCAGCAGTTTTAACCTGAGAAGACAAGTCTTGTTTTAAGGTTTGTGTGTTGCTTGTATTTCACCTGTAGGTGGCTTTAGATATTTCTCACTAAATACTCTGTACAGCGTCCTATGTCATCTTCTCATTTGACTTTTTTCATGTCATTAACGAGAATATTTATTGTTTTGGGATTTATTTTTTGGAACGACAAGCAGGAGTGGTGAGCTAACTTGGAGGTGGCAGAAATACTTCACACGCTTGTAAAAAGAGAGAGAAAAAAAGCTTCAGTGTCAGGCAACGAATGCATGTTAATACAAATGTCCTCACTCTAATGCCACCGCACATCTTTATTTTATCTTCATTTAGAATTCAGGCTATGTAAGTCATTTGCATTGTGTACATTGTCCCTAGACAAATATCAATATGCCCTCATATGAGTATGTAATGCTCATATGAGTATGTTACAGCCACAGGACTGCATGTCTAACCTCTGTAAAGGAGCCAGTGTTGGGAACTCAGACAGTAGGACCAATTAATTATGGCATTGGCATTGGCTTTTAAGCATCTTTAGTCAGATTTAAAGTAATGATATATTTGCTTGCAAGGAAAGTTTCAGCCCAATATATAGGCAGCAGGGGAAATAATAAATATTTTATGTGACATTCAGTGTGGCTCCCTCTTGTGGATAACTATAGCAAGTGTAATTTATCCCCAGCCTAGCCTGATGAGTGTGTCATTTGTCTCTTGTATATTCTTAACGTCAGGTTTAAATGACTTATAACAGTTTATCATACACATTTCAACTTATTGTTCTCTAGCACTACCAATAAAGATCCAACAATCTATTATATTGTAACTTGAACACATTTATATATCAGGACATTATTTGTTGCAGAACACCATATCAAAAGCCAAAATGGAACACTGCCTTCATACAGTCAAGTTTTCTGCAACATTTGGGAGTTAGAGGTTGTCAAATTTAAACCAAAGGTAAGAAACGTGGCTAAGAGATTATTCCAGAGAAGACAGCTTTCCAAAATCCTATTATGAATGTGATTTTGTATCAATCTGAAGAATATATATAATATCTAGCAGTTAAAGTAGGACTTTGGAGAACTCCCTAAAGGCTATTTATATTCAAGTCTGGAAAGGTCTTCCTTGCCTGAGCCCTGCCAGTTACAACAATAACATTTTGCCAAATTTGCTTTTGTTGCTATTTTTGTTGTTGACATTTTGTTAGGCACTTAATACCTCTCAAATAAAATAAAATAAATGTCATTTAGCTTTCAAAACATTAACAACAGTTCTGTTTAATGGTAATTGTTTAATGGTTTCCATTAGGTGGTACTAATTATGGTGGTTTTATAGAATGATAAAATAATTATTAAAGTTCACACTGGCAGAAAGTCCATTTATTCCAAAGTTGAACAGAGTGTGGCCTCCCATTGCTTACATTTTGCACTTGAAGGGCATTTCAAGAAATGCTAAACTGCTATCACACCAGTGTTGATGTACTTACCAATATAAAAGATTTAAAAACAGATGCAGCCCACCCTCATATCTTGTCTTCTCTACCTTCCATACAGGCCTTGGCCATGCCTCCCCTCCCTGTCCCCCTCTTCCTGACACTGCTACATCTTGGAGTACTTACTTATGTGAGTGGTGGGGCATACTATGGACATAAGCAACACCCACAGCCATACCAGCCAATGCAGCATCTCCAACACATGGGCATGGGCAAAGAAGGCTTTCCCCAACAACAGTACCTTGGCAAAGAGGCACCCTATATGCAGTACCCCCACTACAGGAAGGAGATACCCCAGATGCCCATGCACAAGGGCAAAGAAAATGCTCGTAAAGGGGCCAGCTATAATGGTGGCCAAGACAAAGGTAAGAAAGTAATTTTCAACAAACAGTAACCAACAATCTTACAATCTTCTTACAACCTTCTTCCATTCAGATGTTGAACACATGTGACCTGCTAACATGTCAAGGGCACATACGTTTCTTTATTTTTAATGGCATATAGTAAGTTATTTGTTTCTTCAAGTGCCAGAGAAGAAATTACTGAATATTGGAAGTATTTTTACACCCGACTGAGTGTCAACCATGTGTGCATATTTGCGTTTGCCCTTTTAGCAACATGATAACCAAAAGTTTGTCTATGTATTTTCAAATTCGTCATTTCTGGTTGAATTTCTACTTCGTTACAGGTCAGACAATCCCTAGTGGTGCTGAGGGCATTCCCCAAGGAGAGCCAGGCCCATCTGGGCCACCTGGACCAGAGGGACCTCCAGGACCTCCTGGACCTCCAGGGAATGGGCTGCCAGGACCTGTAGGACGACCTGGACCTCCAGGTCCACCAGGAGTGCCTGGAGTGGGCAAACCAGGTATGCCAGGACTGCCTGGAAAGCCAGGAGGAAATGGTGAGGCTGGACCACAAGGAGAAATGGGCCCTAGGGGTGAAGAAGGGCCAGCTGGACAGCCAGGGCCTCAGGGTCCCCCTGGACCACCTGGGCTACCAGGAATAGGTAAACCCGGGGGACAGGGATTACCAGGCCAACCGGGGCCCAAAGGAGAACCAGGTCACAAAGGTCTGCCAGGACTACCAGGATTACCGGGACCCAAAGGAGACAAAGGGATGGGCCAGCCAGGACAACCTGGTCACAAAGGGCTACCAGGGCCCCCAGGACCAGCTGGCCCAAGAGGGCTGCCTGGTTTTGGAAAACCTGGGTTGAATGGGGCACCAGGCCCACAAGGACCACCAGGAGAGAAAGGACATCCTGGAGAGCAAGGACCAGCTGGGCAACCTGGGGAAGGAGGACAGCCTGGCCCACCAGGTGTACCCGGTCAAGGAAAGCCAGGTCAAAATGGCCTTCCAGGACAGCCAGGCATGCCAGGTGGGAAAGGTCACCCAGGACCACCAGGTTTGCCAGGAAAGCCAGGTCTGCCTGGATTTGGCAAACCAGGACTCCTAGGACCAAAGGGTGACAAAGGTATGGGTGGGCCACCTGGACCTCCTGGACCAAAAGGAGATAAGGGCCATGGAGGACTACCTGGTATGCTTGGACCCCCTGGATCTAATGGTCCACCTGGTCCTTCAGGCCCTATGGGACCCCCAGGAGGTTTAGGTGCACCTGGTCCTAAAGGAGAATGTGGAGAAGGAGGACCTAAAGGGCTTGATGGAGCCCAGGGAGAGCCTGGTCCTTCTGGCATACCTGGTAAAGATGGTCTGCCTGGAGAGCATGGAGAGCCAGGACCAAGAGGTCCACCAGGACCCAGTGGTGCCAAAGGAGACAGTGGGCATAAAGGTCTACCTGGTACCCCTGGTCCACCAGGACTTCCCGGGCCAAAAGGACAAGGTGGATTACCTGGTGAAGTGGGACCTCAAGGTCCTAAAGGAATCCCTGGAATGGATGGTGCAGCAGGACCATTTGGGCCTCCTGGTCTTCCAGGGCCAAAAGGAGATAGTGGTCCACCTGGTCCACCAGGCATTGTAGGCGAGGGGAGTCCAGGTCCTATTGGTCCCATAGGACCCCCAGGGAAAGAGGGCCTTTCCGGACCCCCAGGACAACCAGGTCAGGCTGGCCCTCCTGGACCACCAGGCTCACCTGGAACACCTGGTCTGTCTCCCGACATGGCTGGAGTGCTCTCTGAGATGGGCCCTGGTCTAGATGGTGTTAAGGCTGGTAGTTATGGTAAGAAGGGCAAGTATGGAGGCAATGGGGCAGAAGTAATGGGTGCCAGTGGGTTGGAAATGCCAGCATTCACAGCCGTAGCAACAACTCCCTTTCCACCTGTGGGCACTCCAGTCATCTTTGACAAGCTCTTGTACAATGGTCGCCAAAACTACAACCCCCAGACAGGAATTTTCACCTGCGACATGCCTGGCATTTATTATTTTGCCTACCACATTCACTGCAAAGGAGCTAATGTGTGGGTGGCTTTGATGAGGAACAATGAGCCAGTGATGTATACATATGACGAATACAAGAAGGGTTTCCTAGATCAAGCATCAGGGAGTGCAGTATTACCTCTACAACCTGGGGACACTGTGTACATTCAGCTGCCCTCAGATCAGGCTGCAGGACTTTATGCTGGGCAGTATGTACACTCCTCCTTTTCCGGGTATTTGTTGTATCCAATGTAAAACCACAAACTGCAGGGAGGGAGAAGCTTCAGTGAGAACAAAGTGGGAGCATGTTTTTGTATAATATAAAACATGATCATAAATCACCTTAGACTGAGCAGTATTTTTAATGAAAATCAACAAAGTATTAATCTTGTCAGTAGATCAGAGATGAGAGGACAAGAAAAAATATCTTGAAGAAAATCTGAAGTATGATGGTATGTACATAAAGCAGATTTTATTCTGAAAATCTTTATAGCCATGTAATTGGGACAGCAAAGATGTTTTCTTTGACAGCTTTGAAGATATAAAATAATGTATAAAAAGGCATTCAAAGAACACTTCAAAGATGGCAGCAGATGTATTTTCATACAGTAGAGTGCTAAAAAACCATAAGAGTGCAATTTGTTATTAGGTACAAACATATGAAGGGAACATGTGAAGTGTATGCAAAAGAAGATCAAACAAACGTGCAGTGTCAAATTTGTTCCTGCACCTCTTCAAAACTGGCAGCTACCCCATGTGGCGAAGAATGTGAAATACAGAAGAAAGCATGAAGGCATATTCATTTTGGTAGGAAATGTATATTTTTGCATGCGTATAAATATGTTTTTTGTCTCTCTATTGATAATGGCAAGCATGTAACCTAATGACAACACATTAAAAGGTTTGCATTACACCAGTTTGTACATGTTTTAGAGGTAAACACATTTCTGGTCATGTAACCTGCAGATGACTGAGTTTTGGGAAAAGCTTAATTGTATGAAATCTAATTCTTATTTTCAGTGAATCAAATTTTATATGTAAAATACTGTGTTGGAGCAACCTAAATTAATTCACTTCAGGTGTGTGAAGGCCTTACATATACTGGGGACAACTGGTATTGGTGGTGAACTATTAATGGAAATTAATGTACTTACTTGTAGGAGCACAAAATAATTAGATGGTCACAATTAAATAATCACATGCATGATATATGTTGCTGACTGACAATTACTCCTATGAGTGAAATTCACAGAGTAAGAATGTAATATTAATTTTATGTTTTAATGTTTGCGTATAGCTTCATGGGTGTAGTGCTGTAAAGAAAAAAGAATTGTGCAAAAATGAAAAGGTCAAACAAACACATCATACCGACTTGAGCTGTAAAAACCACTCCATATACTCTATTAAACATTACACCATAATATACCAAGATATCCACTCTATACAGCATCTATGTGTCACTAACCACAGCATTAAACAGGTGTAAGTGCCACATGATAAATATCAGAAAGCACACACCCTGCCTGTGAACATGTAAAGTTGCACAGTTGTAACTACAATATAATACTCAACAGTCATTAAGCAGTGTTCCAGTCAATCCTGCCATTGGAAGGAAAGTCAAACAAATCTCTCTGAGGATCTGATCTTTTCAAAGCAAATCAAAATCATTTCAGAAATAAATTCAAATGTATTCTTTCTTATTGTTTTTTATTTAAAATTCAACTGATTATATTCTGTAACTGTTTTGTAAGCCTAATCCATTTTTTTGTGGTAATGGCAGTATAATTGTACATGAAAGGGTGTCATATTTAGAAAACAAATAATGGATTGTTGTTTTGAAATGAAACACTTTAACAGTGGGACTTGGTTGTTATTCAGTCCCTCTGGTGTGATGTGTTTAGAAGTGACAAAAAAAGGAAGTTCCACATAATCCTTGGTGTACTACATTTATTATGTCTTGCTGCCAGGTTTACTGGGAATACAAAAGACATTTGTATCACAATTGATGGACTCAAAGCAAGTACTGAATGTTGTACCATTCATAACAACAGTTACAGTGTCAATAATTTATTATTTTATCTGCTGATGACCTACATGCAATGACAAGGACATAAAGTATGACAACTTTTAAAGGGAAATAAATGTATACTTCTCCTTTTAACCATGGTGCTAATATTGTCGTTGTAACAAAAGATTTTATGTCTTAATTTTTCACGTTTGTTATTATTGTCCATGTTGTTTTTTCTAAATAAAAATTGTTTAATAAAAGAAAGAACAGCTGTTGACATATCAATTATTACTCTCACAGAAAGCAAATCAAACCCATTTGACTGAGGCTAGTATATTAACTGAAAACTGCCTGGTTAAATTTACTGTGTGGCCTCACAAATCAGAAAATGTAAGAAAACTAATGACAGGATTGTCAGGTCACCACTGTCCTGATGTTTTCCTCATGTTAAAGTTACCTGGTTGATTGATAAAGTTTCTCTCTGCAAGGGAGCTGGATACCAGCAACAACATGTTACAACAGGCAAGACACTAGATGCTCAGTCATCTTTGCTGTAGTTCAAGTTATGCGGTCCAGCTTTGAAACGTTAGCTCCATGATGACTAGATTAATCGGTTAGGCCAAATCAAGGACAAAATATGTCATAAAACATGTTCAAATCATGTTTTTATTTGTAGGATAATAACACTATTTAAACCCTAACCCTGGGAATCCATCGTTTTTGCAAATCAAGCTTCAGAACTAAGACAAGCAGTATAAGAGATGTCCAGGCTTTACCTTTACCAGCTCTTATTGTCATGTGTTGGGAAAATGCACCGCTGAAGCACAATATCAACAGACATGATTTAGTTTTAGAATTCTTTTTACCGCTCATTTTTAAAGTCTTGAACGGTCAGGCTCCTGCCTATATGTGATTTGCACACTTCCTATGAGCCTCCTGACCTGATCAATCGATGCTTGAGATCATCCAGCAGGACCCTAATGAATGTTCCAAAATCTCAACTTGTCACTAAAGGTGACCAGGACTTTGCTGTCTGAGCCCATGAGCTCAGAGGATCTCAGGTAGACAAACTTAATATCCTCTTTTACATCTCTTCTTAAAAGTCACTTTTATCTCATGTCTTTTTCTTAACTGATGGTTATTTGTTGTAATTATGTAAATGCTAATGTTATGGATTGTATTTACTTTCATCGTTTGTTTTTATTGTAAAGCACGTTGTCACTTTGTTTTGAAAGGTGCTCTATAAATTAAGTTATTATCATTATTATCATGATAAAGATGTCAAATCGTGAATGGGCGTCATGGTTTCAGCTGCCTGTGTGCTGTGAGGAGATGTACTGATGCTGCGGTGGGAGGTCTTTCGGCCGAGATTTTGCGCATGCGTAGAGCTGTTTACAACATCCGTTTGTCACATCTTTTGTTAATATAAATTCAAACACGGAGCCCAGCCAGACGTTAAGGAAACACGCAGCGGTAAGCATCGTTAGCAATCAAAACCGTACATGGTGTCACACTCTATTGTAAGTGCTTATGACAAAACGACGCTAGCCCCAACATACAGTACAGTACGTATCTGTATCTGTTTAAAGGTGTTGCCGAATTGGGTTTGCTAGCAACAGCAGCTAACGCGCTAGCATGCTTCAACAGCCCAACTAATCTGCCTGAAATGAGTCATTTTCAGTGTAAATAGTTGTTGCACCTTGGTATTAGAATTAGACAACGGTCTGGCTTATTATGGTTGATTTTATGTCATTATTTACCTGATTTTCTCTCCCCTCTGATAACAATTTTTTGGGGTTATAAATTAAACATTATTATTGAATATATTGGGCCTTTGGACTTTGCCAAACAAGCAATTTGAAGGCATCAGCTTTGGGTTTATGAAATTGTGATGGAGGTTTATTTTACTATTTCTGGACATATTGTAGACCAAACGATTGAATAATGAACATAATAGTTAGTTGCAGCCCTAGTTCTGTCAAGTCTGAATCAGGATTTGTTTTGTGTGTCAGTAGGTTTCCCTCAACATGACATCACGTGTTGGCCCCAGAGCTGCTGGTACTAATGGAAATGACTTTAAACCCAGAGAGAGGGTGGCCCCACAATACCAAATGAGGCAAGTAACTTTTATCTATTTCTGATTTTGGTCATTATATATGAATAGCAACAATATAAACAAAGATTGCTAACACACCTTGCTTATCTGTTTTACAGTGCATCCCTGAAATCAGAGGTGCGAAAGTTAAACCTGGTCCACCTTCTCATCTGGCTGCTGGTGGCGGCACAGGTGACTGTCAGCCACTTGAACCTGGTGTCACATGACATGGTGTCCATGCCGTACCAGTGGGAGTACCCCTACCTGCTCAGCCTGCTCCCTCTGCTCTGCAGCAGCCTGTCACTTCCAAAGAACAATATCAGTTACCTGGTCATATCCATGATCAGCGCAGGGCTGTTCTCTGTGGCTCCTCTCATGTATGGTGGAATGGAAATGTTTCCTGTAGCTCAACAGCTCTACCGCCATGGAAAAGCCTACCGCTTCATTTTTGGCATATCTGCAGTGACTGTTATGTACCTCATCATGGTGGTTGCTGTTCAAGTGCACGCCTGGCAGTTATATTACATGAAAAAGCTGTTAGACTCATGGTTCAACGCCACTCAGGAGAAGAAGAAGAAATAATGGAGTGAAGAAAGCTGTGACTGGGCAAAACTGTGTTTTTATCTTATTGTATACATACATTTGAGTTTAATTCATGTTTACTTATTCAGTCATTATTATCATGTAACATCATACCTTTGACACCAGTGTTCCCTGACACATAGGTGTAAAAAAAAAAAAGTAAGATGTACAATTTATGCAGTAACCTGTATTTTTTGTCCCCATTATTTATTTAAAGGGGATGATAAGTGACTAGCACACACAATCAGGAGTGGTATCAAAGCAAACATCTATAAACATGGCATTCAATCACTTTGCACCCTCTTCATCACATCAGAGTATAGACCTACAGAGAAATATGTAATTTGGGACCAGGACATCATTGTCATCTCTCTAAAAATGTTGCAGTGATTTGAAGAGAACAGACGTAGAGATGTTCATGCTTGTTCATACAAGGACATCAGTGAAGGCATGAATGTTCCAACATTTTACTTAGAAATTGCTACTGTATGCGTTAAGTGGAGCAGGTTTGCCTTTGCTGCAGATGCGCTAATGTTGTTTCTTTCATTAAGTCTACCTCTCACAACGTTTTTCAGAATGCATCTGAACCATTAAAAAAGAGGCGGTAATCTCAATAGCTGCCTGTAGTTATGTTTTAAGATATTCTCATTCAGCACCCAAAAGCCAGTTTATTGAGCCTGTGTACGTGAATAAAATATGCATTGTAAACCAAATAAAAATAAAATCAATGCTCTTCGACTTGTTACAATTGATGTTTGATCATCTTTACCATTTGGTCAATCACAACGCACTTCGTTCCAGATGGTCTGCGGCTGCGCGCAATGAATGCCACGTACTGGTTGACGTTGACAGTTTGGAGAACACTTCCTGATGCTGGCACCCGGGACTAGCTAGGCTAGCTAATAGATTTGATTTTCACGGTTTGGGGAAACCTGTGAAATACAGCGTGGTCAAGTCGTCTGATTCAGGTGAAATACTTTTTGTTTTGTTTGGCGTCCATATACATACTCATATAATATGATTACGTTTAAACCACACAGCAGTTGCTGTGCTCTCTCTGTATGAGTGGTATGTTGCTAGCTAGCAAGCTAAGTGGTTCGCTTGCTAGCTAGCAACTAATGTTACGTTCGCTACGCAGGAGGCTAACGCTACGCTAGCTCTCCCAAACAGGTGTCGAGACTGATTTGTAAGAAGTTACTTACAAAGTGATCCGCTGCTTATCTATTCTGATTTTAAGAAAGGCAAACTTGATGTGATACTAAGTTAATAATATGCTGGTTTCCCTAGCTCTGAATGCCTGTTTAAGGTAACGTTAGCTCTTAACGTTACAAGTTTCACAGAACAACGCTTTTTGCTGACCGATTGCTATAAAGTGAAATTAAGGCAGCCTATTTTACTGCAACTCATGGAACTATACAATGGGATATTACTTATATTATTGCTTTTTACTCCGCATCAATAGTATATATTGTCGCCATTGGTACGGCAGCGATGAAACGGCCTAGCAAACGTTAGCAGTCACTAGATTGCTGTTAATGGGCCACTGACAGATGACTCTGCGATTGAGCGTCTTTTACAATCAGCGTTAGCTAGATTTGCCATTTGACAATGCCACTTTAAACTTTTAATGCCGATGCACCAAACGTTTATTTGGTAAAGCCAAGCTCGATAGAAATCTGTTTGTTGTTGTCCCCATTCAACATAACTGTATGCTAAACGTTAGCTACCACACAATCCCTAGCATCCAGCCAATTATTCATCTGGCTAGCAATTCGTAGCATTAAAGTCGTAGCATTTCTGGAATTAAATTCACTGTTGTGTTATTGTTCAGCCTAGAACATCAACAGATGGTGACTACACACCATCAGCGAGAGACGTTAATTTATGACTCATCTAAACTCATCTAAATGTATTTAATATGTAAATTACAGTTACACAGCAAATCTAGGATTGCATGCCAAACAAAATCAGAGAGTTTCATCTGTCTAGCTTACAATTAATTACATTATATTTTTCTAAAAGATCCACTAAACATAGTCGAAAGCTTTGATTATCTTATCAAACTGGTTGATATTTTGAGTCAAAGTCCTGTGATAGCATAGGCCTTGCCAACTCACTGGGTGATGTTTGACCCTTAGACTCTGCAGTTCAAATGAAACTCTGAGATTGTCACTGCATAGGCATAGTCTTGATTGGAGTCTTAATGTGATTTTAGATTGTAGTCAGTACCATCTGACTTGAGAAAACATTTCAGTACCCTCCCGGCAGATAATCTCATTGTTAAAGATTGAGGGAGACTGTTAAATCAAATCCTTAGTTAAGAGTAGCTCTTTGTAATTATCACGGAGCCTTTAAGGAAGACAATAAAACTGCCAATTTGAATGTAATCCCATTGTCATCTTAATCATAAATAATGACTCGCTCACAGGAAGCACTTCCCCTGACCTGTTAACCTACTTACACAGACCCAGTCTTACCTGAGGCCTCAATTCGACTATAACGATAAATACATTTGGATGTTATCATTTTTGTTTAATGTCTAAAAACATTATATTGTATTCCCTAAGATTAATGTACATATGATTGTCAATAATTTAGACCATTTAGACAGTATAGTCAGTTGTCTTGAGGCAGTGTTTTAAAAACAACCTCTCCTCTGATCCTGTTTAGTGGTGGGAGTAGAAGAGGTCGGACGGCACCATGAACGGCCAGCTGGACCTGAGCGGGAAGCTCATCATCAAAGCCCAGTTGGGCGACGACATCAGACGCATCCCTATCCATAATGAAGACATTACTTATGATGAGCTAGTGCTGATGATGCAACGTGTCTTCAGGGGAAAGCTGCAGAGTAATGACGAGGTTACCATCAAATACAAGGATGAAGGTGAGTCACGACGCCAGCCCATTGTCCTAATTGGTATCAAGGGTAAAAAGTGTGAATGTTGATAGTAGGTTTCTCAGGCCAGTTTATTTATTGTAAACTAGTGTATAGTTTAAGATACTGATTGCTTGACTGGGTAACTTGACCATGTAATTCCAATAAGGGAATAAAGTTGTTGTTTTTTTTGTTTCTTTGGTAGAGATAATTTCCCTTACAGTGAATCATCTGGTCTCTCTTTTCCTTTTTGCTAGATGATGACCTCATCACCATCTTTGACAGCTCTGACCTCTCCTTCGCCATCCAGTGCAGTAGAATACTCAAATTGACTTTGTTTGGTAAGATATTAAAGCATTTCCTTTCTGTTGCCCCTTCATAGACATACACAGCCATGCCTTGAGGAATCCAAGATGTTTGAAGTCTTAAATCATGCAATAGCGTCATCACGATAAACTGTACACCAAGATGTTTCACATCAGCTGTTACAGCAACCAGTCACTGGAGGGCAGTCCAGTTTATGTTTCACATAACAAACCTCAGCTCTTCTGAGTCAAAATAAAAAAGTAGTGTGCACTCCCTTCTGACTGATTTGGGGAATTTCTGTGTATCTTAGCGCCGGTTCAGTAAACAAACAAAGTGACAGGCAGTAGATAGATGTTTTCACAAAAGCCCTTTGTGCCAGTTATACTGGTTCCTAATCTTAATCTTACATATGTGCCAGCCCAGCTAAATCCACAGTCATTCAGTAACCCTGTAGCTATGTCACCTCAGATTTAGACCATAGAAGAATGAATTACATTTCCCAACCAGTTCACCTCAAACGGAACATGTCGGGTTGAGGCCTGTTGAGTCAGTAGTAACAACACATTGTATAATGAAAATTCAGGGTTTTTATAGAAATTACACACAGTACTTACAGTTAATAAAGTATTAAAAGATAAAAACTTGATCAAGAGTATGATTTTGATCATAGCCTGAATAGGAATACTTAAAAAAAACAAGCTCAGTAACTAAATGACACATACAGGCAGTTGTATTACTTTAATGGTGTTTTCTGTCTGGTTTGATTACTAAACCATTAAACTTTCTTGATAGAAACTAGATCTTTCAGCATGTTCAGTTAATTCACCTTTTCATTAGAGCTGTATTAATAGAACTAGAGTCTGTTTTGTAAAAAAACAACAACTATTAAATGTAAACTTTCGGTAACTTACAGAATTTGTGGGCGTGAAAACAAAGAAGGCAGATACACACGCTAAGTTCATGGTGAAGTATATTCCATCCATCCATTAGCTTTACATCCTTATCCTTTGAAGGGTCGCGGGGGGCTGGAGCCAATCCCAGCTGATGTTGAATTGTACTGATCAGACATGCCATCTGGGACAGTTGTCTTTCAATCATGGTGAAAATACATGTCCACATAAGTCCATATACACCACATGATCTGAATCTGTAAACGTCAAAATACAACTTGATGTTTTCACTGATTCTATCTCCTGGCAGGCCATTTCTACATGACATGCGTTTTTGTTAATGTTCATGAATTATTCTGTTTCCTGTAAATGTTATTCATTTAAAGGCAGGACTGTGTCCCAGTGTTTAGCTGTCGGATAGTCTAAATTGTGTGTCAGAGCTCTCTCCCTCCTGCCAGGACATAAAGTTGTAGTAGAGATTTACCAGTATGGGAACATATTGAGTCTACAGAATATGGACTGCATTTTACAAATTTAATAATCTAATCTGGATTTGAAACTCAAAATGACTGACACAAAGTTAGAAATACAAGAACACACACTCACTCTACTCTTGAATCTATAATGACAACAGATGTTGATGTTGTTTCCTGTGCTCTTCTCCCAGTCAGTCTGTCTGTCCCCCTGTTGTTGCTATTATTAGCCAGGGAGCTGTAAGACATTTCTTTGTCTTTAAAAAACCCCCAAAACATTTTACTTCCTCCTAATCAAATCAGAGTCCTGGCTCGTCATTAAATGTCATGACCTCACGTGGAACTGATATTCTCGGACATGTGTCGAGATTCAAAGGGAGAGAGAGAGTAGCTGGAAGCTCATAGCAGCCCAAATCTCGGCATAGTGCCTCATGACCCCATGTATCTCTGTTCAGCATTATCCACTCAAACAGAGAAACTTGTGAGAGAAAGGAATGTCCGGTGATCTCCATTCTTGCGTTCATTGTTTTGCGATGGAAATTTCTCTGCCATCACGTTGCAGTGGGAAAATAAGGGTTGAAGGAAGGTAGAGTGACCGTGTGATGCTGGTCACATGGGGTAGGAGATAGTGAAGAAGGTTGTCCTGTGTTTCCTGCAGATTGATCTATTGGTTTGATTGTTTTCATTTTATTTCATTAAGTAAGCATGACAAACCAGTGCCTTTTTTCCCAGCATTCACCTGCTCCATTGTTGGTTAACTGCCTGGCTGGCAGGTTGTGATGATGTCATTCTCAGTGCCTCCGTCAACCTGGCTGCTATTGTGAATGGCTTTGTGGATTCAACCATGTGATAGATGGTCTCTGTAATCCCGGGTATCCAGAGTGTGGAGCCAACAGAATTGGGACAGATCATCATTCATAATGTACACATACTTAGTGTAGAAATAACAGATTTTCCAGACCAATTAACAGCAGATTACAAGTATCCACTGAGTTTATTTTACATTAGCAGATGTTAATGTCTAATAGAGGCGGCTTTTTGTGAGTGTATATAACCAACAAACATTTTGTCTCAATGTAAAGTTTGCATGCCTCTCTCTGGTAGCATTATATTGTCAGCTGTTAGTACCCTACAAACACTTACTTACTGCATTTGATTTTCCTGGCACTTTGGCTTTGGTTTACTATCTGTTAGGCTGTAGACGCATTTCTTTACAGTCTAACCCAGATATTCCTAGGAGCTCATGGCTATAACTCGGCTCTAGACCAAGATCTATGTCATCGAGCAGTTCAGGTTCAAGACACCATCGCCCCAAGTGGGAAATGATTGTGATTAATGAGATCCAGATTCACTAATGTACAAAAATTCCACATAAATAAAGGTATGGACTAGGGGATTGTTGTCTTCTGTAAAAGCGATCAGGAGTCGAGTTCTATCCGTCACCCTCCTTGAGGTCTTACACACAAATGGAGTCGGCTGTGCAGAGATGGAGAAATGTTTTATCACATTCCCAAAACAAATAGAAAGGATTTGTTTATTTTGCTCACTTGTGTCGCCTCTCTTCATCTGCAGTGAACGGTCAGCCGAGGCCTTTGGAGTCTAGTCAGGTGAAGTACCTGCGCAGGGAGCTCATTGAGCTCAGGAATAAAGTCAACAACCTCCTGGATAGCCTGGAGCCCCCCACAGATCCTGGTCTGGCTGCTACAGCACCGGACAGCGGTAAGCACCCCCCATACATACACACATGTTAGAGCTAGAGAAACAAATCAGCCAATATTTGCTTATTGGAGATATATCCGTATCAGTGTATATGTTTGCCAATATGTAACAAGAAATTGCAGAACAGAAATACCAAACTATGTTTGAGGTGGTTTGGAAACAGTGTCCCCATTACATAGTTTGTCCACCTGAGGGCACTGACAAGGTTTCTTTTTTACTAATATATTATAGAGAAAATAGTGCCATAGGTAATAATAATAACCTTATATAGCACCAGATCTCTTAATCCCACTGATGGGGATCACACAGCCTTCTTAACAAATAACACATGCACTTATTCCACACACTCACTGCCAGAATCGCAAGGGAGTCCACAGGGACTCTGGCACCAGACTGAGACAGTTTATAAGGGTCACTCATTGTTGGAATCATTTTTTATCATCTGAAGATGTGTCTGGAATTTTGCACTACATTTGTAGCTTTAATTATATACTGTGTTCATACTGGTTCACTCCAGTTTGATTGTAGTCACTCACACCCACACACATAAGTACATCTCCTGCAGAAAGACACCCTTCCCTTGTCATCATAACTGTGACCTAAGCATTTATGTGAGAAACGTGCGCGCTAATATTACAGTATGGTAGTAGGCTGTTGTTTTAAAACTGACTTTATGTCGCTGTTTGTAATTCTCTGTGAGCTTTATGCAACTCCTCAACAAGTACATATTCATATGTGATTTGGTTGGAATCAAGGATTGAAATAAAAAGGAGTGATTTGTAGTTTGAAATCTGGCACCATGCTGAGACAGTCAATAGCAGGAGACTATAATAATCAAGGTCTTTTATGAAGCTTTAGCAGTGTTCATTTTTAAAACCCACAATTAGTGAAGAACACTCAAACCCTTGTACCCTTTGTTCTACATGTTTGTGTTAACGGTTGAATAACAAATCTCTTTTATAGGCAACTCAAACTAGTGCAAAATGTTGTAGACATGCATTGCATTATTGCCACATTCTACTTCGTCTCTGCTGGCTCTTAAACGTTTCTGTGGCTGTGTTTCTAGAATCAGTGGATGGACGTGAAGGCAAAGTGGTGGCAGCAGATCCCACAGTGAAACAGGCCACTCCTGTCAGTGCAGCCAGCATGTCTGCCTTCGACCCGTTAAAAAACCAGGACGAGGTCAGCAAGAATGTCATCTCCGCTTTTGGCCTGAGCGAGGACCAGGCCCCAGGTATTGAACACTATCCAACTGCAAAAAGTAGAAGTCGCCATTTAAAAGTGTCATGTAAAAAAATGAATATCTCCACTGTATGTCTGTCTCCCTCTGTGCCGTCTGAGTAGCTCCCCCAGCCGTTGCACCAGAGGAGCGCTCAGGAACTCCTGACAGCATTGCCTCCTCCTCGTCTGCAGCCCCTCAGCCAGGAGTGCCCCCCCAACCACAGGCTCCCTATCCTGGAGTACAGCAGGGACCTGGCATGGATGGTAAGACACATGCACACACACAGCTACTGTTTCCCCAAGAAATCCCCAAAACATGCATACTCTGAGGCAGGTACGTGTCTGTGTTAGAGAGAATGCACATCGGGATAATATCCTAATGACCACAGGGAGTTGGAGACCTCGCAGTTTGGGTGTTTAAGCAATTATACTTTCTTTTACAGTGGTGCAGTTATACGGCATGTTTTTCCAACACTACCACCAACATAGTCTCATAAAAATGTCACCCCCTGTTGAGCAAATTTAAATGTTTCCCTAAACTACTGATCCAAGCTCTTTTGTTTTCCAAAGAGTAGTTCTGCCTTCTATTTTATAAACCTGGTAGGAAGCCTAAAAATATATCTCCTGGTGAGTTTTAGATGGTATGATATGATTTACTGGTAAAGGAGTTAACCTTTAAAACATTCTGCATTAGTAGTATTGGTTCTTGCAGTCGATGTTAACATATGTTACTCCTTTCTCAAGTTGTTGCCATACCCGCCAGTTAGTCAGTGTCATAATAGTTTTTTGTGAAGATTTCTGTAGAATAAATCAAAATATAATGAAATTTAACATTGAAGCAAATAAACAAAACACTCTATACCAAAAAGTCTGGTATAACCCTCCTACTGCAGTAAAAACCATGAAACATAAATAAAAATGTATGACAGTAAAACTTGAAACGTGAAGTCATAGACATGTCAAACTGCAGTTTTTATTATTTTTTTAGTTAATTCCTGTCTCAACTGTGGTCATGCACAGTAGAGTACACTACATACACACAGACCTGTTACGCCCTTTCCTTTTCTTCATAACTGTGACTAAAGGATTTACTCTAAGAACATGTGCAGCCACAGTCAGTGTAATCTATATGTGTGACAGGCGAGGGTGTAAGAATGTGCCAGACTCGAATAGACTACCATTGCTGAGTGAGATGTGTTGATAAAATTCCACTTCTTTTTAATTCGCATTGGATTGCAGACAGTATCACCTTCATCCTGCCAGCTGTTAGATTAGGTTAAATGTTAATGGAGTGGAGGAATATCGCTTTTAGATCAGTAGAGCAAAATCAAAGAAACAGAGAAAACGAAGGGAAGGAACACATTGAGGAGGATAACAGATCGAATTAATATACAGTATCTTTTTTTAACCATTTATTGAAGTTCACTGCATGTAAGTAAATGCTTGTTCCATGTTTTTGGTAATCAGATCCACTCCATTGTTGAAGCAGCAAGTTTCATTGAATGAGAAATGATCCGTGAGTCTCACCACTGTGGAATCTTAATCAACACTGTGTAAACAAGAGTATCCATGGAAGTAGGGTTTATCTTACTCAGCAGAGACCTTATCACAGCTTTCCTCTGTGTGAGACCTTTTTACATGTCATGTTGGACCGAAAACCTGAGGGATAGATGAAGATGAATGAGCAAAGGATCTGGCAATATGTTGGCAAAAACAAACAAGACTTATTTTCCTTAATTTTCACAGCACAGTACCACTCTGAGATCGGGCTCAGGGGTGGAAATGATCTTCTGTGCCAATCTGGCATGTCCATTTCCTTTATCTTTCCTTTATCCTTTTATTTAAGTGTCTCACTTAACTTTGGGGAATTCTCTGGCCTGTTTTTCCCTTTGTTGAGAAGAAAGGCCCGGGCAGGTGCAGACACAGACTTGAAGCATGTTGTATTGTTTATCACATTGCTGTAAGTGGATGGGATTGTTTTCAGCTTGTGGTTTGGCCTACTTGAACGAGGAGACCACTGGAGCAAAGGAGATGCCTTTTTGTTGCACCCTGTGAGAGCTGTAACTGTCACAGTGCTGACTCCTGACCACACCTGTGGCTCTGAAGATCAGCACACATGTGGTATGACTACTTCCATTTAACTGGTGGTTTGTGGTTTGGCCTGGTTGGCACTGCAGGGCCTACCCAAAGGGCTCAATAAGGGTTTAGCTGATCCAGAAGGAAGACTCATTCAGTCACTGGCACACCATGTTGCTCACAAACAGCCAACTCAACTGCAAGCTGCTCATGGTTCTTTCTGTTTCTTCAATAACACGAGGAGAAACAACAGACATTCTTGTCTGATAAGAAACTTGTTCATGTTGATTTGACTAGTTTTCCAGACTTTAATAGATGTGGTGTTGCAGGGATGTATTATGTAGGTGTGACAATCCGTCCAAGCTCTGCATGGGTACACAAATTGGCAGGTTGTGTGCAAGTTTACCAGTCATTCTTATTTGGCATTTGTACCCCAGAGCGTATGAGGAAAGGAGGAAGAATTGATTAGGAGGGAAAATCAAATCTTTACCAAATTTATTGTCACAATAACCAATAAACCACAAGACACAATAAGCTAAATGCACAGGACACGTCTGTCCTGCTAACCTGAGTCAGTTGAAAGGTCTTTACACAATGTGATGCGATTGAGTGTGTGAAAACTCGTTAGCAAGCAGGCAGGGAATTTGAAATCAATCGCTAAAAGTAAAAAGGATAAAAGCAGAGATGCCCAGAGTCATTTGGGGCCGATTTCAGGAGTCAATGTCAGAAGCCTCCCAGTTAATATTTCATTCATATCATATCAATAATTTATGTTTATAAACGCAATATTTTTTAACTAGGACCATCAGTATTTGGATCAAGTAAGTCTTGAAACAAGACTGTTGGTGTGATGAAGGGGTACTTGAGCTCATCTGATTTGTGGGGGTATGTCACATTAAAAAAGAAAGCAAGCCTTTCTACCAGCTCCAGGGGAAGTTTAACCTCCCTGTGAAGGGAGACAAGTAAAAAGATCACTTTCACCACAGAGATCAGTAAAATATCGTCATTATACACACTGGCAGCTCTTGCTAGATACCATCTTGTAATCTTGTAGCAGGTTGTTAGATGCATCTCCAAGCCCAACGTGGCAACGAACAGTTCATCCTGTCCTTACCCGTCGCTTACAGTTTCCCTCCTTCATCCCTCTCCGTACTTTCAAGGCTGCAGATGGTTGGCACACAAAGACATCAAACTAGATCGTGCCCAGCGTCCTCTCTCACTCGACCCTTTCCTCACATTACTCCTGTCTCCGGTTGCAGACTGTTCGTCAGTATGACAGCCTCAAGGCAGATCAGAACAGCCAGAATTTATACGTGAGATTGGATGCCAACTGTGAGCATGTGTGGCCTTTTAAAGCTCGCCTTAAGCTCACCTTTAATGCATGCTTAGGTTACTTGTTACCATAAGAATGCTGCTAACACGGTCCATAAGAAAATGGTAAAGATTTCAACCTGTTGTCTGTCAGATGCTGATAGACCCTTGGCAGTAATTTACATCTGTGCTAGAAGGAAAGACTGTAAACTGTAAACACACGTGTGTGTAGCAACGGCTCAGACATTTGCGTGAGGCTCTTTATCAGATGGGCAGACGTGTGTTTGATGTGAAATGTTTATTTAAAAATAGGACCATGTTCTCATGACTGCTTCTTGAGGCATGCATAGAGGTCAGCAGAACTACAGCCAATGAACATAATTTTCCCAATTTTTCTCCTGAAGCACTGCAGCTCTGTCCTCAGTGAGAGCCCCTCGTCGTTTCTTTGTCCCGTGAGCGCTTAGCCAGCTCATAACTGACCTCTCGGCTACACTGGAGTGAGATGAACTCCCCCAGGCCAAAGCGGTCCCTCCACTCTTGCATAACGCTGGTGATGGATTACAGATTGAGGAGAACAGGAGGAGAAGCCAATTTAACACACATGCCTTCTCGCACAATAAAGACCATGGTGTTCATGTTAAAGGTGCTGTCAGTGAGATAACAGATGGTTGCCACATCACTTCAGTGCTTATAAAGAGACACTAATGAGGTACTCTGTTTCTAGCTAAACATTTAGCTGTCAAGTGTCTCCCAGACCAGTGCAAAGTAATATGACTTGTTTTCTGACAGATTGTTCATAGTCTCTTTTCCGCTTTGCTTAGTTCAGACTTTCAAAAATTGCCACAATATCAGTCCTCCCAGAGAGTGGAAAATCACCACCAGTTTTACCAGCGCTTGAAAACCAGTGAACCCTGGTGCGGCCCTCTTTCATTATGCCTTCTCTCTTTGTGCTTTTCATGAGTCGTCGCCCCAATTTATATGCCAGGCAGGAGGGGTTTAGGAGTAAGATTCAGGGCTCGTTAAGGGAGAACACCAGTTTGCCAAGCCTTTGCACGTTTGCTGAACCTTCAGGCATTCAGTGGAAAACTTGATGAGCAAATTTAAAATAACAAGGTTAAAAAAACTTTTCCATGTTTTTGAAACATAAAAAAAAAGATGTGCAACGGCATCACTGTCTAGCAAGATATTACTGTCTGCAAACATGTCTGGTGGTGCAGAGGAGTTATTAATGTCTGTGTGCCTATAGTGTCTTGATAGTGGATACATATGTTAGCCTTAGTTTTTAATGATTGCATTGCTTACTTTGTGTGTGTCTGTGTTTCTACTCGGGCACCTGCATGCTGCTCTCCAGCTCTGAGCCAGGGAGTTGTCTGTGGGTACTGGACTTTCAGCAACAAATAGTTGTGTCAAAGTGGTTGCAGCTGTTTTCATTGAAACAGTTGTGTGTTATTCTGTCCAGATGCACAGGTGTTTCCGTGAAAATACAGAGACCCTATTTACACTTATTTACGTCATGTATCTTGGATAGCTATCTGAAAGTGTAAATTCAACTAAGAAGCATTCAAGATGAATTTTCCCAGCTAGCTTTATGTTAGCAAGATGCATTTAAATGCATCTCTCTCCAAGACAGATATGCAATCTTTACTCCTCCCAACTGTAACTACATCAGATATCTTGTTTTTTGTGGTTCTTGTGTACTGATCATGCTTGTCCCTGTCTCTTCAGGTCAGGTGTACCAGCAGTACCAGGCTCCAGGTGGATACCCGCCTCAGCAACCAGGTGCACCACCGCAGCAGCAGTACGGTATGCAGTATTCTGGTAAGAGTAAAAATGGTCAGGAGTTTTAAAAAAATCCCAAAATGTAGCTGCTGTGTTGTGAAGTAAGGTGGCCCTGTTTCATCTCTAGAGTGAATTTAAAGAGACTCCCTCCCTTCCTCCCTCTCTCTGCAGGATACAGCCCTCAGCCTGGAGCCCCTCAGCCTGGCCCACCACAGCCACAGCCACAGCAGCAGCAGCCACAGCAGCAGTTTCAGAACTACGCACCTCCTGCCTCCCAGGCTCCGGCCCCCGGTCCGGCTCCAGGGTTCCAGGGTGGCCAGCAGCAGCCCCATCCGTCTCAGGGAGCCCAGCAGTATCCACCAGGAGCCTTCCCTCCCCAAAACTATACCTCCCAGGCCTCCCAGCCTGCCAACTACAGCCTGCCGCCCAGCTCCCAGCCCGCCTCAGGGTACCAACCCCGCCCGGGGTACACCCCACCTCCAGGCAGCACTGTCACCCCTCCACCAGGAGCTGCTAACCCGTACGCCCGCAACCGCCCCCCTTACGGTCAGGGCTACACTCAACCAGGCCCTGGATACCGGTAAAAGAGGATAGCGGATGTTACTGATCCTCACACACCCCCAAAACCCCTCCCCTATATGTGGCTCCAACTGTTTGGAGTGGGTGCAGGAAATATGGTTTACTGCTCTGCGCCCCCCCCCCTCCCTTTACAAATATCAAGTCCAAATATGAAACAAGCAACTCCCCCAGTCTGATGGTTAGTGTTTGTATGTTGTCAGTCCAACACACCACTCTGTCCTGGCCCTGGTGTACGTTCCTTGTGTTATTTTTCCCCCTCTTGTCCCGTCACCACCACCACTGTCGGCTCTGCCCTCTTGTATCCGTCATTGTAAAAATGTAACCAGTCTGTATGCACACACCTGAGAGACCAAAACAGGCTGTTGCATAAACTGTTTGTTGTTCTTTTCATGGTAACGCTTCATTTTGCGAGTGAGATCAGCATCCACATTCTGCTTTTGTCATATATGTCAATGACAAAACGTCTCGACCGTTTGTGTTGAGTTTACTGTGTATAGATGCATTTACAAGACACTATCTAAATGAAAAGTTACCCCTTTGTCTGTTTGGGTTTTTTTTTCTTTATTTGATCAATTTCACCACCATGTCGGTATTAATGATGTGTCAATGAAACTGCCCCATGTTGGGAACACTAGCTGAGTGATGGCTTATGGGAGGTGTAGATCCCAGTGTCATGAAGAAGGCTTCTTTTGTTTAGCTTGTTATATCACCTCCAGTAAAGCTTGCTATTCCTCTCTCTTTCTCTTTATCTTATCACTGGTTTTTACTAATAAATGAAATTCCACCTTCAAGTGAGATTAGTTGTTTATGTATAAACTGTAACATTTTTTTTCTCAAACCTAATAAATGATTGAGACCCAGTTGGAGTCCCTTTTGTTTTGATATTGTGTTGCTCTTGGCCTCACGTTACCTCGCGGTCTTTCTCTTAACACTCTCTCTCTCTCTGTGGTTTCTGACTTCATGTCTCTGTTAAGTTTGGCTTCTCTCTTCCTCTTCTCCCACACCCAGATTTTGGAAAACTCTAGTAATGCTGGTATTCCTATTTTGTTTTCCTGCCTGAGGGTTGTGGTTGGCTGGGACATGTGGCATGGGAATATGTGGTTGATCTCATAATGTCAAACTGTCCAACTGAGTGAGAGGAATTGAGCGCACAGGGTTTATTAAAGATAATTTGAGAAGTGTGTTAAGCCTTGCTCTTTATCTGGTCTGTGCCAAACTGAAATCCCTCTTTTTAGATGTGTTTGTCCACTGTGAATGGTCTGGAATATTCATACATTTAGCATAATGTTTATTAAAACTGGTTAATGTTAGAATTAGGAATTAAAGCAGTGAGTGTATCAAGGTTTGATGCGGGTAGAGAGATTTTGTTGTCAGAGCTGGGCAAGCAGTTTCCCCCGTTCCTAGTCTTTGTGCTAAGCTAAGTTAGCCGGCTGCTGATGGTAGCTTCATATTTTCTACACAGGCATGAGAGTGCACATCAGTCATCTCATCTGGCTAACTCTTGGCAAGAAAGCAAATAAGCACGAGAGACTCCCTAAAATCTCAAACATAAAAGGCATTGAAGTCAAATGGAAATGAATATCAGTAAATATAAAAACAAGATTTATTGTTGAAAACATACATGGTGCATCAGAAACAACTGCAGTTATGATAAAATAGATTTAAAAAAACTGGCAATTTCTCTCCAATGATTTATAGCTTTATGTACACTTTGTAGTAAGTTTGAACACAAACATAAATTATGTCATTTGTTTATGTCCACATTGAAGCTCAGTATATTTATAGTTTTTTTTATATATATATATATATTTTTTTTATTCTTTTATAAAATAAAGAACAAAACTGCACAAGCATTAAAAATACATAAATCTTTTGTTTCCAAGTGACCTCATAGAAACTTTGGGCAACAGATCAACAATTTGGCTGTTTTATCTTTTACCTGAAATGTATCAAACTATTTGATCCCTGGTATACAAATTGTATTTCACACCATATACATATATGAACAAACGTTTAATACTGTGCAAACTGCAACTGCTAATAATCCCTTAGGCCCAGCAGAAGGTCGATTCTGCATGTCTGTGTGTACTTGTATTTTACATAGTCCAAATGTACAATGAAAGTATGATTGGTGCCTTTCTGTACACAAATGACAAACGTGTGTGCTCACTGACATGCAAGTATTGGGAACAATTTTTACTTTCTCAAAAGCCAGAGCACAATAACGATCCCCTTGATAAATAATATCATACAAGTTATTACACTTTGGGAGCCAGCTTCCCAACATTTTCTCTGTGATTACTGTATATTCAACATTTTGGTTCACTCAAACTCCCGCATTCTTCCGTCTGTCGTGACATTTTCGATAAATACAGAAATTAAGACCAACTTAACGAATGCACTCAATAGAGTTTTTGTGACACCTAATAGTCCTGTACAGGTTCATACCTGGAAGATTAGGCTGAGTTGAAACAGACAGACCCATCTACAGTGTCCATGGTAACATGAAAGAAAGGCCCACCTCCCTTCAGGCCTAGTCAGGCATCTTCTTCTTCCTCACCATTAAGGAAGTCATCCTTCCTAGACAGCCCTGCGGGGTCTTACCACTTCCCAGGTATGGGTGTGCCACACTCGTACCAGCCTACATAAGTAACATGTGACTTCCCTCCAATCTCTCCAAAGTTGACAGGTTCCTGTCTCATTGCTCTATAAAACCCTGGTACAAAGACACAGAAGAGGAATAAGAGTCTACATAATTAAAGACTTAAAATGATCAGTTAACGGTTATGGCTAACCAAAATACCTGGCCTGCTTGGTAGCTGGTCAGCAAACATCTGGGTGCCAGTCCATCCATCAAGGAAGGAGTCCACAAATTGACAATGGTCCTCACCGTGCCCCGTCTGATCTCCAATGTTGTAGAACTTCCCTACAGAGAGGACAGAGGAAGTACATTTTATGTGAATATGAAAATAAATCCGACCACATTATCAATTGAACTGGTCAGAAAATGGTCATGTTGTGTTAAAAAGTGCAGGTTATTTTTCCTCAGGAGGTGACCCGGGAGCTTTTAAATGATCTCTAACATAGTTTTATGGCCAGAGTTTTGTTCTATGCTGTTGTGGTTTGGTTTAATAGCATTACTGCTAAGTTTATGTAAAAGGTTGGTTCTGTAATTAGTTTGATTCATAACAATAGACAAAGGAAAGAACCAGGAGGAGGTTTAAAGTTTGAAGGTCATCCCTTGCTTGCCGTTTTTAGCAGTCTGAAACGTGTGTTGAGGGACCGGTTAAAGATGACGAGATGCTCTACAGAATGATTTTTAGAAGGTCTTTTGTGCCAACAGCTGTGAAACTTTCGTTTTCTGAGATATGGGTTGTATTTTTGACATCATCAACGTTTCATATTTATTGCCTGTTTTATTGGTCCAGTTTTTTGGGTTAAATACATTGTTGTTAATTCAGTGGCTAACCTGCTTCTGAGTTAATGTTCCCTTAGAATATGTGTTTCTGGTGTTGTGGCAGTATGTTTTTCCTATTTGATCTGCTATTTGGTTTGTTATTTGTCATTGTGCATGGCCCCCAAACTAGTCTGCCATCTCAGGATTAATACAGCTATCTGATCAATTTTCAAATTTAGCATTATTAAGACAAAACAGCTGCAAAATAAATGAAAAATTGAAGAATGTTCCTCTCTGGGTTGAGGCCAATTTTAACCCCTGATCATAATGCAGCACTGTTATCCAACTAAAAACTGGAAACCTGTGGGCCCTAAGCAGCTGCCTAGTGCACAAATGTTTCAGTCTGTAATTACCATTGAGAGAGTCACTCAGGTAGATCTTGTATCTCAAGGAATTGCAGAGCTGGATGCCCACAAACTTTCGGTACCAAGTTCTCTTCACGTACTGCTTTCCACTGCATTCAGAGTAGGCATCGGATTTAAATGGGAACTGAGTCCAGATCGCATCTTTGCCTGTGAGGAAATCATTTCAAGCAAAGGCTTAATATACTGTTTGTTATCTGTATAAATGGGATCCAGAACTAGTGAAGGTTAAACATTTAAAAGAGCTTAGTTTTGCTGGAACATACTGATAAGACGAAAAAAAAGACGAAACTCACCTGAAACATTTTCGCTCACTCGTGGATCCGCTACAAATGTGAGAGAAAGTTTAAATGAATAACGTCATCAAAACAACTCAGCATTAACACACCATCATGAGACATCTTGGATTATTGTGCTAGACAAACCCAGACTTGTATCGGAGCCCATTTGGCAGTATTTACAATGTAAATGCAACTTTGATTACACAAGGGCAGGAGGCCAATTAAGCAAAGCATTCCCCTTTCAGTGTTATTGTGAGTTTAAAAACACAAGATTTGATCAACTTAAGGCTGTACACTCCGATCACCAGGTGGATGATATGTCTCCGTTAGAAATGAGCCTCAGAGGACTCTTGAGTCTTAATCAGTGCCATGTTGAAATCATTAGACTAACAACTGCCTAATAGCCCACCTTCTGAGATTCAAAGCAATGCTAATCACTGCCTGATAATTAGCAGCGTATACAGTGGCATCAACATGCAACTAATTAGTATCTTCTGTCGGAGCAAATACACCAGGATTTATCAGGAATTTATCTGGATTTTGATACCCTTATACGACTTGTATGACTAGTAGATTAGATGGTTTGTAAAACTTACCTGACTCTGTGCTAAAAGACACAGGGTCACTGGAGGGTCCTGTTCCCAGCTCATTCCTCGGTGTTACTTTGAATTCGTAACTGAAATAAAATAGAAATAGAAAGGAATAAAAAATAATCCAAACTTTGAGGAGTTTTCAATCTAAATTCCTCCCAACCCCAGAAACTGGGACACATTCATATTTTCATGCCTTTGATGGCTAAGAATGGGTCACTCACACACTCTCTCTCTCACACACACACACACAGCTGATGGTTATTCCACGTGCTGCGTTCAGATGTCCTGGCAATAGTTGGGCCAGCAAACCCAGCCCAGGGGAGGGTTCTGGTGAGTTTTGAGACTCCAGATGCTGAGATCTAATTAAAAACTCAGTGACCCTCTCCACCCAGATTTCCTTAGCTTTTGTGTCACTTTTGGCCATTTTGTATTTGCAAAACCAACCAAGCTTTTCTGTGCCATTAAAAACTTCTCTCTTGATGAGATCAGCAGTGAACCCTACTAATATAATCAGCCAGAAGTTCAAGCATACAGTATTTGTTAAAGGTGCCCCGTGGAGTTTTCTTGCAAACAAACAAAAGTAATGTGTACCGTCACTGTCACAAACCAAATGCATTGTGTCTCCTTGAGGTCAAATAAACATGATGAATGTATTTCCATCCTCATAAAACACAACTTAAAAGTTAAAAACGTGCATTGTTCACATCCAAGTCTTCTTCTTCACTACCTTTGTTGGTTATTAATGTTTTTCTTGACATTTTACCGCCACCTGTTGATCACAGGTGGCGGTAAAATGACACCACAAATGACACCACAGTGACACCATTGGTAGGAACGTGCATCCATAGCACTACCCGAGGTCAAAAACTCCACAGGGAACCTTAAAGCAAACTATACAGAGTAAGAGTAGCGGACCAACTAGCAGAAAATGGCATTCCCATTTGTCCCATTTTTCCATAACATGATTTGTCCAACATAATAAGTCACATACTTGCTCTCTGGTTTGAGATTCTCCACGGCTGTGTGTGTCTGGTTGGTCGTCAGTATGGACACCTCCTCTCCATTTGGTCCTTTAGCGGTCGATACAACTTCATACTCTGACAAAAGAGCCGGAATATCAGTGTGCTTTTAATAACACACATTTCACATTTCAACTGTGAACAGCTACTAATTAAACAACCTCATTACTTTGTTACTTGTTGAATCTGCCAGTTCAAAATGTAGAACAGGGCGAGATAGAGAGAGATGAGAGAGATGTGAGAACTTGAGGCAGTATATGAGGTTTGGGGTTGATAATAATGGTATAAAGGGTTTATATGTTTTCTAAACCTGGGGACCCAAACACTGTCGATATAAGTCTATTATTATTAATCTATTAATAAATTATTATTAACCATAAGTTAAAACCTAGTTACAACCCTTAGTTGCAGTTAGTTAATTACAACGTTTATCAGCATGGATTATAAAAGTGGTTCTATCGACACCTTCAACTTGCTGTCTTGAATGGAGTTCTTGTCCATAGAAGTGCTCATTTTCCCAAACAAAAACAAGTATAGCAGAGTCCAAGCACCCTGACGCAATTCAGACCCGGAGGCTCGCTGACCCAAGGCGATTGGATTGCTGAACAGGACTTTGAACCCCAGTTCTGTCATTCTTAAAAAATGTCAGCCTAGCGTACCTCGGGTTTCATTGTCAGACTTCTGCCAGTCAAGAATGACGAAAGACGGGCAGCCCTCCACAGTAACCACAGTGAGGTTGGAGGGAGGTATGCGGGGAGGACCAGTCACATTCTGATCATTGCCCTCCTCATCAGGGAAGTAAGCGAGGGAGGAGGTGATGGAGCACGGCTCATCTGGCTTCTTATCGGTCTTGTAGATCACATGGGGAGCTGTCGACAGGTACAATAAAAACGGCAGTTTTTCATTTATGAATGCTTCCCTTTTTGCTCTGATGATTTCAATGATGAAGCATTTAAACCTGGAGTGGAGACGTTAAACGGCCCTGATGAAGTCTTACCTACAAAGCGCTTCTTGCCCATGATGTCTACCTCTGACGCAGGTAGGGGTCTGAATATGGAGGAGTTTTCATTTATGTCAAAACGACTGCCTGAAAAGGAAACAGGAGAGAGGAGTTGAAGTTAGTTTGATGTGCCAGCAGTCCCTGGCAGCTCTCTTTGTCCTCATTTTGACAGCTCTGGCCCAGGTCAATGACCAGCCAGCCCAGCACCTGCTCTGGCCTGCACATTGGCTATTTGTTGGCCTCTTAATATCCAAAATGTTCTCCTTTCTTTCTTACTACTACGCACACCTGCAAGCTGCATCACCAACATCTCCTGATTATTATCACATGTGTGCAAGTCAAAAAGCTTTTTCAATCATATATTGTCTCACATTCATGGAGGAACTCAGTTTTACCTACACGTATGAAAGCAGTTATGATATTGAGTCATAACTTTCCACCTAAGATACGTTAAAAGTTGAGTTACTCATACTGTTTACTGCTGGGGTGGAGGTGGTTGTCTGCTGTCGGCGCTCTTGCTTGGGCTTGGCTGTGACCAGAGGGAATGGCTTCAAGATGGACTCCTTGTCTCCTTGTTTCAGGTCCATGGGTTTATCTGAGGACAGAGAGCAGGAGGAGGAGGAGCAGGAGGAAAGATCAGTTCTTCACCCTCATCATCTGACTCACAGTCACATACAGTTGTGATCCATCTGCTCTGGCCATCCTCACTGAGCAACTCAGTGGCCTTTTCCTGGCTGCTGAAAGATCAGATATTGCTTGTTGAGTAATATCTCTTGTGCTCTTTAAAGGGGAAAAAGGTCTGCCAGAATACATCTGCTGAGACCAAGGATGCCCAGATGCTCAGAGCCATGCACTTACTCTCACACACACTGGCTTTGTGCACATATGTGGAGACAGAGAGGAGGGAGAGACATAGAAACAAGTGACAAAGAGAACAGAGTGAAAGTCCAGAAAAAAGCCTTTGCAACAACACCGCTGAGCTGAGCTGTAATATTAAGATGAATGCTGCTTTGTTCATTAGTAAACACTGTACATTTCAGTGCAAGCTACTTTGAGCATTATAAGCATTTTTGTTTTATTTGCAGAAGATAGCTTAAGACGTCGGCTCTCAAACTATAATGGAGGGTGTAGTAGTGGCATTACAGCCAATATTTATTTGACCTTGTGTAAATATGTGTAGTGGAACTAAAGTTGAATAAATCGAATTCATGTGGGATTAATAAATAAACAATAGTGCTTTCAGGCTAGCAAGGCTGTAAAGATTGAGTTTATAAGCTTTATTTAGATGTATGTAAATACAAGATGAACAGACTTGTAACAGCGAAGAAAAGGAAAACAAGTGATGCTCGATGAGGAATCGTCAACAAGAAGATGAAAAGAGAATAAAACAACAATTTGGCTTGTTTTGTCATCTCCAATATGGTAAATGGATGATACAAATGAAATGTGTTTACAGAGGCGTGGGAGGCATGAAATATTTTCTGCATCTAAAGGAGGGAATGAATGAGAAGTTTGAGAACCACTGGCTTAAGAAGCAGCCTAAGTCAAGCCTTCCCCTTGACTTGCTGTTGTGTATAATTACAGAATACAGGACAAGGTGCAGCAATGCTCAGTGGTCAGTGCAGCCATCACTGTTTCCCTCACCATGGTCACTAGGTTTCCCCACCAGGTTGGGTCTCTTGTTGACAGGAATAGGGGGACGCAGAACTGCAGGGAATTGTGGGAAACAAGAGTCCATTTCAGATTAAGAATAACATTGAACCAGAACAGGTGGTCGGCACTGAAGAAGAGACACAACACAAGTGTTGTTGGTTAATTTAATAGTGCAATAATGATGGAAGATTGTCAAGTTTAGAGATCAAAAAGAAGGAGACATTTAGCATGGCAGAAGACTGCGGTAATACTGTGTGCTGAAAAATCAGAGTACAAACACAGGCATAATACAAGCAACAATAAAGCACATAAAAGCAAAACAGATTGCATATGAAATGCTGAAAAGTGACTTTGTGAAGTGCTGCCACAGAGCACTGCCATGGTCTATGACTAATGAAAACCATGTCAGTGTTTAATAACCTTGAAACTATAAACCGGTGCTTTAACCACTCACCCCAAAATCCCTAGAAGAATAACTGAGGAATGTGAAAATCCTTAGTGAAGCCTAAACAGAAAAGCAAGGTAGCAGATCCAACAACTTTTTTGTATGATTTTGACGCCCTTCAGTGAAAAATTATTTTGGATCTGATGCAGATTGACCACCACATTTTCCACAAAATTCCTGCACCACAGAGAAAACAATAAAGTAAAGATCCAGCCAAGCCATGAGCTGAAGACCAGATCAATTTCACTCTAAACTGCTTTAATGAACACAAAGAATGACTTGGCTTTAGTGAACTGGATACGTTATCACAAGGAAGGGCTTTACAATGAAAACACCTTCACTATAAACTGCCATGATTTAATGTTGTTAAACGAGCATAATGTTCTTTGTTCTGATATCTTAGAGGAGGTGGAGAAGCTCTGGGAGGCTTGACACATGAAACTTCCTTTACATGTTTCATATCTGAGTTGCTTAGAGATAATCAATTGTAACTGTTGTGATTAATTTCCAGAGCATCCACTCCCTTCGCCAGTTGTCATTTTCTTATCTCACAAATTCATTAATTGTCATTCTGTCCAATTCTTGGGGCCAAACCAACTTAAAAACATTTCTCTTGGATTTGTTTCCTCCCTGGAGCTGACCTCCTCCCCTTGTCGGCATAAATCAGTGATCTCTGGCATCTACTCCCCAAAAAAAAGAGAGTTGAGGCTATCAAGACAAACAGAAACAACATCTGCCAACAAGTCTCACTGATTAACACTGAGAATACATTCTGGGAGGGCCTCTGACTCACACATGGTACAACTGACAGCTAAAGGCAAACATATGCTCATACACGAAGTCACACAATATGGTGATGCAGAATTTAAATACCAGTCTTGAGATAAACAAATACAAAAACACTTCAGGGGTACGTGAAGTGAAGAAGTGACAGCTCAAAAGAGTGATGTTATGGTTAACTGGGCAGGAAATAAGAAAAGGGCCTTCGTGATATAATGTGATAAGATGTGATGTCAACAATATATACTGTATGTCAACAATATGCGTACAATGTACATAATGTGATCTGGTTGGCGTTCTACAGTGTGTTTGGTTTGCGGTCGCACAATAAATCGCTTCAAACAGCAGGCAGAGTCTCTGATGTGCCAAAGGGCCTCAGACTCCGATCTGTGATGTAAAACAGCAGCAGCGGTGCAAGCGCTGCTTTCTGTCAGATAACCTCCCCTTCAGGGCGAGAACGTGAAAATACATGAAATCAATACACAGAGATTTACGGTCAGGCTAGAAAAATATTCCCACTGAAATACATACCAGTGTCTCACACCACTGGGGTCGTTGCTTTTTGCAACACACACTCAGATTTCATGGATACTGTACGCTGTCCATCACACACCTGCAGTCCACTATAAGCAGAGCTTTGAAACAAATGCCAATGTGAAACTGAGCTCTATAAAACTGTCGAGCAAACGGTCTAATTCACACCAAAAGCAAACTCTGCACCAGTTTTTGTACAAAGTTGCAAAGTGCTGTTTGGTACAAGCTGTAATAATGACCATATTTTGTTGCATTTTATTCACTCATGGGGGCAGGAAGGACATGCAGGTTACATCTTTAGGAGCTTTGTGCTTGGATATGTGTGCAGGGTGGCAGGCAAAAGGACTATTCATTTCTGTAGAGTTGCTTCCAGTGAGCCTTGTGACTCCTTGAAGACCTCTGAAACCATCAAAGTTTCCAGAAATAACACACACCAGCTGTGACAAGGAACTGAAGCACAACCAAACAAAAAGGAGTGAGAGGAGCGTCACCATTAATACATGTGGTCCAGACGCGGTTTGCATTACTACTTGAGATGGATTCCATTACTCTTAATTAACTGAGCCTGGCAGAATGGAAACAATGTGATTGTCCAAAAAAAGGGCAAACCACCTTCACCTTTCACAACAAGCAGGCTAAAGCTATTCTCAAACTAATTTAAACCAGTTCATGATTACAGGTCCATATGTGCGAACTAAAAATCCAAAATTAGAATTATATGTGGCTTCAGTCACAGTCAAGTATAGGCTACTGGGACGATACGTATTGGACAACACAGACCACAACCACACACAAAACGTCACACTGACAGACAAGTTGAAAATGACAAAGCATGAGAGGATTGTGACAAAAACACAGTGCAACTGTGTGGGACGGGACATTACAATGCCTCTTAGGTTAGTGAGTGAGGAACGCTGAAAGGTGATTATCTTGGTATGTCTTTACCAGGTTTCTCTTTGGACGACACCACAGGCTTAGGAAGAGTATTGCCCCTATGATGCGCCCCATCGGCTGTTGGAGGGAGAAAAAGGTCTGTTATAAACGGTTTTGTGTCACTGTGACAAACACACTAACACCAAACAAGAAGAAAGTCAGAAAGAAAGAAATGTTTTTTGTCTTTCTTTCTTATTATATTCTAACTGTCCAATGTCAGCGACAATAAAGCTGGAGACTTGTTTCTGTTTTGAACCTGATTTTACAGCTGTTCTGGATATACAAATGGGATTGCCATGACTTTAAAACATAAATTCTATCGTTTGACATTTTTCACTCTCTATTCTAAGTCTTTGGGGAGTGTGCGGGTGTGTTTGAGAGAGGAAGAGATACCAAAAGAGAAAGAGAGAAAGAAAGAAAGAGACTGGCTGTGGCGGCTGTACTGGCTGCACAGTGCTTGGCTTGGCATGGTTGGTGTAAAATGTGGTGTGTCCTGGCCGGTGCTATGGCCAGGCTTCCCACCCGGCCAGCAAGAGGGACCGTAAATCATGTTAACGATCCTGACCCCAGAGACGCCACTGCTGCTCGTGGGTAAAGCTGTGAAATACACACCGAGCACATGTGGCAGAGCGGGGAGAACATATGGACTGTAAGGGAAGGTGAAGCAGAAGATCGAGCAAGAGAAGGAGAAAGCATCCAAGTGTCTATTGTATGCATTCAAAGACAGATCATGTGCTAAATCAAGAGGCATGAGTTTGTTTGTCTTCTTCTGTAGATGCACAGCTGCAGACTCGAGTGTGAGAGAGTGCTGACAGGAGAGGATAACCTGAGGTAGCTACTTGGGAAGAGAGAAGAAAGGGAAGTGAGTACTCCTTTACCCCCAGGTGTGCTGGAGCTGTGAGAGGAGGTGAATGTCTTGTATGGAGGAAATGGTCTGACACTATTGCGAGTGGCATGAGGAGGAACCCGGGTGCGAGACAGCGTGGAGTTTCTTCTTGCTGGAGGAACTGATGAGCTAATGGGCAAACGAGGAACTTCAGCAATGGATGGTCTGAGGACGCCAGTACCTAGATGAGCAGAAAAGCAATTAGGAGGGTTAGGGATGATCCACTTCTGAGCTTGACAGCTTTACCTAGATGGAATAAATGACAGTACGCAAGTGACAATGAATGAAATGACAGAGAGGCATAAATGAGATCAAAAGCTAGCCAGACTGCTCTGGTTGTGAAAGGGCAGGGGTGAGGTGAGTGTGCTGGGCTGAAAATGGAGGCACACATTGAGACAGGGATAATGATGGGGTGGGGTGTGTAGGGTGGTAGGATGGAGATGGAGATGGGGAAGCAGTGAGTTCATCCAATGGTTTGAAGTACAACTGAAAGCACTGGGTTCCACGTGACTTGACGAAAGCAGAGATGGTAATGGGACAAAGTTGTCATGGTGTTTACCCTGATTGTAACTACCAGCCTTCTCTGTAGCCAGTGCAGGTCTTGATAGAGGCTTGCCCTCTTCTGGTGGACTAGGAGCTGTATGAAAGAAAACTCACTATTTATCTAAGATAATATGTATATGAATATATTTCTGACTTTTAAAAGGGGGCATATCCTACCCTTATTTGTTAAAACACAAGGAGATTACGGTTTTAAATCACTGCAGCTAGTAAGGGTATTTGTTGCGATTATTGTTTATCCAATTGAGAACATTTAATCATGGTTTGGAAGAGTTTCTATATATAAAAGGCAGAATTTACTAGCAACTCATCGAGATTAGATAAAAATCTGTGGAATTTATTAACCAGATTCTGACAATAACAATATATATCTGGTAAGTTTTACTTAAAAACTCTATATAAATACAACCAAAATTTCAATCGATATGCCCCTTTTAAAATGTAATTTTTAAAGTCTTCATACTTTACTATTGTTGATGGCAAAAAGTACGGTCTTTACCCGTAGGGACTGCCTGCCTTGGGGTGACCTTGGTGGGATCAGTGTAGGTCCTGGTCTGAGACTGAAAATGATGCCCAGGCTGAGGTTGTGGTTGGGGCCCAGATGAAGGGTGTGGCTTGGGTAGAGGTTCAAGTTGGGATTTTGGTGGAGGTTGTGGGTGGGGAATGGGTTGAGAAGGAGGTACAGATTGCATATGAGTCTTTGTTGGAGGTGGTGATTGGGGCAATGGCTGAATCTTTGGGTGAAGTGGTTGTTGGTCCTTTGTTTGGGGGTTTAGTTTAGATTGTGGGTGAGGCTTTGGCTGCTTTTTTTGAGGTTGGGTTTCAGGCCTTGGCTGCTTTTGTGCCCGAGTTGGTGGTTGGGGCTTGGTTTGGCTCTTTGGTTGAGGCTGTGTTTTGGGCTTGGGTTGGCTCTTTGGTTGAGGCGGTGTTTTGGGCTTGGGTTGACTCTTGGGTTGAGGTTGTGTCTTGGGCTTGGGTTGGAAGAAATTGGTCTTTGGTTTAGATGTTGGTTGGGCCATAGACTGCTGCCTTGTGGTTAGTTGAGGCTCTGGGTTGGTTTTTAGTTGAGGTTGTGGCAGAGGCTGTGGGTTGGTCTTTGGTGGAGGTGGTGTTCGGGTTTGTGGAGATTGTGGTTGAGGTTGGGGCTGGATGTGAATCTTGGGTAGTGGTTGTTGGGTCTGAGGTATGTGCTGGAGTGTTGGTTGAGGTCTTTGAGGATGCGCCACAGGTGTGGCCTGGGGTGTTGATTGAACTTGAGGCTGGGTCTTTAGATGCGGTTGTGTTTGAGGATTGGTCTGGTGTTTGGGCTGGAGTGTTGGTTGCGGTTGTGGTTCAGCCTGGAGCTGTGTTGTGGTTTGAGGCAGTGATTGGGGATGTGGCTTTGGCTGAAATTGCAATTGAGGATGGGTAGGGAGCTTGGGCTGAGGTGTTGGTTGGGGTTGTGATTTAGATTGGGTCTGGAGTATGGGTTGAGGTGATGGTTGGTGTTGTGATTGAGGTTGGGTCTGGAGTATTGAATGGGTTGTTGGTTGTGGTTGTGTCTGGGGTATGAGCTGGGATGTTGATGTTGGTTGGGGTTGATGTTGATTATGGATCTGGAGTATGAGCTGGGATGTTGATTGGGGGTGAGGTTGGGTCTGGTGTATGAGCTGAGATGTTGGTTGGGGTTCGGTATGGGTCTGGAGTATGGGCTGGGGTTTTGGTTGGGGTTGAGGTTGGATCTGGTGTGTGAGCTGGGATGTTGGTTGGGTCTGGAGTATTGGTAGTGGTTGGGATTGGGTCTGGAGTATGGGCTGGGATGTTGATTGGGGTTGGGTCTGGGATATAGGGTGGGATGTTGATTGTGGTTCAGTTTGGATAATTGGTTTTGGTTGAGGCTTAGCCTTCAAACGGGGCTTTAGTTGAGGTTTTTGGGTTTGGGGCTTTGGTGGTGGTCGATAGTGCTGGAGTTGGGGGTTTGGTTTAGGTTGTGCGTGAGGTTGGGACTGGGGCTTTTGTTGGGGTTGACTCAGAGGATGCCCTCCATGTTTCCCCACATTTGTCTGGGACTGGATTGGCACAGATGCCATGGTGGCTGTAATGTGTAGTGGAGGACGGAGCTTTGGAGCTAACGGGACCTCCAGTAAAGGAGGCACAACAGATCTGGAGAGGTCTCCTCTTCCTGGGTTGTGTGAGAGAAAGAAAATATGGCCATGAAGCCACAATACTGTGCTGTAAAATATAACTTAAAGTATAATATTCTGTAGGTTCTTTTACAAAATGAAATAAAACAAAAAGTTATTTTATTGTCTAGAAAATTATGAAAGCAAGACATAAAGGCAGTCAGGGAACAGCTGAAATTTAGATCAGCAGAAGTGCCAACAGCTACTGGGCCTGAGAACTCACAGAGCTCATCTTGGACTAAAGCACAGGTTACACAATATCTTCTACCTGGCACCAGTCTGATAGACAGGGTCCAATTTCAAAGGCAGATAGACCATATGGAGGTATTTGCAATGTAACAGCCGTGTTACTACCGACAGTTTCAGCTACCAGGGCACTGATGCCCGTGAGTGACGGCCATCCAAATCCATTGGCTATGCCTCTGAGATGCTATGACACATGAGGGTTTAATAGTTGCTGACTGATCGCTTGCTGTGGCATTTTGATGGACCATTTAAAATTGATTGTTCAATCTGATCAGATGTTCACCTCAGTGAAAGAGAATGAGAGAGAAAAAGAGAGGAAGTCAGAAAATAAGAAAGAGAGAGCGAAAAAAAAACAGCAGGAAGCAGGCCTTTAGTACCTCTACTCAACTTTATGACCATGTAATGTTTAAAATACCTACAGGATCACAACATTGGCCATTTCATTATTTCCTGGAATTGCCTCCTGCATATTAAAAAGAAATGGAAACTATAGCTGTGTCTCAATAAAGGGACTGGATCTTCTGAATCAATGCAGCCCATCACAGCCCCATGATATTTTCTGACATAATGAGCTGACGAGGATGACCTGACTGCTACATTGAACAACTGTCTAGTGCAAAATGGATAGTGGGATAACGAGGGAGGCAAATTATCACGTCCTTCAAATTCAGGATGCATTTGAAGCCAGCTTTGAAATTAAGCAGGTCTATTTTGTCGTATTCAGATGTATCCAGGCCCTGAATTAGGACATTGCATTTGTATGGCAAAACTCTAGCTTTATTTAATAGTAACTAAGGTTACTTGCAAATATAATGACAGATTGGAGAAGGGGACACAGTAAGAAAGGGTAATATGAGTACAAGGGAAGAAGATAAAAATTCTGCTCGAGTTCCTGCTGGAGAGAAAGGAATGTCTGGTGCATGCAGTTTTGTCATGCAGACTTCACACCATCGCCTGCGCTGCACTGAAAGCAAAAGCTTCAAGTTTCAAGTAATCAGCAAAAATGGTGATGAAAAATCATACTGTAAATACTGGAAGACAGAACTGAGTAGTGAAACTGCACAACATATTATCTTGGACTGATGCAAGATTTGGCAGTGATGGATTTACCAATGGTAGAAGAGGATCCTTTACTTTAATAGTAGGAAGTATTAGCAGAAGTAAAAGTGTACATTATATCCTGCAAATCAGTCACTGCAAAAATAACTGACACACACAACCACCATTAAGCTATGCTGCAAGCTTTGTTGTTTTGCAAAAATGCCATGCAGCCGAGGCCACCTACCTTACCCTCATTACAACCCAAACAGCTGCCACCGTCGGTTTCCACAGGGAGGGTCTAGTTACTGAACTCAATGAGAGCATGCCTCCTTTGCCCATGCAGCTAATTACAAAAGGACTCTGTAAAGCATTGACAGCCTCTCAATTACAGTCCGCCAAGTCTATGACTGCATACAGCTGGAATGAGAGCCATGAAGCTTTTTCAAAAAGAACCACGATTCATTGATTACCGATTGGCTGTTTGGTGACCACAGGCAGTGTGGGTCCCGGGGTAGACAGAGATTCCTGTCTAGTAGTTGTGGTTGGAGCTGGGAAATATAGTGTACGTTAGCAGACCTGGGAGAAAAGGTATTACTGTATGTCTTGTAGAATGTAAAAAACAAAACTGGTGTATGTACATTAACAATGGGCTAGGATTTGCAGGATAGTGAAGGAGAAGTCAGGAAGAATGGTCAGACGTGAGGTCAAGAGTTTTTTCTGACCTCTGAACTCTTAAGGTCAGAAAAGTCATTACCAAGAGTGGTCTTTGGGGCTATGTTCCGGGAGAGGGGCAGTCTGCCCTGGGTCCTGTTATGGTGAACTGACAAGGACAAGGGAGGACAAATTTAAGTCAAGGAGTCACACATAAGATGCCCTCATAGTCCTGAAAAAAAGAGTTATGTTGCAGTGCAATGTCCCCTCAATTACATTTTTGGTCATACTTATCAGCAAAATGTTTATCAATTATTTACTCCTACAATTATCTGAACCTGGCATCTGAGGTTCTTTGGCCACATGGCGGCAGCGGGGGAAAAAAACTGTAAACACAACATTGACATAGCAAATCTTGGTTTGTGGAACATGGTATTTTGTGCTATGGCCGTCATCATGGACACACAGTTTTAAAACAGCTTTACTGTACTTTGAATCTGCAATAAACCAGAGTGAATTTTTAAAAAGTGAGACTGGATGTGATGAGGTCCTGTCTGCAAAACGATAAATCAAAGTTCTAGTTAAAATTCTTAAAAGTCTTAAATCAGGGGTCAGTGAGAAGGGCTGCAACACACATTTCTGAGTAGCGATAAATCATAGAACGATATAAAAAATTCTGATGCTGTATTAAAAAGGGTTCAGGGGGTTTGACCAAAAGCAGCATGTCTCTATTGGCTTACCATGGCGAGGAGCAAAGGGGAAGTGTGGAACTGGTGCTAAAGGTTTCTGAAGAGTGAGAGACAAAAAGACAAGCGGGAGAATTGGTCATTAGTCTTTGTAATGATCATAACAAGTTAAAGTATTAGCATTTTACCTCCATGCCATCTCTTTCTTTGCCTCCCTCTCTGTGTTTCATAACTCTTAAGCCCTCTATGCTAGTGTTGTAGTTGATTCTCAACAGCTGTGCTTACGAGTACAGAGCCAGGAGCATGTGACACAACAGCGCTGCGCTGTCAGTAAATAAGTGCCACCTTTCTCCTCTCAACTCGTTTCCACACAGTCATCCTTCCTCCTCTATCCTTCCCTCTCATCTCCCTTTTCTTCTCTCTTTTGTTCCACTCCAGAAGTTAGCGAGCTACAGACTGCTCTCTTGGCTTGGCCGGTCCTGGCTGCACTGGTGCTGTTTCCATTCGGCAGTTGGAAAATTAATGAGGCAAACAACCCTGAGAATAGCATAAGCTCAATAAAGTGCACAACACGGACTCTAAAGCATATTGCCTGTTCCAAATACACACCCTGTTCCCAAAAATATTTATTTTAAGGAGAACAAGAGTACCTGTGCAGTCTCAGTGCTCTCACTAGTTTACAACAGTTATTTCATTTATTATATTTTCTGCAACTATTAGCACCTGTATCCACATATTAATACAATAAGACTCTAATGTAAGGAAACCTACAATACAATGCTCTATAATATTAGTTATAATGCTTTTTAAAGAAATTTAAAAGTGTGTCCAATACTTACCACAGGGTTGATGGGACGTTTAAAGATTTTCCTGATGGCCTTCTCTAGAAACATGACACAAGATAAAAATCAGTAAATAACTGCCGGTGGAACTAATAGAAAATGAAGGAACTAAATAAAACCACATTGCAAACATGATTTGCTCAAGATGTATTTTATCTCGGAAGACTGAATGAGACTGGTTAGCATCTCCGGGATGAAAAGGCTTTATAAGATACAGTATATGCATGTGAAGTCTTCACGATCACTCCTTCAGAAACTCAGCCAGAATCCATGTGTATGTAGTCAAACACTGCTAAATTAGCAAAAGAACTGTTCTCTAAATGACTGATCGAACAGATTTATACAGAAAAAAAAAAATCAAGCAGAAGTTTTCAGACTGTCGAGACCATAAAGAACAAAAACAACATGAAGTGAGTCTTAGGAGCTTTGTAACACTGAACAACAAAGCACAGAGTTTTCTTAATTAAACATGTAATATAATCAAAATAAGTTCTGATCAGACTGACAATTGCTTTAAAAGAGGACTGGCCCTTCAAGCTTTGTGCCAAATTCAAGTAGCAGCAACAAGACTTTTTCTCAGACCAATTGTCCATCTGTGCTTTAATTTAGTGGGTGTGATGATTAAATATCAAATGAAAATATTTGACAACTATTCAAAAACCATGAAAATGTCCCCACTTATTCTGAAGGCTAGAGACACATGACTTGAAGTCTTGTTGTTGCTGGTGGGAAGCACCTTTCATCCATGGAGAAAGGCCCATATGACTTTTTAAAGATACTTGTATATTTGTAACGGCCATAGTGAGAGTACTGTTTTAGTTGGAGTTGGAGGGACAATATCATGTGAAAAACAGACACCAAACATACCCTCCATGCCCCCTGTGCTGATGTTGTGAATGACCGGCTTGCTCCACAATCCAGTGCCATCCCTTGAGTTGGACTGGACACCGAACTCATAGACTGTGTTGGGCTTCAGATTGTCGATGACCGTGTCACTAGTTGGGCAGGTCTGGTAGTTCCACTTCCTGCTCCTCTCACGATAACGCACCGTGTAGTGTCTGAGCAAGACAAGTACAAGAAGTAAAAGGAAAATACCTTAAAGTCCTTATTCAGTATTGCATAGTTACTCCTTGCATAAATGTCCATCTCAAGCTTTCCAATGTAGTTTAACACTGTATATTTCTGCGTGAACTGCACAGTCAGGACAAGCTTCTATCCCTTTATTCAGAAGTCACATATGAAACTAATATTAGACATTAAACCAAGAAGAGATTTGTTCCAAAAGGCAGAGTAAGAGTTTTTCATCAAATGCTTCCAAAATGGCTTTTTAGATTTCTTTGACCAAAAGTGTCACATATGTTGTGTGGGTGGACTCTCCTAAACACCTGTATGCACAAGCTGTCCTGGATCCGCTGCTCAGAAACCTGAGAGACTCCAGGGAATCATTTACTGTTTATGCAGTTATACCAGATACCATGTGTGTGTGTGAGAGAGAGTGTGAGTGACTTATCCCTCCACCATCTGTTTCTGTGCTTACCAAAACTACGATACAGCCAGCGTACATGAAATGAAAAGGCTGAAAATGGAATCTCCATGCATTAGGGTGATTCTCTTTTTCAGCATATCTGTACCAGCTGTCTCTCTGTATTTGCTCTGTGGCAATAGAGGTGTTCCGTACATGTACAAACAAATCTTAATCAACACATTTTTCATAGTGAACTGACTACACATCAATCAAACAATCATAATCTGATAACTCTGTCTCATGGAGGCAATTCAGGTACTTTAGCACCCAAGTGCCTCCAAATAACTGTATGCAGTTGTGTCAATTTTGTCTTAGGCGGGCCCACAGTGTCAGACTTTGGAAACCTCTGGCATGACAATCAAGTTCCTGAAAAGAACGAGTGTGCGTTAGTGTGCAAGCTCACCCATCCTCAAGACATTCATTCATAACGTTGCCTTCATAGGGGGTCTTCAGCAGGGTCCCCCAGGACAGGAGAACTGAAGTGGGCGTTACTGACCCAATGACCAAGTGCAGCGGCTTCTCCAACTCCACTTTACCTGAGAACAAATTATCATTTCACTTTTACTTCCATGTCCACCTTGATGCCCAAGTCCTCATGTTTCATGTCTGAATTCCTCTTTTACCATGTCACCTTGAAGATGATTTCTTCCTGTTAAATTCTTGTAGAGGCATTACCTGTGCACTGCTTTTTCACCTCATTGGTTGGGATGGGCTGGACGGCAATAAGGTACTTGGGCTCAGCATCTAAATACAGAAGAACAACAAACTAAAGGTTATAGATCCTCCGAGCTTCCACAGACATACTCTCTTTTAGCAATGACTAAAAAATATACAATTCACATGTGCATCATAGCAGTCTATTCCACATCTCTCGGTGGAACTTCACAAACACACATATCAACAGCCTTTCTTACCAAATTCAGTCTCATACAGCTGTCCGTTCTCAGGCAGCTGAATGAACTGTTTGGAGAACATGCTGCTGCCGTAGCCCAGGATGTAGCCCTCAAGCTTGGTGTCAGCGTTGGGGCGCAAAAACTTCATCACGATGGTGTCTCCTGTGGCGTTGATACGGACTTTCATGTTTTGACGTCTCACTGAGAAGGCAGGAGAGGACACAATTTATCCGTTAAAAACAAAAAAAAAGGTAAGAGGCTCTGCACACTTCAGTCCAATGCAAGTATTTAAAGATAAAACCAAGCTTTCTGACGTTATAGACCTTCATCATGGCAAATGTTTGATAAAGGAGCAGCAGAGCAGAGCACACCTGTGCTTTTTCAAGCAAGTATACATGAGAAACGCAGCTTAATATTGTAGTTCCTAAGTTCTAAATACATAGGAAAGCCACAAATACAACATATCACAGACAGTGTGGATAAATACATGCAGACAGCAACCAGGAAATCAAAATACATATCAGAAGAAATAAAAAGGAAGGAAATACTGCACAAAAATGGGGAAACTGCAGTATCTACAAACCTCAAACAAACTTATTTTCGTTTTTTTCTTTACATTTTAGTCTTGTTTTGTAAAAGCAGAACGGAAAGCTTGCGAGGAAGAGTTCACAAAGTTACATAAATACTTCTATTTCAACAACCTACACTTCTGTTCTCCATCACTTCACAGGCTCACTCAGTGAGCACATGCAGTCAAAGCAGACTTGCTGCTGGTTTAAAATCTGCTGAGGTGGAGGAAGTTTTACTAAAAGCTAATAATGGTGATTTTATTAAGCAAGCATAACGCTAGGAGAAGCATCTAATAACACTGTTTATTGTGTGCTTTCTAACTGGATGAGGTCATTACTTTTATAGAGAGTACAAACATGAAGGATCTGCCACTTACAAGCATCATAAACTGCATACATTGAGGCTTCTATATGTTAGTGGGTTCAGAATTGGCTTCTGAAATGAATATGCTGTTATTGCAAATCAAAGTCTGTGAACATGCATGATTAAAACTTGAGGTCAGCAAGGGCAGCTTGTGTTGATTTGACAAGAAAATGGCATGATATAATACTGGCACACAGAGACAATATGTTTTGTCTCCATCTCTCTCTCTCACACACACACACACATTGACATCACTTTATAAAGCCAAGAGGGGTTGCAGATAAGTTTCTTTTTACTTGTCACTGGCACATCTGCATGTTTAATTCTACACTTGACCATCACAAGGTTGTAACGTTTTCTGTAAGTCATCAACTCAGGGTTGATTATACATCTATTGTCAGAGTCAGTATTGATGGTCTGAAGCTAAAACAAGCTTGATTTGCTGAATATTCTTTTAATTAAATAAACAACAAGAAGAAGAGCCATATCGACATACTGGTGACACTGAAGATTAAAAAAAGGCAAATTCACTGATAACACACAAGTTAATGTGAGTGATTTTATTTCTATTTGTGTCCTTGTGATTCTTTTATATCTTTCTATGTCTTATGTAAATCAATTTGAATTGCCTTGTTGTTGAAAGGTGCTATATATACACATAAACTTGCCATGTTGCCTTTCTTGAAACAGCATGTAAGTGGTGCATGTGCGCACATACACACCAACACTGATAATAATATCCGTCGGAAGAGGCCAGAGAATGATCAGGTATCTATTCTTTTCATAAAAAGTACAATTATGTTGCTGAAAGCTGGCTTTGTTGTTTTGAATAGTGGCGACAGATTTTTTTTGTCAGTACAAGAAGAGGAAGGTAAGTAAGCAATTTTGTTTGTACTTTTTTAATTGAAAACATGGGTTTTCTTTGCTATTATTATAGTAAGTAAAATTAATTTGCTGGTATTTTTGGGGGGTTTAAGCTTGCTGAGGTCACTGAAAGTGCAAGGGTCAAGGGGAACACACAATACACACAATAATGGTGAACAAATCTGATGTGCTCTGTTCCCAAAATTGTGAGTAAGGGGGACAATTACCTAAAGCATGATATTATTGTCAGGTACTTGCATGGTGCCGAATAGGCTGCTTTTAGTGTCTGTAAATCCCATGAGAAGTGTTGGGTATGATGAATGTATTAGATGAATGTTGGAAGAAACTTTGAATGTATTTAGACATCTCTAGGACTCTGCAAGTACAAAGAATGGATGAATTGGCTTATTTTTGTTATTATCAGAATCAGAATCAGAATCAGAAACTGTTTATTGCCAAGTAACATACATTACAAGGAATTTGCTGTGTTCTGAAGGTGCTATTGTTTTGATAACAAATAAGTAGAATATAAAGCTAAAATAAGAATAAGAATAAAAATAAAAATAAAAAATAAGATAAGATAAATAACAACAGTGCAGTGACCAGAATAAAGTAAAGTGTCCAGATAAAGTGTCCAGTAGGGGGTGGGTGCGTTAATGTAACGCAGTGGGGACAGGGGTGATGTACGTTAATATAACGTATAGCTTGTGTTTGTGTTCTGGGGGGGCAGTGAGAGTTTGTCAGGTATTATCACTTGCCTCTGCCATGTGGCCTTCTAAAATAGCCAAGAACCGAGTATGCTAACAATTAGCCAGTTTGTAACAGGCATGCTAATAAACATGAGAAAGCTCAGATGAATACAGCTGTGCCAGAAGTGTGACTTATGACTGACAGTTGGCCGATGCACATGTAAAACCAATAAATAACCATACCAGTGCTGACTTGGATGATAAATGGTGAACAGTGGTAAGAGAAAAATACACAGGTTTGTCAAATTAAGCCTGTTTTTATTCAATTGTGGTTCCATTTTTATCACTTTAAGTGTGTTTTGATTCATGTCCTTCTTGAGCAAATTCATAAATTCAATTGTGTTTCCCTCAACTCTATCATTTTTATTTCGCAGTGGAAATCAAAATGAGTCAATGGGGGCTCAAACCTCCACCTCTTATAGTCTACATGGCTTAAAACAATGGACTTTCTGCTTGGATTATGGCTCATACTATACTCTCCACAGCACGTCCTCTGCTCATATTTCAGCATTAAATGAAATAGTGGAACTTTGCATGAGGAATAACGCCAGCAGCTGCCAGACGCCAAAACAGACACTGACAGTGAAAGAGGGGGAAGCCCTGGATTCAAAAAATACCCTCGTGCTTTTCCAGCTATGTGTTTCCTATCAAAACTGCATTTGTTTTGATTCTCCCATCAATATTTCCAATAAAACACAAGTGACATTGGCTCCGAGGGAAAGGGGCTCGGAGTGTATGAAACATTAGGAAATTTCTGGCAGCGCATTTTAAACTCCAGTACAAGCAAACACTGGCTCAGTCCCACGACAACCCGTCCAAAGCCCGGCCATTTGGCCCACACACCGCTTCGGGACTCTTAAGACTTATCAGTATTTCCAGAGTCAAATGAATAAAGATTTAGGAGCTGATCCAGTCACAGCCCTGATAATCAATCAACTACAGTACAAAGGACAACAATTGACATTTAGCTAGCCAGAAAAAAAACTGCTAAGCCACAAAGTCATGTTGTGTGTGTTTGTGTGGAAGAATAGAATAGAGGAAAATAATGACTGATTATTCAAATTCAAATGCTTCCTGTTCTGCTGGTGACTCTGACCCTGTCAAACACATGAGATCACTGAAGATATACAACCACACCAAAAGACTAAACTAAGTTGTAATTAAATCCATAATCTTTCATTGGATTACTGAACAGGCCCAGCAGGCAGCAACAGAGCCTCTGATTGAAGTGACTGTTAATATTTCTTGTTGGAAAGTCAATCAAGCGACTACAAAAAGGCACAAAGCGGGACACAAAAGTAGACGCAAAACAACTAAAAAAGAGATGCAAAACGCCCACTAAGAGATGTAAAACTACCACAAAAAGACACAAAATAGCCACAAAGAGACACAAAGATGTCTCAAAAAGACACAAAACAATACAGATATAAAATGACCACAAAGAGACGAAAGCGGCCACAAAGAGATGCCGTTGGCTGCGTCACATCGTTTTCTGTGTCTTTAAGGCTGTGGGTCTTGTTGTTATGTAGGAGGAGGGGGGGGGGGGGGGGGGGGATTTACATGGTGCCCATTATTTCATAATCTGTCCATGTTAACAACCAATCTACCACAGAGAAACATTTAGAGCCGTAAACATTGATGCTAACAGAAAGGAATGCTACTATGCCATGATTTAACCAACAATAGATCTGTGCTTTAATAAAGAGCCGCTGAATGTTATGGAGAGTTGGCCACAGATTCACAAATGTCATTCCCAGTCCTGATGTGGGTGACAGTCTATTATATAATAAACTGTAAATCTCAAAGTGACGACAAATCTCTTCAATTGATAGTGACATGAGCAGTCTCTCTCCCCTTCATGCAGAGAACATAACCAATTCATCAACGATTACTGTACGAGCAAATCCATCGTAACGCTGGGAGTCAGCCAATAAACACGTCCGTTTGTGCAATAAACAATGTCACATCATTCAATAAACATTTCACCATTGTATTCATCCTGTTTTGGACTAATAGCCAGAGGATGTAATCCTGCTGGCCTGAAAAGAAGAAACACCCTCAAACTGGAAACTCAGCCTTGGCTCAGCTGAGCGGCTATCTTGGATCACCAGCTGTGATGGATGACCCTCCGAGAAAGGGAGTAGGTTAATGGGAATGTCAGCATAACACTCTCTCTTCCCTTTTAACTGCTGATCAACATAATATGTGTATGTGTGTTTGGTGTTTGAAAATAAATATTAAAACGTGCATCTGTACAGTATGTGCAGTTTTGGCATCAGCACATCCTGATTTCATCAAACCACAGATTTCCACCACTGGCAGCTCTCTTATACTCCACTGTCTCTCTCCTCTCTCGGTTCAGACGAGGAGGAGAACTGCGTTAAAGTTAACGCTCTGAGAATAAATACACTGAGATCATCACAAGACTTTTCCACTCATGCTGATGTGTGAACTAATGAACTATAAATATCTGAAGCAAAAAAAAAAAAGAAGAAGAAAACTGGGAAGAGGACTACAAGGCTTGTTTTGTTTTCAAAATATGCAATGGAAAATAACTTTTCCGCTCTTTGTTGAAGTTAATGTGGTAGTTTTGGAGGATGGAAGTGACGCAGAATAATGAAGTCATGTCAGTTTGTCTGGAGCAGCTGAACATCACAGCTGAGCTCTACAGAGTGTAAATCCCACTGAGTAAATGAGGGAATAAACTCTTAATATTGGTGCAATGTGTTGCTCCACAAACCCCATACATCACACACTTTCTACATCTATAGAATCGGCACACACACATGATATCCTGCCTTTTCGTGCATGGTACCCAGAGTGATTTTAAGCAGCTCTGGCTTACAGTATTTCAGCCTCTCGGGTTTCTGTCCTGGAAGGGGACAGATGTTTTATGGCCCCTTGTTAAAACAGTCACCTTCATTTAAGGCAATGAAGTGTGAAAATCTCTCTGAGCCTCGTGCCAGCCCGAGCACAGAGGGTTTGAAATAATTTAGCTGGTGAGCGAACGACAGCTGAACAGACCTATATTAGGTCTAATGGGAATATCCAGAGCCTGCAGACCGCGGTAACTCAGCCCTCTGAGTATCTACTGTAATCCAGCAGGAGCCTCTTTGATCCGGTCCTTCTCTGGAACAATGCCTTCTCTTAGGCTCACAAGAGGCCTCACCTTGCAGCCCAGCAGGAGAGAGCCATGCCTGGGATTATACTCCCACATTTCCCCCCACCTTGGCGGCTTCCATGCTGGTCCCTCTACTCTCACACTATACCCCCCCCCCCCCCCGCCCCCCCCGGTCAGATTCGACGTAGCACCAGCTGTTTTCCCTTCCCCTGTGGCGCTGCTCCAACCCATCCTTCTCCACTCTTCACTCAATCTCTGCCGTCCTATATGTGTCGGCGGCCATCTTTCCATCAACCTGATCCTCTTTTGACTTTCTGAAGTGCTTTGAATGCATCTGTCTTGTCCTCTAATCTCCTCTACTTTGCTCTCTCCTCCCATATTTTCCTCTCATTGATCTGTACATGACAGGTGGCCATGTTTTTCTGGCTCAGCAGCAGTTTTCAAATACACTTACTCAGCTTATTCTAAATAGTGAAACAAAATGAATACATGTAAATGGGAATTAAAAGCCTTGAGAAGTACAGATCTTCCCACAGCGTACAGATCTGTCAACTCGGACACCTGTGTTTTATACTATAATATCTATGACACAAGGAAGCAAACACACATGATTGCATAACGTGTTTCATTCTAAAACCAGGTGCTTGCTCCAAGAAGAACAGAGATACAGACATTTAGCTCTCCTCCCAAAGCAAAAACACACACACAGCCCCTTTCATCTGGCTCCCAAAGCTACACATTGAGATTTGTCTGTGAGCCAAGTTCAGCCAGCAAGTTACGCACTGGAAGCAGCCTTTTCCACTGTGCTTACCTCTTTATACCGACTCCAGTCTGCGCACCTCAAATCATATTTACTGTCATCAAAGTCTTCAAAGGGTGCCTAAGTTTAACTCTCAAAATAGAGCATGGCTGCGAAGCATAGAGTCAGAGACGGAAAGCCAGAGTTCAGTGAGAGAGTGTGTGTGTGTGTGTGTGTGTGTGTGTGTGTGTGTGTGTGTGCACTGACACACCAGTGGAAAATGTTATGTTTTCCAAGAATGTTGTGAGAATCCTAATCAAACAGAAGGGGCTCAATATGCTATAATCCACTTATCAAAGTGAGTTTCATGGATTCCTTCATGGCACGTTGGAAAAGAAAACACTGTATGTGGGGGTAAAGGGTCTGGGAGCTCTGACACTGGTTATCTGCAAACTATTGATAAAAACCTCCAAATACTGACTTGGTTTGTTAATGTTTGATAGACGCTGTGATAATCTTCATGTTGCTGTTGATATTTTGAAAACATCTTGGACATATGTGGTTTGCACTGTCTGTGTTTAATTTTAAAGACTCTCTTCGGGTGATTTGATAAAAACAGCTTGAGGCAACGAATGAAAATAATAAGCCAGTTTATAAACTCCTCAGATCGTCTGCTTGGTGGGCACAGTTCCAGGAAAGCCATCCCATCAGATTGTCTACAAGTCTAACCCCTGACCCCCAACCTGGAAAGACTTTCATTAAAACCAGTATCTGACCTACTTCACTGTGTCTGCTCACATCATTTCAGAGAAATGTGGATAAACCACAGGGATCGTAAAAACAGTGCTTCCTAATCAAGGCAGTTTGAAAGCCTGACAGGTGGCTCAAGAGAGGAAAGCTGATTTTCCTTTTAGGTTTGGGGTTTAACAGCATTTTACAGAATCAGAAGTAAGAATAAAATCCACTCATTGATTATGAATCCTTTCGAATCTATCTAGGTGTTTTGTGTCGGGGGACTGTAAGCCACAAAATATATGAATAACTTAACTAACTAACTTAATATTTAAAAACTAGAAAATAACTTGAAAGAACTAAAATGCAGAAATAATGTTTGTGGTTTTACAAATATGGCACTTTGCCATAGTTTCACTATATTTGTGGATTAAGGACATTAAGGACTTGGGGTAATAGGGAAACACTTGCTTTGTTTTCTAGACACAGAAAACAAGTCTGTGAGGACATTAAAGATGTGGTAATCACGGTTGTGTCTAGTAATAATGGTATGTTTAAAGACATAAATATAAAAGGAGGAAAGATGTCCAAGGGAAACCACTCAGCTCAAAACTTGTTGCCTTTACTTATCTGCACATTTATATGTTTCTGCACATCAGAAGCTTCCAGAAACCTATTTTCTGTCTGTGTCATATGGTATCAATCCCTCGACATACTTTGCAGTAAAAGGTTGTCTCAATATGGTTATAAAACCATTTCTCTTGTCATGTATCCTTGAAACAAATATCCATCATACTAACTATGACATATTGTCTTTCCAAGCATATCCCAGCATTCATTTAGCAGAAGGCAGAGAAAGACCATGGAAAAGCCATCAGTGTATCAGGGCTAACATAGAATGGGAAATCACACTGATGTTCACTTTCACTTGCATGGGTCATGCAGAGAAGGCTTTAAAATTGGTCCACGCAAAAAATGCATCACTTTACATGCAAGTGTCTCCTGATGTATCACCTACCTCTGCTCCTGCGGGGAGTTGAGGGGCCAGAGAGAACTATCCCAGCGATGAAGGCCATGAGGAGAAGGACCAGAAAGCTGTGTGAGTGTTGCTGTATCCCCGCCATCGTCTCTGAGTCTCAGGTGTATCAAGCTGCTCAGAGATCTCACAGGAGTCAGGCTGGATGTTTCTGGAGTGGCTGGACTACTTCTCTGAGCTGGTGGCTCTCAGGACTAGTGCAGCTCACTGGACTGGACTGGACTTGTGGATGCAGCAGGCTGTTCCCGCACCATCTATACCTCTATAATGGAGGGAGGGGAAAGACAGAGCCAGACACACCCACTCCCACTACCCTCCCCCATCTCTCCTCTTCTTTCACTCTCTCTCTCTCCATCTCACACTCCTTTTCCCGCCCTCCACAGTCCCTTTTTTTTCTGTTCTCTTTTTTTCTCTGCTTGGTCTGGTGTGTCCCCAGCAATCCTACTTTCCATTTGCAGAGGCCTTTTGACACTTTTCATTGTTCTTATTCTCTCTCTGTCCGTCTTTCTCTTTGTGTCGCTCCTTTTCTTAGCTCGTCTCACACTGAGTATGTTTACATGCACTCTAAGACTTTGATATTCTGGATGTGACATTTACATGGAAATTGAGAAATCTGGTTAATCATATCCATGCATACATGATTCTAATAGTATCCAGTTTTCTAGTCGTCTGTGCATCAACCCTCTCACCAGACAAACCCTAGAGTACGGTTAGGGTTAGGCTACTAAAACATTTGGTTAAGGTTTGGGTAAGACCATGGTTACAGACTGAGCAAAACTGAGCATTAATAAAGTAAACTCTGGTCTTCTGCATGAAACTCAGATGTGCTACACACCCATCCACAACCCCGACCTCCACCCTCGCTACATGACAGGCACAATACTTTCTGTACTCACACTGAATGTTGACATTGGACGTGCATCACAAAGTGCAGAATTGTTCAACATGAGTGTAATTGCTAGGATCCTGGGCTGCCGTGTGCCGGTGTGTCTTTGACTCCTTGACATCTCAACCTGAAACTCTTGTCTTTTCTGAACTGACTGACCTCAACAGTTGAGGATGAATCCACTTTGATTTCTGGCTGCCTGGACTCTCCTGTAGCTACCAATCTGCTGGATTTGGCTTCTCCATCTGATCAACAGAAATGAAAAACAAGAGCGCCAATATAGTTTATCCTCCATGTTATTGGTGTTAGACTTTCACTTTCATTTGCTTTATTGGCATGACAGACATTTACTTTCATTTCAGTGTAGATCATCGCATTGTTTATCATCTTTTTTTTTGTTTTGCTGAATATCTACCTACCTGCGCACATGGCACACAGAGTTCATACAGAGATCAGAAACCTGAATAAGGTGTTTACATACACATTACACAGAGTACTGCTGCTAGTATATACATGTTTCATGCCATAAAGACCTGAAAAGACAACAGCACACTCGCACACACACAAGAGGCAAGACTGAAGGATACCATTCAAACACAGGGGAAACAATGCCAAGAGAGGATTTATTGCAGACAACACGTGATGTGATATGTGCTATGGATGTGATGTAAAGTGATGTAATGAAGTCTGATCCAAGTTTATGAAACATGATGATAATCATGATTCAATGTTCACAAACACAAATCCTGGGATCCTCCAAAAAAACAAATGAAACCTGAGATAGTACTACACTACTCTATATCTTTATAATTGCTTACTTTTTTCTTTCACTGCTTTCCCTGTTTTTAAACACAAACATATGCACATACATAGCCATGTCTTGCATATCTTTAATTTCCTAGCCCCCTTTCCTAACCTCAATTTAAGCCTGATTCTGGATTTAAATCTGAACATGACCCTAAAATAAGCTGTTAAACTTGGGCATACCAACTTTTTGATCCGCAGAACAGAGGCAAGTCCCTGTAGCATGAGTGGTCTACCAGATTTGGGTCCCCTCGATGCCATATAAACACGAACACACATTTCAGTCAAGACAATTTGAAGGGTAATTGGAACAGTCATATAAGCTGTGTGTATCTAAAAAGTTGTGCGTGTACGGAGTATGGCTGCCATTATAATCCATGGAACAATGTCTCTCATCATCCCATCTATAAATATATTCTCTGCCAATGACAAAAAACACATTTAACATCACATGCACCACAGACCAGCTGTCAAAAACATGCCATTTGCAGCCATGTGTCGCACATTCAGACACGCCTTTGTGGTGCATCACAAACACATGGTGACAGCGTTGCATCGTGGGCTTTCTTTGAAGTCGGACTCATTGTATGTTATTGTTTACAGCCAGTGAGTTCAGTTTTGCATCCGTTTGTGTGCAAATGTGTGTGTGTGTTTCCTACAGCTAGTTTTAGTCCCGGTCAGCCAAAACTCTCAGCCAGAACTGGGCCTCAAGGACAAGGAGTGTGTGCGTTTTTCTGCAAGGCGCACACGTGTGCTTGCACGTGCGTGTGCGTACTCCAACATCTCCACCCTCCAATGCAGTTGATTATATCCCACATGTCATCACACGAGACAGGAAATGATGTCGCCCGCCAGAGGAGGTGTGTCTCTCGAGGAAGTCCCTGAACAGATTGTTGCAGTGGAACCCCGGCCTTCATCACGCCAGAACCCATTAAACACAGATGAATCATAGACTGCGCTCTGTGAGAATGATAAAAAAAGTTTGGGGTGGAACCAGTTTGACCTAACCTGCTTTGATAATGACATTTGTTTGTCTATGAAGTCACTGGGATTAAGGGAAACAGATAGAGACAACCACATTAATGACCCACTATTGTTTCTTTCAGTAGTCACAATGTTCTGCTTTCAGTTCATCTTCACTTCCCAGTGGTAGAAAGTAACTAAATACAATCACTCAAGTACTGTACTTAAGTATAATTTTGAGGTACTTGTACTTCACTAGAATATTTACATTTTACTTATACTTCTACTCCACTACATTTCAGAGGGAAATGTTGTACTTTCTACTCCACTACATTTATCTCACAGACTTTTCAGATTAAATTTTTACATATGATAAATTTAGAAAATACAATGCATTGTTAAACAACTTTTTTGGTTTGTGACCCCTCCAGATGTCTATGAGTTGTTAGCAGTTCCACCAAAGAGAGATTTCCCTTTTAAACTTCTCAGATTTTTATCTAGTTAACTGTTTGAGGCCCATAGAGGTGAAATTATTCAAATGTTTCACAAAAACAAAAGAGGGAAAAAAGAGAAAAGTCCAAAAACTGAATACAAATTTGTGCAGCAGAAGTTTTAATCATCTGAAGACCCCTCAGATTCATCCTGTGGCCCTTTGGAGGGGCCCAACCCCTAAATTGGGAAACACGGGACTAAACTACCAAACTGTATATAAAGTAGTTAACCCTTTCACGCATAGTGGTCACTACAGTGGACAGCTATTCAAAAGCTGTTTTCTTGTATCTGCATGGGTTTTAATGGTGTAGTTGCACATCAACCACCACAGTTGACGCTGATGCGTCATCCCATACGCTGCCACCTACTGGCCAGCCGTTGTAAGTGCAACACAAATGTCTCAAAACCAAGATGGCCAACGGAAGGCCAGGAACGCTGGGCAGCTCAGGAATACCTTGCCAATCCTTCTATAGTAGGACACCTTTGCAGGTAAATAAAATTTAAGGAGTAATACAACTGTTAAAATTTCCATTTTATTCATTGGTGTGTTAAATACATATTTCTTCAGTTGAAAACTCAAACGCATGCTGTCCACCCGAGTGGATTTTTTTTTTCATGCCTAAAGAGAAATAAAAACACTCTGAAATCCTGAGGCTGTCATAATACATGCATGAAAGGGTTAAAACTAGCTTCACCTTAAACAACTACAACAGTAAAATGCTGCATTCTTATGAATTGACGCAACAGTATTTACTGATCAAATCATGTTTCACAGACACAGGCCATTTTTCTGCAGAATAAGCATTTTTACTTTTGATACTTTAAGTACATTTTACTGATAATACTTATGTGCTTTTATTTTTTCAACAGTAGAATTGACCTCTTAGACGCTTCAACCGTTGGGATCAGTCATAATTTGCCTCTAACTCTCTACCTGACCTAATTTGTGTTACCAGTTGTGACACCCTGAAGGGCTTTTGAAAGGGGACTCTCTCTCCCTCTCAGTCTTTCTGTGCAGTTAAATTAAAGTTTTTTTTTTATTGTGGCAGGAAGTGACATTTCTAGCAGCCAGAAATGTTCTTTTATTTCCCCTCTAATGAATGCGATTTTATTGCCATTTGTCAATTCTGGAATCCAGGATCAATTATAAACAGATTTAGAGAGAATGTTCTCTAACGCTTGAATAGTTTGGACAATTTGTGGAAAGTGTATTTCAGTCTTTCAGCTTTCTGCCTCTTTCCTTTTGGCCCTCTTCTCCCGCCAGATGATACATTGCTCCGTTTTTGTTTGTTAAAGAAAAGCTTGAAAGTCCATGAAAGTCCACCGAATTGGTGCTTCCCAGTGGTTGCATCATGAAAGACACTGGTCACATTTCCATCCAAAGTTAGTACAAATTTTCACTTTTTCAAATTTCTGGTGTTTCCACTCATGTCTTTTATACACAAATTGAAAATGCGCATAACAACAGGTGGATGGAGTCGCAATGTTTCAGTCTCTCAGGTTCTCATCTGTGTAGCACTGACAAAATAAGTACTTTTATACACCGGAGTACTTTTTATCCAGTCAATAAAGCCGGAAGACTTTGAGATATACAACTCTTTCTTGAGGTTTTCAGGATCCCTTTTTGAGTGCAGGTGAGATTTTCAGGTCTTCAGGTTTTCCTTTATGTTACTTGTTACCAGATTGCAGCCTTGCTTCTGTCTTCTATTGTGAAGGAATACACATGTGTGCTTATCACCAAGTTTGAATGCAAATTTGCTTTAATTACTAAAATACTTCCACTCTACACTTTGTTAATTTTAAAAATGACCCTTCATGCCAGAATGAATAGAAAGCTTTGAGGAAATCATCAGTGTGTCCTCCTCCTTTTCTTTCCCTGGTATCTTTTATACCCCTCTTGCAACCATGATCCTTTTCCGGCTCTTCTTTCTTCCCTCTGGGGTTTGTGAAGGATGCGTAGGATAGAGGAGAATGGGTCAGGCACGCTGTCCTTGCTCTGCTTTTGTCATCACAGATCTGTCATTCCTTTCCTTCATTTTATTGCTTTTCAACACATCATCAGCTCCACCTGCCAACATGCGCCACGCAGCAGGAAAACTGTGTCAGGGATGGGTACAAAAAATGGACACACATCAGTTTACGCGTATGTCACCTTCCGTAAGGTTGATGATACTAAAGGAAACAATAGGATTTTCTCCTTCTCATCCACATACTAATAGCCACTACGCTCCCTGAGGAAGGATCACCTTTACCCAGGTGGAAAAACACTCACCAAAATCTTTCTCAATATGAAAATGATATGTTAAAATTTTAAGATGATTGTTTTCTTTTGGGTTTTTTTTGCATAATCCTCAATTTCTTCCTTCCAGTCGGTGCGGGCGATTGGAAAATGTTTGCTGCTGTGGCCAAGAGCAGAAGGTCTTTCACAGCTCAGTCGAGTGTGTGCAAGTTTCCCTACTTGGACTGGTTGTGATTTTGAGTATGGAAAAAGACAATAATTTAGATTTTTTTCCACTCACTTTTTCCAATCTGCTGATGCCATAAATGGAGTAGCTTATTAAGTTACAGACTTCCATACCAGGTCAGAGCAGTTTGAGGATGAAAATGTTGCAGACGTTAAAAGACTCATACTTCTCATACTTCATGCCACACCACAGAAATCACGCTCTTCTGTCATCACTATAGCACCACATTTCTATATTATAACCTCTATTCTGATGCATATTTTCAAAGAATGCCTCTGACTTCTGCCCCTGCTCCATTTTTGGAAATTTATTATGTGCCTGTCAGGATGTGTGGTAGTGCAGTAAGTCTGGTTTTCCTGCCAGATAAACGGGCTCCGCTCTGCATTCTGTAGCAAAGTGGAAAATATGATGTATGAAATATTCTTCCAAATATTCACACAGTTTCTCAGAGGTCACAGGCTCAGTCAGTTTCACTTAAACATCCACACGTTTTGTTTTTCATGTGCAGATAATAGCAGCCTCTCAGATCACCCTGTCATGTTTCTGATAACAATATTAAGTCGTAAATATAAAAATCGCAGCGGTACCTGGATGCACCCAGAGGATGACTTCATTGCTGATTACTGGAACAGTTGTTGTGGCGGTTGCTCAACAACTACACAATGTTAAAACTTCACATACTCACAAAGAACAGGTGAAAAACATACGTGCATCTTTCCACATCTGCTGAAGTCAAAAACCTACAGAACAGACAATTCTTGATCAGTATGTTCAAAATGTTCACATTTACACCACAGGCCAGAACCAGTAATTCCTCTATGAAAAAGAGACCCACAAGCACAATATGATGACGTTTGATAGACAAGACAGTGTTATTGCCAACTGCCATGTGGCAATCAGCAAATCTTTCTTTCTGGAAAGCCATGGGGTACAGCAGTGTTCTGAATGATGAAGCAGAAGGATTTAGGGGGACTAGAGAACAGAGAAAAGAGACAAATATAATTCATCCACTCTAAATTTGTCTCAGAGAGCAGAAGAGAGCGACCAAAAGCTCAATGTGGTTCTCATTTTGTGTGCCTTGGTTTGTATATATGTGTGTGCACGCTCACTGTGTCTGTGCAAGCGTGCATACTTTATGTATGTGAGTACGCTTGTCAGGATGGATCTTCCATCTGAAAGATAAATAACCACATTACATGGGGGGATCAGGCGTGCAGCTTACAGCTGACAGCAGATAGGATACTAGACAAATCCACAGGCATTAAGTAAGAATCTGGCTCAGAGGCGCCGATACACAAACACACAGATGTCGGTATCATAAAAGTCCAACTTTTTACACACTTTCTGCTCTGCTACTGCACTGTTATTTCACACCCAATAGTTTTGACAATCCTGCAATACACATGTGATGTAGATGCAGATTGACCTCTGTACACATGCTCTTTTTCCCTTAAAAAACTTTTTGGGAAATACTTCTTGCCAAAAGTTCGTCAAGATGATGATAACACTCACATGTCTGTGCAATAAAGCAGCTATAACCAATATAATTTTTAACATCAATAATGGATCACAACTGCTTGCATGTGAAAGAAGTCACTTGTAGTCATGAACCCACAGAGAATTATCACCCGACTCTGTAGCTCCCCTCAGCTTTATAGAGTTTCAGCTTATTGTTCTGGTTTTACAGCCTGCAAATTCACATTCACTAATACCATCAGCATCATTTTCAGCTGCAGCTGGCAGCTGTTTTCAGCAAAAAAGCTCTACAAACGGCAGGCAGATGAAGTTAGCAACTAGCAGGTGAACAAAGTGGAGCATTTAGCAGCTAAAGGGGCAGCTAAAGAGAGTGAATATTGGACTGACATTCTTCAGGTTTGCCAGAGACACAACTCCAAATGAAGGCTAATGTTGCGTCTTGTCAGACTTCCATAGCACAGTGACTCCAGAAACGTGTTGTTTTTGGTTTTTGTACAAACCAACAAGATATATCATCTTAATTTAGAGGCGCTGGCAGGTGGATTTTCTACCTTTGAACAGAGCCAGGCTAGCCGTTTCTCGGTTTCCAGCCATTCTGCTAAGTTAAGCTAACTGGCTGCTGACTCAAGCTTGATAGAAAGTGAATAAACGCATTTCCCAAAATGTTAAACTAGTCCTTTAACAGGGTCCAAAGGTCAAAGCAGAAAAACATTTGTGCTCTGTGAGTAAGAGGAAAAGTATACAAACACAACTTGAGGGTCAATGAGGTGTGTTATTAACCACTCAAGCATTATGTATTACAGTATGGACTGCATTCCCCATGATTCCACTAGTCCATTAAGCATCCAAATGCAAAACACAGAGCAGTCAAACAGGGAAGAGGGTGCATCCTTGACAATAGTTAAAACAGCAATACTTTACGTAACACATTTATGACTAAAATCACATAGCAGCTGCACATCATGCTGAAGTCATTTTCAGGCCTTGACACACTGAAAACCACTCACCTCTGCCTCCTTTCAAGTAAAAACCCAGCATCATATTTAGTTTTAAGGTTAAGACACATTTCTGAAATAATGTTTTATAGTGGAACATTGGCAGACTATGGGAGGGCAGTCTTGTACTGTACACGAGTGCTGCAGAATGGGTCAGTGTGCACACAGCGGAGCAAACACAGGAGGCCTTCAGAAGCCAACAGATAAATTGTTTTGATGTGTTTGCACACAGTGCGCGTCCCTGCACTTCATCGTTTGTGTTATTGTGAAAGTTAACGCTGCACTTTGTGAGATGACGTTAGTACAACAGTATCCATTGTCTCACCCAGGAAAACTTTTGGATGATGAGTGAATGCTTATGCAGGCAAAATGTAAGCTTAATGTATTTTTAATGCTGTCTTTCGATCACAATGACATATCGCCCCATGCTAAGCTAGTTTAGAGCCATCTTGAAATAGCGTCAGAACTCGACGACAGGAAAATAAACCATTAGAAAAGAGTCGGGGAGAGGTAGACAGACAAAGAAGCAAAAGAAGGAGACACAACCTCTGATTGAAGTGAGTTTGTTTTCCTGGCTTGCTAATATGATTGTACTAAATCCTTCTTTTGGTCTCAGCTCTGTCTTTGTTCCTCTGGGTGATTAAGACAAATAAACCATGGGATCAAACTAAGACAGGCTCTGGAAGACAGAATGGAGGAAGACAGGAGAGATTTGAACATAGTTCGCACAGCCCCAGCTCAGTAGGTGAAAGCAAACGGGAAGGCAGTGCACTGGTCTGTGGAAAATAATCAGCCACTCCACATCCCATCATTTCACACTTACTGAACAGAATACAAACGCCACAGTTTACAGTAAATGATGTAACAGCCTGAAAATCGGCAGTGTTACACTTTCTACAGAAACTAATTGCTCCTTCTTTCCCTTTTTATACCCCTTCATTTATCTGTTAAACCATCTGGATTGTGAGGTAGAAAAAAAATGAAGTATTTACCTGGATTTGAACCAGAGTAAATCAACATGTGACAGACGATGAAGTAAGAGGCACTTCATGGATACACAGCAGTCCTTGTTCGACCTCACAGGAGATACATATAACTCTCAACAGGTGTCTCTGTAGGGTTTCATCCATTTGTCTTCATGTCAAACAGTGCAAGGTTGGCGCTGCAGCAGAGCTGGTTAGTGTTAGTGTCCTGGCACGATATTCATAAAATGACAGATGAAGGGAACGAAAGAAGAGACAGAAATAATAGGATTGTTTAAGACATAGAAAACAACAATTAAAACATTTCTGTGCCCAGTGTGAAATAGAAGAAGTAAATACAGAAGCACATTTTCTTATAGGCTGCCTTTAGGAATCACACAGAAAATTCCTCCAACTTTACCCAAAAAACTCCAGAGGTCCCTCTCCTAACAAGGAGTTTGTCCAGCACCAGAACTGATAGGGGAATATATAACTTCACTGAATCTAGTTGACGAAAGAGAGAGGCCACAAGGAACTTAAAGGGAAATTCAGATGTATTACAACTTGGGTCTTATCTATGACGTTTTCACCTGTTAACAATAACGCTGTTCTCACGTTACACCAGTTAATTTTTGAGATTTGGAAACATGACGTCACTTAAAAGAAATCAGACAGGGCGAGAAACATGAGCAGTCTGATGATCATACAGGATGGAGACAAGCTAACAATTACACCAGATTATCTATAAAACCTTTTGGGGAGGTGACACCACAAGTAAGCACAGCAGGATTGTCAGTATTAATCCCTCATTGCACAGGAAAACTGCTACGGTAAGTACAGAGGGTCAAAGTTCAACCTGGAAGTCAGTCTGTAAACTGTGATAAATGTTTAGAACAGACATTGAGTGTGTGCGTTTTCTCTTCCAAATATGTCTGGCTAACCTGACAGTCAAGCAATTATGTTTATCATGCATTTGTTATTATAAAAATACCGATTGTAGCAGCTTTAAGACATTAGCTTCTGAGTGGGTATACTTTATTTTTCTTCTACTTTAAAAGTACTCTTATCGGTTGTTTTTGTTATGAACGCACTCATATTTATAACTACACAATCAGCTGGCTAATGGTTACTTTTTATAAAGAGAAATAACGATAACTGATAATGTTGCTGCTTATCGATACTATGTCTTTATAATAATTCAGCCCCAGGGCCTGTTTAATACCGGGTTTCGGTACCCATCCCTAGTTCTTTTTTATATGTTCTGTACTCTAAGAAGTGAACCAGAAGACATGATCTGAAGCTCTCGATTATACTTTGTTATACCGAACAGACAGACTTTTCTGTTACCAGTGATTTACCACCTAATTTAGTACATTTCTCTGTTTGACAGTGGGAAAAACAGATAAGAACAGTTGGCAAAAACCATGAAAAATTCAACAACGACCATACAAACTGAGCAAACAGACACCATGGCACTGCTGCACCCATTAAACCACCAATAGGAATGATGGCTAAAATTACAATAAGTGGGATTTGTTCACAATCACCCTGACACTCAGCACTAACTGGACGCAGACTGAGATCTGGATGTGATGAGTCCAATCAGCATGGACACTGCTGCATATTCTGTTAAGTTAAAACAGTCTGTGTGTCCTCAGGAGCAGCATGTGAAGTGAATTTAAAGGACAGCTGATGATGAGCCAGTGAAGCAAAGACGTTGCTTGAAGCAGCATTCCTGCTGCACAGGGATATTCTTAAACTGGCAGGGAGACTCATGAGCCAGTGGTCTGTGGTTGTTTACTATGTTTTTAATCTCTCCTAATGATAAAAACACTCCATTCTCATTCACATGGACTCACATGGAGACTGGATTTCTTGTTCTGCAGGGGACAATTGCAAATGATACAAGCTGGGGAACAATTGTGACTGTGACTTGAAGCATTTGGAAAATATTCAACATGTAACGATTACTTATCAGCTTCACCGGACAGCTTCAAGAGCAGCAACAAATCCTTACACATAATGCATATGGATGTGTGGATAACAGACTGTTACAGTGAGGGCATTCAGGGTTTAGGGATACTCCCAAGCGATGACTTTTACCATCCACCAAAGACCTTTAAAGGAGAAAGAATAAATATCAGAACTATCCTACCTCATGCAGTGGAAACCCAGAGCTGAGGGCAATGATAAGTTATTATTAATTCTTTGGTCCATAGAAACAAATGACATGTCAGTGGTTTTGCATGTCTTAGCCCATTAACTGCTGTTTTACTTTCCATTTTCCAAAGCACACCGTAAAGGTTTTTTAATTGATTTTCCCAACTTCCAGGAAGCTATTTGTTTCAGTTTGCCATAAAAATCTACTTGCAGAGAAAGACTTTCAATTTGCTTGAGATGCAATTCATCACAAGGAACATTTTGTCACCTTTACAGTATTTCATCATCTGGGTGTTCATTCCTTTGAAGTGTGTGGGGTTTTCTTTTAATGTTTCTTGTTGGTGCACTCCAGGACACTCGCATCCAAGTTGAACAATTTTATACATATACTACAAAATTCATATTATTCAATTCACAACATCCACACTTACTATAAGAAAACTGGAGAGGAAGCGCTACATTGATTAAAACATGAACTGGACTGCACACCAGTCTTCCTCAGGCTAAAAATAAATAAATAAATCACAAACACGGGCACAAGTAATCCATATTTACTTATTTTGTTTGTCTTGCAGGTTTTGTTTTCAGATAATGTTCTTATAAAAGTAAGCACAGACGTTATCCATTGTCAGAAGGGAACACAAGTGAAAACCATCAGAGAAAAATTAATGTATACACACCTGCAAAGCTCCCACAGTAAATAGAGGTAGAATATGCTGCAGTGAACTACAGATAACCTGACATCATGTGCAGCATGTGGGAGATATTCTCCATGGCAGCAGTCGGGGCCAGGTCTGTAATGACCATGCTAATGCCTGATTGCATTTAATTTGATACAAATGAGCACATTATCCAGCAATTTACCAGGAGCAATTATTGCGTAATACCTCACTTCATTAACAAACGGGGTATTTTGACTGGCACGTCACATCAAACACAAGTGTCAATAGTGAGCTGGGGATTTTTTTTAATCCTCTCTTTCCTCTACTTCTCTCAGGGGATCGTATACTCACCGCTGTGGAGAGATGTGCTGCTGGTGTAATAAACTACGATTCCCCAAAAAACTGCTGAAAGATTCCTGACAGAAACAGGCCAACATCTAATTGGGCCTGGAGAAGAGGGAAGTTCTAACTCTTAACTCTTTTTTTTTATTATCCATCCCTGTGTTTCCCATTAAAATAGTTTCCAGCCACTGAAAAGAGGATTTGAAACAGCCAGCCTCAGGTAGTACCTGCTGGAGCGTTTGCCAGACAGTTGGGCTGAACTCTAGACCCTGGTTCTGGTTCTGGTGTTGGACTCTTTCCAATAACTCTTCACCCTTTCAGTTAAGTCTATACCATTTATTTATTCCTCTTTTTTTTATCTTGAACACACAAGTCACTTTGCATGTAATAGCTGCGTGTTTCAGAAAGCTTGTGGTAATTGTTGTCAAAATCAGAAAGATAACATCGTGAATGATATGCATCTGTTGTATCATGTTGTGTGTTTGCTCTACGCAAGGCTGAAGAACAAGCTAAACATCAGCAACTGAAACCACAGGATAGTCTGCAATGCAAGATAACAAAAATAGTCTTGTCTTTGTTATCTGCTCTCTCACTTTGAGTCTTCTTCTAATTTCAAATCAAACTTGCTACAGATGTTTAATTCAACCAATCTAATAGTAACTAAGGTAAGAACAGATCCAGATATCCATATGGACAATGTGTGTGTGTGTGTGTGTGTGTGTGTAAAATAAGACATTTGACTGAAGAAGAAATGTACACCAGAGTAGCTCCATCTGTACAGGCACATGATTTTTATCCAGCTGGAAACTGAAAAGGTGCGTTTGAGGTGAATTGTGCTTAGAGGACCATCTTGTTTACAAATTTGAATCAGCAGAATAGCAATTCAAAGAGACACTAAGTTTGGGAAACAATCAATATAAAAAGGTATAAACTAACAATAATTTGAGTGGCCAAACGCATCCTCAATGTTCTAAAAATGCATTTGGTGAATTAATTAAATTAATTTTCTACATACATTTGTTCTAGCTAAATAAGCTAGTTAGTGAATCCCTTCGTTACCAACTGACCAACGCTAACATGTTGCTATAGCTCTAGCTTTTTAGTAACACCAGACAAATGCAGCTGAAATTAGCCCTTTATTGTATCACACACACAGCAGTTCATTAACAAGTGAAACCAGACAAATGATGGTTTTCATTTACATAATTAGTCTTTCTGTTTACAGTTTTGGGTTTACGCTCATGGTTTAGATACCACATTTACATCATTTTAAATGTTGTAAGTTGTGTTTTTTACATTGACATTCCTCTGAGCTCAATTTGACACCATAGATTTGTCGGAATTCCCAACTACAACTACAAAGCTGACGTGAATGTTTTCTCCCTCGTGGTTGCTCATAATATTATCTGTATGACATGGCGTTCCCCACTACCTGTTCTCCCAAGTCTCTGGGAGAAGGATGAAGGATCTCAAACTGAATATGTAGGTTAAGAAGATAATTATATGAAGTGCTGCATGTTTGATAGCAAAGACATAAAGCTAAATTCATTGACATGAAAGTGTATTTCTGAGCTGTACTATATTGCTTTGAGTCCAGTCCTTGACATGTGTGAGAGGGCCCGTCTGGACAATGATTACTGAGGCCATAGACGGAGAGAAGAGCGAAGACATCCAGGTCTAATTGTGAGCAGGTGACCAGCAGGCAAACGGTGGACAGATTGGAAAAACGGCCCCTGCTTCCAAATGCCACAGTCACCCCAACTGGCCCTTCTCCCTCACAGGCCTTTTTAATTTTCCATAACATTCCTTAATCCACCTGGCCGACTCTGCACACACCATACCCAGACACACTGCAAACATACACACGCAGATGCACAATACTTTCACATTTAGCCTCCAACCTTCATTATATTACCAGTAGATGGATGTGTGTGGGCAGCTTTCACTGAAGCATGATGCAAACCACAGCGTGTGTCAACAAACAATGAAGAAAGATCCACAACGGTGAAGGACAACCTGGACACGAAGAGATCTAAGTTACATACACACATACATATGATGATACAACATACAAGACTGGGTTGTTTATCTTCAGTTGACAGGTTGCTGTGTAAGCCACAATCTCTTGATTACACACACTGGTTAAAGTCTTGGACGATTTGTTTGGGCAAAGGACCATCTGGTTTCCATATGACTTTCAGAAACAACTCTTACTATTGGCTGGAAACCAAGAAATATCAGCATTGCTAAGATCAGCAGTTGGCCAAGGGGCTTCCTGAAGAGAACAGAGAGCCCTCTGATCTATTAAAAAACCCAACACAAAGATGGAAAGATGGCTTCATGAAAGTGCTGTTGCACCCAAGATTTTATTTAAAATGAGTGCAGCTGAGCTTAAAAAAAATATCATGTTTTGCACCACACAACTAACTCCTAGGGCATATGATCTCATTGTAAATACATGGCAGACTACAAAAAATATCAATTTCATGTATTTATCCATTATTGAGTCTTTTTACCGAGAGGTAGAGTTGTCTGTTAAATAGGAAGCTACAGCCAGTAGCCAGTTAGCATAGCTTAGCTTAAAGACTGGAAACTGCTAGCCTGGTTCTATTCAAAAGGTAACCTGCCTACCAGCACTTCTTATGCTCATTAACACTAATAAACACATTTTATCTCGTTTGTGTAATCCTTACAAAAAACGAGGTGTAAAAACAACACATTGTGTTTATGTGTTATGTTCTGGAGTTTCTGCTGGTTTCCTGGCAAATTAGGAAGTCACTGCGCCCAGCCAAGAACACATAATCTGACACATAATTCCCAGTAAAACCACAACTAGTCATTTCTACATTTTAGTAGGTGGATTTTGTTACTTTATTTCCAACGAAATGTCCTAAAATGTCAGATTATCCCTTTAAATAAAGTAAAAGATGATGTGCCTTTACGGTGAGATAATCTCAACTGTTCAAAGCAAATGAAACAGTTTCAAGAATGTGATTGTTTTGAAAGGTAAAGAGATCTCAAGTGCAACTTATTCTAATACATTATTCATCCTTTCCATAAATCTCTTAAAATACATAAAGATTCATAAATTCTCATTTTTAAAAATCATCAAAAGGTTAAGATTAGTTCAAGTTCATGCTTTGGATAATATTCCCTCCAACCCCTGACAGCCAGATCTGAACTTCTCACAGAGTCCATCAGGTTGGAGATGACATGTCACCCAGCCAGTTGGACTTGAACGCAGCGAAGAATGTGCCAGGCTACAATATCATTTAAGATCTTTAAGCCAGTGGAGAAAATAAAGTAGATGGAGAGGTTAAGAAAAGAATACGAGGAAGGATAACAGGCGAATCAAGTTTGACAGATTGAAAAGAAAACATGGAGATCAGGGAGGAAAAAGTGATGAAGAGATTCTTTAAAAGGAGTATCGTAATCGCAGATGATTTAAAACATGCTCTCCTGTTGAGCCCTGATTGTTATTCTTGCCTAGATTGGTTGGTAAGCCACGATTTCCTGCTCACAGCACCATGTATCTAAAACATTATCGCTGTCGACCACAGATATGATCGACTGAACAACAGAAGGGCCAAGGAAAACAAACCAATGGCTGAAGCACAGCAGGGCTGATAGAGAAACAGTTGTACAAAACCTGTTCTCTGCTTGCTTTGGGATCCTTCCTTCACCCTCCCTCTGCGCTGCACCCCAAGAGACATCAAATCCTTTGTCACCCTGTTGGAGACATTATTGGTGTCGATCAGCTGGATGTCTAAATGCCTTCTCCTTTTCTGTATGTTAAAGGAATAGTTTGACATTTTGGGAAATATGTTAATTAAATTTCTTGCTGAGAAGGTCGATACCACTCTCACGTCTGTACTGGCAATATGAAGCTGGAGCCAGCAACCAGTTAGCTTAGCTTAGCATAAGGTCTGGAAGCAGGGGGAACTTGGGTGTGTGTCAACACCTTCATATACAGTAAGACATGCCACAATATTTTACTCCAGAAAGTTTCAGGGTGGTGTTAACCAACAAAGATTAAAAACATCAGGTAAAAACAGTCGCTGCAGTAACCTGTGCTGGTGGTTTTCATGTTATGTTTGACAGTCTTTTATAGTCGGGCCCCACTGGTTTTATAGCCGCTTTGAGGCCCCGGAGGAAGAGAGAGGAGGATGATGTGACTGAACTGTCTGCTCCTCATCTGTTATGCAACGCTGTCTTTCAACCTGCCACACAGTGGGTAGTCTATTTCCCATCTTTTTTGTCCCATAAATAAAAGATTAATCTGTGGCATACATGTTACATGTTTAACAAAGATAGTAAATATCAGTTGGTTGGATAAACGGCTTAACAAAGATGGATGAGCAGTCGTGACGCAGCTGGTGGATGTAGGATTTGACTTTAGCCAAACATTAAAAGGTGCAATAATGACTGCTTCGGTGCTCTGTTTCTGCTGTTTCAAGCAAACATACTAGTCGTTTTACTTGTTTTAGCCCACTAACTAAAAGTAGTGTATATTTGACTCTGCATCTGACCATCCAAGTTTTTAGATTAACTTCCCGCATTCGGGCACCCACTGTCATCCATTAATTTCAGCAAGCTATGAAAAGTTGAGACAGCCGATCGATCACAGTGGACATTTAACTGGCTTTAGTTTTTGCCAAAGTTACATTGAGGCAAGGTAATTAAGCTGAAAGCTAGGAATGTTTTGGAAAAGCCTCCATTTGAGGAAACTCCAGCATTTCAGCACTAACACCAACCTTTTAATTCAAAAAAGCACCAAACTCACATTATCCTTCCTGACATCCATGTTTAGTTATCGTTTGTCTTTACTACACACCGCCAAGCGTTTTCAAATAAATCACTAATGCTAGCTGCAGTACTGTGGCTTAAAAAAAAGTTGGACTCCATTTTCACTGTGATGGATTATGTTGTGCAAGTTTCTGGTCTCCAGTTAATTATCATACTGCAGTGAAATTACCAGAAATCTGTGGCTAACTATAAGGCAGGAAATCCACCTTAATCTTCTGGTATGCTTTAGAAAGTGGGCAGCAGTGGTATTTTATTTTTGCTTAATGAAATTAAACATGACCCACCAAAGACTGCTTGCACAGCACTGAAAAATGGGCATCACTGATTAACAAGTGTGGCAAATGTGACAATATTTTGAGTCATTTGAGGACTGGTTGGTATCCACTCTTTTATTTAATACAGCTGTAAAGTACCTACTTCACCTACTCCCCTTCCAACCATATTGTTTGTAAAACCAATTGAAAATGGCCCCGCCAGCATCAAACTGCTGAAGTGCTGTGAAAACAATACTGGTTAACAGATTTGAAAAGGGAAAACAAAAAGCCACCTTCCACCACTATTTCTCAACAGAAAATACCAACAGAAAATGTCCAGATGGATTACAAACTTATATATCAAGTAGGATAATTATAGATTCACGATTACAGAGCAATACATTTAAAATAAATCTCCTCAAAGGAAAAGCATTAATATTGTACATGCAGAACAAATGCTGTGAGGCACTGACTACAAAAGTATTATTTCGTGTTTGTGCTAGATTCAACTTCTTGATGATGAACAGTCTGATGGTTCTGCTACTGTCTGCTGTTTACAGACTTTAATTAGACACTCCAGCTCCTCTCTCCACATGAGCACAGGGCCTCAGAGGGCTTTTGGTCCTGGCCTCTGGTTTCTGCACCTGCACACTGTCTCTTACACTATTTTTCTTTTCCACATGGTGTCTTTTCTCTTCCAAATGCTCCCTTGATGCTCCTGCCAGCAGGTCAAGAGTCACATAAACACCACACACAAGACACACACGTGGTTAAGAATTTAATTGGAGAACTGCAGCCAATCAAACACCAATTTTGACAAAAAATCTGGGCTTGGAACAGCTTCTTTCTCAACACTATGTCATGTGTTTCAGTCTATTTATCTAGATAAGGATGATAATTCTACGAAAAAAATCTAATATCATCGTTTATTCAATACTTGTGTTTTTAAGTAGCCTTTAACGAACACCATTTTGCATAAGCCCGAGAGGCGAGGCGAGGGGCCACAGTACGCTCAGACATGTCTGTAATCGCAGCAGAACAGAGAGGACTGAACAGTGTAGCACTTCATGGGAGCTGTAGTTTTTTTGTATGATCACAAAGTTAACTTTGTTAAAATCACAATAGTTTAAATTTCTATTAGCAAGTGCTGTAGTAGATGCCGATTTGTCTTAGAATATGGAAAGTAAACCCCAGGAAATCGCTTCATTTTTCCACAAAGGTCGATGACAGAAAAGCTCAATGAGGGATTGCACTGAGTTACAGAAGCTAGAGGAACAGAGGCTGGTTTTGCATGAGCTGCCAAGGTCAATAGCCCAACATTTGGGTCAATAGGAGTTTAACTTTGATTCATTTCTCATTTTTAGACACTGTAAAGTCACAGCGAGAGCACACTTGGGAATGATTGAATGTTGTTATTCCACACAGAAGGCCGACCAAAGGAAACAAGCTTTTGACTTTGATCTAAATTTGTCTGGGATCCTGTCTTGTCCTATGTGACACAGCAGTCTTCCCTCATTAACAGCTAGCATGGAGCGGGCAGTTACGCAACCAAAAAAACAAAGACCTCCAGATGATGACTTATGATCTCACAAAACCAATACTGTAAAATCATAATCACATAAACAGAGAGCATTTATTTATCATAGGGGAGTAACAACTAATTTTTTTATTTCCTATTTCTAACATTTAACACTGTGGCCACTAAAAGCTAATGTGAATGACATCAGGTTGGGAGCTCAGTGGATATGTGAGCAGCTTCTTTTCAATACAGAGAAGGCAAACCTGTCCCTCACTATAAGCTGAGGTGTTGACGGGCCAGAAGAGGTTTCCCTGCAACATCCATTCCCAGTGAGGAACTGTTTGTTCCCACCCGCCCCTGCTGAGGTCTGTGCTGACAGAAGGTCTGGAACAAGACAGCTGAGATCATGTTTTTCACACTCTTGATTTAGCAGTTCCAGTGCAGTTATAAATAATGTCATGGAGTAAACGCTCCATTACACACATATAATAGTGAAGGGACATAATTGGAAAAAAGAAGAAAACTATTATTCATTTTGCATTTTTTATGTCTGTGGGGACAAATGCATCATCCCATCAAAGGGATTTTTTTTTTTTTTTTACACAGACTGTCCCAGCCTATTACTGTAGGTCCAGTGTTTGAACAACACAACAACAATCACCAAAACAGAGGGATAACCAGTGCCAAACATCCAACTGATACTTGCTGATAAATAGCCAACTGGTTAGTGCTGCTGCCAAAGAACCTGGTCTGACTCTACCCCTGATTAAAGAGGGATGACAATAAGAGCTGTTTTAGACTTTAAGCTCAGGTTTTATCTCAACATATGTCTTCCTGCATGGAAATGTATGATATCAATCAATTTGACAAAGGAGAAACAACTTCTTGCAAGGTAATACATATCACAAACGTAGCTGTTTGATGAGTGTACAGTCTGATGGAGCCGTGATTCCCAACCAGGGGTACTTCTGCATTTGCAGGAGGTATGTGGAGATTATGTTACTTGAAGTGGCAGTATGTACTTTACCAAACCAACCAACAGTTCAATTTTCTGAAACACATTTTATGATATAATTAATAGTGTGGTACGTCAGACAGAAAAGGTTCAGGAACCACTGTGATACAGAATAACTGCACTAATCTGCCTTTTCTGACTGTGATAGTCAAAATGAAAGAAAGAAATTCTCAAAAATGGGGGGGGGGGGGGGGGGGCTTTTTACATTACAGTGCCACAGGACCTAAAGTGTTTCCCCGGCAGACTACCTTGGACAGTTATGTATCACAGCTAATGGCATTACGCTCATCACACAGACACGCACACACCACTTCTCAACAGGATAACTGCTCATCCCACAACATCTGTGTGGTATAAATCACCCTCAGAGAGGTTACCTCACAAACCACCCGGCCTCACAGCGAAAGAGAGAGAATCCCTTGGCAGCAACCGCCAACCAAGAGAAAGGAATTTGACTTCCACAAACTGAAATACATCAATTTGTAATTGCCAAAACACTGAAGTGGGATTTGGGGATGAGAAGAAGAAGCAGGCTAAAAAATGGGGTGATGCAACGGCAAACTGAAATCAACACCCCATTACGCTAAATGTATCTCCAGAGGTCTCACTGTGTAGATGTTAATCTGTCTCCTTTGGATGCTAGTATACTACTATGAATTATGTGATGCACAATTGGAAGTTCAAATACTTTACTTTGCTAGGATCTGGCTTCAGCTCATCTATACACTTCGTTTTTGGGCCAGTAACTTGTAAACAAGAATTACACTTAAAAATGCTTTAAAAAGCCAAACGATGCTAATGAGAGCAGCCAGAGCAAACCAAAATAGTAAAGTTTCCAGCCAAAAAATTACAAAACAGTGAGCTAATTAATGCTAATTCACTTACAGCAGCTTGATAAGTAAGGGCGTTTAATAATCGGCAGATTTGGGCCTGTGGCAATGACTATCAGGCCAGTAGGGCTTGGGAAAAGCTAATGATGACTTGCACACTCCTATCAGCCAGTGAACTCTTGGTCACCCATTACATGCACTACACTGCTGGTGAGGCACGTGGGCCGAAAAGAGAGCAGTAATCCAGCCACGTGCCTTTTCTGATTCTTCTTCCCTCGATCCGATTCGCTCTCCTCTTCCATCCTTCTCTCTCAGACACACACCCATAGCAAACATACTGGACACATTAATGGGTCCACATCATAGTTAGAAAGAAAATACATAGTCATAAGATATAAAGGGAAATGACGAAGAGGAGGAGCTGGTGTGAGTGCAAGAGAGACTGAAGGAGAAGGAGCTGTGACAAATGATAAAAAGAGATGAAAGTGAGTATAAAATGATCATATCAGTCGTTGGAAAGTCATTGATAACTTCCATAAAAAAACCTGCCATGTGATTTAACTTGTTGCAGTAAAACATTGTGTTTGTTAAAGCTGATTTGCCTCCAGACATAACAATTTGACATGATCTGTAACAGCAAAAACCTTCCTAAACAGCTGTTGCTAAGAGCAAAAAGTAAAAGTTTTACTTGAAAAGAGGGTCACATTCAGAGGTACCAGCTTGCCAGCAGCAAACGACTGCAGAGATGAACTATTTTTCATGCTGCAGAGGTGCAGGAGATAAACTCCATAGTTTCTGCACAGTGTTTCACAGCCAGCTGGTGAAGGCCAGGGTTAGCACTTCCCGCTAACTCTGTCATTTATCTGCTCATAAATCAGCAGATTTTTATAAGACATTTAACAAGAGTCTGCAGAGAGAAGAGGGGATGAGCTGCAGACATATTGAGATATCAAATAACGCCTCTGCAGGCTTATCAGTATAATTACATGCTGTTGTTGAGGAAGAGGCAGGAGGATAAGAAAAGACCTGTTCACTTACAGAATCCTGTAACTTATTGCCTTCATGACAAAGTGTCTATCCTCCCTCCTCTCCTATGCAATCAGGCATTCATTCAGTGTAGGCTAATTCATCACCAATCACACTTGGAGCCTCTCCAAACTACACTGTTTTATCGGCTCTCTCTCACACACACATTTGTGGCATGACAACACAAGGGTAAAAATGGCTCTAAAACACTTTTTTTTAAATACTGCCGTCAATGCCCTGATCTCTGGTATATATTGTGAGTAGTAAAGTTGAGATCAGGGCACAAAATTAGAACCACCTGGTGAATAAATGGCTGGTAGATTTGCTTCACTCACCAGCCAAAAAAATCAATGGTAATCTATTGAGTGGCTGGTAAAATCTGAACATTTACTAGCCATTTGGCAGGTGGACAAAAAAAGTAGATTTTGCACCCTGGTTGAGATTGATGCAGCTGTCATCCGAGTGCAGACAAACAGATATATGGCCCCCTTGTGGTTGCACAGGATCAGATGCATCCAAAACACCACAGATTCTTCACTTCCTGTAAACTGAGAATAGATTCCGCAACAAAAATGTCTCTTGAGTTTCCTTTCCAACATAACACCATTTGGAATTTGTGCAGCTGGAAAACCTGCTGTTTCCAATACAGTTAACACCCACAACAACCCATACATTGCTAAAGAAACTGCCCTTGTGAATACTGATGTGCAGATTGATGAATTAACTTCTAATTCTTTTTGGGGAATTTTTGGTTGAATTAAAAAAAACGAGACAGCTAGGACAACTTCTGTATTGCAGCACTCTGACCACCCAGACAGACAAACCCAAGAAGATTAAGTACCCCAGGTAATCTGCTCTGAGTCTGAGGAGTCAGATGTCCTGACACCCCCTTTAACAAGGCCTGCGATGTGGCAGTGCAAGACAACCAATGAGATGATTCTTCACCATCCTTGCTCTTGTCCTTCTTAACATGTAGTCAGCTTTATACTTAATGACTTTTCCTAAATTGATGAGAATTGCTTAGAAACATGACTTTGAACTGATGACATGTTTCAGAAGTCCACTACAGAAACCAATGTTTTTGGGTCTCACAGACAGCGATTAATCTGCTGATTATCGATTAATCGATTTGTCTATAAAATGTTGGGCAATAGTGAAAAATGTCCCAGAGCCAAACATACTTTATAATGTTATAAAATAGAGAAAAGCATCAAATATGAACAATTACGAGGCTTTTGTCATTTTAGATTGAAAATTATAATCAAGTATCAATTATTTTTCTGTCAATTAATTCATCGACTAACTGTAACAACTCTAGCTGACTTTTTGCACCCACTTGAAGTTGTATAGTAATTTAGTTTGTTTAAAACAACGACCTCTGAGGTCTAATTGACCCCAAACATAAGTAGCTCAAAGTTAATAGTAAATAATAAAACAAATGTAGTGGAGAACAAACTACAATATTGTCTTCCAAAATACAGTGGGGTGCAAGTATATAGTAGCATAATATGGATATACTCAAGTATAAACTTTGTAGGCGATTTAAATAATCTCAGACGATCCCGGGGAGAGAGAGAGAGAGAGAGAGAGAGAGAGAGAGAGAGAGACCACCAGGAAAGAAACCAGCAAGCAAATAGACAGTCAGACAGTCAGACTGAGACAGAGAGAGGGAGAGAACATCTGACTCACTACTTCTCTCTTTGATGGAGCTGAGGTATCCATGTCATCATATGTCCCACTCCACTTGTTACTCGGCCATTTTGTTTGACTGACAGAACAAAACTGCTAGCTTGCTAGCCGGTTGTTTCATTTAAATTAAGTTATTACTTTCTACTGTTAGTTATGAGGCCACAGTTATGACTGCCTTCACAATTCACTTCAGAGTCTCTCCTCCAGCGACGTGTCGATTCACAGTGACAAGACAGCGATCATATCTTACTGTTTGGTACTTAATCAACTTCACCTGTCCTCCTCACTTCGATAGACTTCGGGAGACTTCGGTAAGGCTGCAATATTGTGTTTGACCACACACGCTGGTTAACATGTACCGGCCGTTACAATCCATGGGGGCGCTGTTTCACTCATTTCAGAAAAATGGGAAAATGGGAAGACAAGGCCGCTACAACGAAATTAAAGTGAATAAAGTTTTAACCACAGTAGATGCTCTTCCTGGTGTCCACATAATGTGTTAACAATACCTCAATTATGTGGAGACAATTATGAAATCTTTAGGATTAATTGATTATCCGATCAACAGAAAATATTATTACTATTATTATTACTGCTATTATTACTCATACAGAAGAGTCTGCTGGGTCCCAAACAATACAGGAGTAACGCAAATGTCAACTAAACACAAGGGAACATCCTCCATCACAGGGACTTTTCATCTGTTCCTCACTCCTCTACCCAAATTATCCTTCAGCATGAAAAGATTACATGTCAGTCTGTCAGCGTGCAGTAATGATTTCCTCCCTCACTTGGTGTTTTCCATTTTTCACCCACTGTCCTGCACTGCAGTGACGGCAACTTTATGCGGGATCCCAACTGAGCCAGTACAGAACCACTTGCTGGTTGCTGCTGCTGTCACTCTTTATCCATCATTGACTTTTAACATGATGAGGCGTAAAGCCGGCACACCCTCCATTGCCATCACCATGCTGATTTAGATTTTTTAATATTAAATGAAATTAAATGACGCGATCACTGGCCACCAACACACCCGCTGACCTCACCAAACCACACCAAATATAATCCAAACCTCTGGAACAATGCTCATACTAAAACATAACAAAAGAAAACAGCAGCTGGATCCAATTTTTTCTCCATGTAGTTCAGTGACACACAGTTCAAGATTTGAGATATTGTTTCACCAGGCCAATGCTATGTTTACACAATGTCCTGTACTTGTGTACAGTATGACGCAGGCTGAGTACTGGTATACACACTTTTAGAAACTATTATGGCCACAGGCGGGCCTATAATCCATACCCGCTGAGGCTAATCTGCTCTTCGGATTATCCGGGAGTGGATAAACACCTGGTCCCACAGCATAGTGGAAAAAGCCAATATATCAGTGACTTTCAGAGAAAGACCAAGCCTCTTCCCACGCTATCTGTTTTTCTTGTCAGTGACAAGAGCAGTGGTATAAGTATTCACATCTTTTACTATAGTAAAAGTATCAATACCATAATGTAAATTTACTCTGTAAACGCATTCTGACTTTTACTTAAAATAATTGTTTTGGGAGAAGAAATATAAGAAATAAATATTATCAGGAAAATATTCAAGGTATCAAAAGTAAAAGTAATCATTTTGTGGAACCACTACTACACCGCTTACACTATTGGATTATTATTACAGATGCAATAATATGCATTAAACTAATCAAACACGCCCAAATGACTGCATTATGTTGCTGGTGCTGGCTGTTTTTACTGAGCTTGGAAAATCCAGTTTTTCTCTTGGAAAATCCAGTTTTTGTGCACCTGCAACCAGGAAAAATATGCAGAACAAGCTCAATCTTACCTCTTCTTTATTCATTTACTTAATTTTAAATTTTTTCCTGCTGTTCTTGTTTTAGTTGATTCATTTGATAATTATTCTAACCTTTTATTGCCATTTATATCTAAGCTTCTTATTTGTGTTTCTTGGTACCTGGGATCTTTTGTATTATTTTCTACGTGGCTATATTGTATATGAAGTCTCTGCCTCAATGTATTTCCAAGTTAAATTAAAGATTGAATGAGTGAACATGTGAGCAGCAATCACTTGTAGCTGGTCGAGTTGGAGCTACTGTGGGCAGTTTTTTGTTCGATTATATTTTACAGGCTGATCATGTGTTATTTTTGTAAATAAAATCTTAATCTGAAAAGTAACTACAGCTGAGTGGAAGTACAAAGTTGCATAGAATTGAAATAGTCAAGTAAAGTACCCCAAAATTGTACTTAAGTTAAGTGCTCAAGTAAATGTATTTTGTAACTTACATTCCACCACTGGACCAGAGTCTGCATTTTATATAAAACATTTTATTTTTGTACACGTTACAATTTGTTATTAGTCATTTACACAGCTGCACGGTATGATAACACTGTTAAAATGGTGAAACAGTTATCAGTATAAAAAGAATATGTTCATATAGTGACACATTTGAGACACACATGTTTACATCCTACAACTGTTAATAATATCCTCAATGCAATTTACATGACAGAACACTGTATGGGTGATTGGCCATTTGTCCAGGGGGCAGATGGAGGACGTTGACAAGCACTGTATGCAGACACAGAAAAAAGCATGCATATGAAAATAACATTGAATATGCAGATTGCAAAAGGCATGACACTGTCACAAGAGTCTGCTTCACCAGTGTTTCTCGCTTGTGTAGACGTCTACAATAAGAGCAAATGGACGAGAAGCTTGTAATGTAAACAAGAAGCTAGGACATGATCTACGTGTCTGACCTCGTAATAGAACTGACGGTCAACAACAAACGAAAACCTACAAATCGTAATCAGCTGCAGCTGTGAGGGTCCACGCAAGGGACAACAAGGATCAAGCACAACAAGTCCAGGGAGGAATATATGAGAGTACCAAAGAAAACACTGGAATTAGTCTCTCAGAAGGTTTCAGATAGAGGAGCTGGATTGTGGCCAAACAAGTAGTCAAGGGGCATCTCACTTTTTAAGAACTGCTGGTGACCTTGAAGTCACTTATAGCAGGAAACGCAGCTTGAGATTGTCTTTCCAAAGAGTGCATGTTGTTTATCAGCTAGCTTTTCCTGGTGTACTTGTTCTTTCAGTTGCATTACACATGAACATGAACACTGAATTCAGAACATTTAATCAAGTCCCTGGGCCGCTTGCATTTTTCCAGTGAAACGTGTTTTCACTTATTTCTGGATCCCAGAGCTAGGGTTCATGCTCTCTGCCTTTCTCCCATAACCACTGGTTTCACTTCTCTCGTGTCTACCACGCCATACAAACATACACGCAAGCATCTGACGGATGGAGCCGTTAAAAAGGCAGAAAATCACCTGCCAGTAGAAACATAGCTGGAATAACGCTCAGATTGTAAAAGGCTGCTTTTACATGAATGGACAGTAATGATACATACACTAAATATGGCCGCCTTAAAGGAATAGTTTGACATTTTTGGAAATACGTTTATTTGCTTTCTGGTGGAGATTTAGATGCCACAAGATCGATACCACTTTTATGTCAAGCTTACAGCAAGCAGCCATTTAGCTTAGCTTAGCACAAAGACTGGAAACAGGTGGAAACAGCTAGCCAGCGGTTACAAAATCTGTCTACCAGCACCTCTTTACATTACATCTTTGTTTATATCTAGTCTGTTTAATATGTATGTACTTACTGTTAGCTGTTTCTCCTTGTTTCCACTATTTGTGTCTAGTTAAGCTAACTGCTGCTGGCTGTAGCTTCATAATTTATGGATAGATATGAGAGTTCATTCGATCTTCTCATCTAATTCCCAGAAAGGGAATACGTGTACTTCCCAAATTGTTGAGCTATTCCTTTAATGCACAGTAGTTTATATAGAGTTGAGCTATTGGTGTTGCCTTTAAACTGCAAAAACAAGTCATCATAGACCACTACATTTCAAAGAGCATTTTAAATTAAGATAGCACCATTGACTAAAAAAGAGCAGCTCTCTCAGTGCCCCTCTGAGAAGACCTAAAGAGTATATTTGAGCTTTGTAGAGTAGAGAAAACTGTTCATATTAATATCTTAACTAGCAAACATACTTACAGTAACACTATATACATATTCACAGTTTTAAGTTCTTCCCTTTGTGCATGGATAGATATGACATGATGAAACAAAAGCGATTATTCCACTAAGCAAAAGTGCTACTGTAGACAGTATTGTTATGTGTCTGACAACATTTCAAGTAATAGGATGCGGTCCAGTTTTCCCGAAAGGGAGACGTTCACTAGATGAAAAGCAAACACGTGTCTTGATGTTACAGCCAGCTCACCCAGTGAAAAGAAGGCACCAAGGAAGGAGGAAGAACTGTCAGCTCTTCTGCCCACACAGGCAGGGATATACGCAGACACAGAGAGAGAAAGAAAATAGTCCGTCTTAAACAGTGTCATGGTGAGCAAGTGGAGAGTCTTGACAGGGAGCTTCATTTTTCTAACATAGAGGTTTCTGTTCAGCAGAAAAAGTATGTCAGTATGAAAGGTACACATTTTTTAAAAGCATGTATTTTACATACCTAATATACATACACTACACAGTCTTCTACTATCATACATTTTTGATCTCTTCAGCAAATTCAGCAAATTGAATTGAAGGTATTGGAAACACCTTATTCGATGTTGATTTATGAGGCTGCAGTATGTTGTGGGCCCACTCGTTATCCAAACTTTTAGAGAATGTTTTGACATTTTAGGAATCATGCTTATTCGCTTCCTTGCCCAGGGTTAGAGTTAAGATTGATACCACTCTCATGTTTGTACTGTAAATATGAAGCTACATCCAGCAGCTGGTTAGCTTAGCTTAGCAAAAAGACAGGAAACAGGCTTCCTAAAATAAGCCAGAGACTTCAACTGGCCAAGAAACAGTCTGGCACATAACCTCACGTAAAACAGCAATGTGTACTTTTAAACACTTTTAATGTGTTAATTAGTCAACTTTAGAGGTGCTGGTGGTATCAATCTTTTCACTTAATTCTCGACAAGAAACCGAATAAGTGTATTTCCCAAAAGTTCAAACTATTCCTCTAACGTTTCATATTAACTTCTGCTAATTTTGCCAAATCTTTGGGTATATACGTCCATTCCCCACATTAAGTATTACACTGCCTTTTCATCCCGACCTACTGTGGCTGGTATTTTTGACATAAATCTTGAGAGGAATTGTAATTGGAACAAAGAACCTGCTGCAAAGTCTTCAAATTAAGAAAGAATACCTTGTTGCTCACAGGAGAGTTTCATGCCTGTGTGGAGGAGCTCTCTCTGCGGGTATCCAGGACACTGTAGCACATACAAACACATTAGATTTAATCTCTCTAGGTAAATTAGTTACTTTATTTACTGCACAAACAAGTACCCACAACTTAAGTCAGGTTTATCTGGCATGAAGGATCTCCATGGCACACAGAGCAGTGATCTACAGCCAGGTACGACTTAAAAAACTATCACCACTCTTACACACAGACACACTGCCACTGCCAGACTGTTGGCAGACAAAGGAATGTCTGTGTCTGCTAATGGTTTCTGTCTTTCTATGTCAGCTCCAGGTCTGGCTGGTGAAGATTTAAAAATGATAAATCTGTTTCCACACTGGTTTGGCATGGCTTGAACTCTTTGTCTCCTCCAGTTCTCAACTAACAAACTAATGCTTTTCTTCGGTACAATCTTGCCAGACTCCTGTATCTCAAACTCGCTTCCATTTTTCCTCACATCCTGGTTTGTTTGGCCCATGTGTTTATCTCATTGCGGTATAAAAGGAAAAACAAGAGAGGCACTCACGCTTGATGCTGCCGTACAAAATCTGCAAACTGCCGGTCCTTAGCGTAGAGCTCTATAATGCGTATCCTGTCTTGGATTTCCTGCAGAAACACATGATATCAGTCGGGAGGGAACATTACATCACAGATAAACAGTAAACTCAACGGGCTTTGGCTCGAACAAAACTCAGAAATAAACTACAAAGACTTTCCTATTTAAGGGAGCAAAAGCCAGTTAGTGATAGAACAAGTTTACAACCTGAGATTTCCCAATTCAGATCCAGGTAAATGTGGGAAATGAAAGTGATGTGCACCGCCTGGGTCATTATCTAACATCCAGATGGCCTTGAGTAAGGCACATCTCCCACTGAATGAATATTTGTGCGTGAAATGAGTGAATAAATGTCCACATTAGGCTGGTTTAATTTAATTAATTTCATTTTTTTTCCCCCCTCAATTTCAGTCGACAAAGTTTTTCTCCCCCAAAAACTCTTTCTCTCTTTTTACAAAACAGTATAAATGTATAAATTGTAACTGGCCAGTTTGGTGTTTTAAAGTGTACGGGGAAACCCAGAACTATGATGACTGGCTATGATAACTATGATGGGGCTGTGTGCCAGTAAAGTTAAGCAGACAACCTTTAGTCACCTCTAATTTTCTCTGTGGGCATTTATTTCAAATGTCAATATACCCGAGCACATCTGTAGTCATTAACCTGTATTTATCCTGATTTTGTTTTGGCTTTATTTCACAATTATGAAATAAAGATTTTATCAGCACCGCGGCGCAGTAATTTAGTACAACTGCTGGTTAACATTTCACTGGATAGTAAAGGTAATGGGGTAAAAAAAAAAAATGTGGCTAAGACATCTAAATCTAAATCAGCCAGTGGATAGCAACCAACACACACACACACAAACCTCCTTGGTCAGTTCACTGTTCTCATAGATGTGCCGTATCTCCTCACTGCTGAAGTCAGTGGAGGCCTCAGCACTGGCACTGCTGTACACAGGAGCTTCGGGATAGCGGCGGTAGTAGTGGCTGTAGCCTGTGGTGGCCTCACTCTCGTACATGGGGTTGTACTTGGTCGCCCTCTCCAGAGATGGGAGACTCTCTGCTCGCCTGTGGAGCCACACACAAACAGAGAAATCAGTCACGGTGTAGAGGCAGGATGATAAACAAAGCAACACATCATCTAGGAGGCCATAAATGAAAGTGGACGAGACTTTAGCATTGATCAACCTTTTTAAATCCTTTCGTTTCTGAGTCAGACTGCAGACTTTCAGACAGACCGTTGTGTATAAAGCTTTTTGGAACTAGATCAGCACTATATCTGATCAGTTAATTGGCTGAGGTTAACATAGTGTTTCTCCACATGCTGCTCTGGGAACTATGCCAGACACACACACACACACAGAAAGATAATGAACAGATACTTTATGTGTCTTTGTGTCTGCAAAAGTAAGAAAAAGTAGAGGAGGAATCAAAGCAGGGCAGGAGGAAAGCAACACCCAGGCAAAGGAGAGGGGTGGCCCCACTGCTGTAAGTCTGGAGGAGTAAAGAGATGGCGCAGTGGATAATTTTGTCCGTCTAACTGTGGACAGGGGAGGTCATGGGATGTCTCAACTTATTCTGTCCCCTCAAGAAAGTAACCAGGCTCCTTTAATCTAAAGAGGATTACGTGGCGGATGGAAAACTTCAAACACACTAAATTTAAGCGTTTCTGTTCAGTATCAAACATAAAAGTGAGCTTTGTATATATTTTCAGGAATAGAGTTAACCCTACTAGTTAATTCATCATTTTCTGTTCATTTTATTAAGCAGTGTGTTGGAGGTTATATGTACATAGGATATACAGTATTAACTCCATAAAGTCTTGATTTTCCCCTTAAATTTGGTCTATATCATACATATGTCAGTGTCAGTTTTGTACACACACATTTTAAATTCAGCCTGACATATTTATAATCTTTGGAAAGATCTCCACTAGAAGTTAGAGTACAGTAGTTCTGTAGGTTTAAACAAGGTTTGGCCACACGACATAAGTAGGTTAAGATGGATGAAGTAAGTTCTCCAGAAAAAAGACGGGATATTTTTCTGTCCTGTTGTTAAGGACTAAACACACAAAATCTGATAACTAAACACACAAAATCTTAATATAGAAACTATGGAGAGACAAGTGAGAATGAATAATGTATAGTATATGGCTGATTAACATGCCTCACCACAATAACTGTATCTTGGTAAACTCTTATGACATTATGGCTGAAAAGTCACAAGTGTGTGCCCTACATCCCTCAAATTAAAATATACTCATATGCTCCTCTAATAAAACTTTCTGTTCTGTTAAAAAAGTGACATTGTATGGATTAGATGCTGGATCTACTTCATGTGTGTTTTTCATTTTCAAGGGTGGAAAGTCTGCTGAAACATTTTCCCATCTGGTACATGAGTGGTTTTCCTCACCGTATGGGGTCCTCCGACTCATCCTTGTCATACTGATCCCGTAACGTCCTGGCGAGGAAGAAGATGACTCCGGAGGCCACCAATAGGAATCCAGCTACGGAGGCGATCGCTATGCCGACCACCAGCGGCTCAGATACGTACTCCTCGCAGTGCTCTCCTCTGTACCACCAGTTCTCCCCGACGCGACACCTGAGATGACGATGGAAATTTGTCAGCAATGTCGTAAAAAACAATTTCCACTCAGAACTGGTACATGTTATTTTAATAAATCTCTAAGCTTTGAGGGTACCGCGGATGAACAAAATGTTACAGAACATACCCATCACTCTTCTTCTGTTTTTTATTCTGTGTCGAATGATTAAAGAATGTAAAAATGAATGACTAAATCTTCAATCATGTTCTTATGTTGTCTTGACAAAAGACAAGACTTGAGAGTCCATAACATGTCTACAATTGTAATGTTATGTATGTGTCATTAAAGCGTTAATGCCTTGTTTTGGAATAACTAACAGTCTCCATGGAGCAATGCAATACTTTTGGTTGGACGGCGAGAAGTAAACAACACTCCAACAGCATCTGGAGCTGCCTGCATGTTTTATGATGTGGTGGTGGGTGTGAAACAAAGGTTAGCCCTCATCTTGGCACACAGTCTCCTTTCTGTCTGTTCATAATCATTCAATACAAAGTGCACCACATACAACAGTTTGAACAGAGCCTGAGGACGTGTTTCTGTCACTGATTTGGATTATTGGCATATCATCTTATGAATCTTACACACGTTAACCGATTCCACCGTCTGTTTGGACATGGAAACACATGCAAAAACATGCTTAGACACAACAACACACACAGATAAATTGTTTGCAAGTAAGCCTGAGAAATGTTTAGATAATAAAATAAATAAAATAGGGCCATAACACCATATAATGAACAATATTTCACTGAACAAAAATGTGATAATATGCATCCTGGAGCTGAAAAAGTTGACCACAATATCAATCAAATCTTAGCAATTATCCCTAAATGGAACTCATTGTTTCCTTTATGTACAGTACATTTACTGCCAGAGTGCACAATTCAATTAACATAGTAAACTGCCAAAGGTTTGAGTGCTGACTCAAAATCTTGAACTAGGCCAAAACATCTAAAACACAATTTTAAAGCTCGAAGCTAAGAATCTGGCCTCCTGCATGAACTGTTATGACGTATTTGAAAAGATGGTCTTGCAAACCAGCAAACTCTTTCACTCTTTCCCACACACACACACACGCAGATCACTTCCCCTAATCCCCACCCACCTGCAGATGGCTCCCTGGCCGGGGATGATGTCACACTTGCCGTCATTGAGGCAAAAGTTAGTCTGCAGCTCACAGATACTCTGACAGGGCAGGCTGTCCACGCTGAAGTAGCCAGCATTACAGACACACTCCGCCTCCCCTGACCACTTGTTCACCTTACACTCCGCATACTCGTTACACGCCTGGAACTTGCAGGGGTCCGCCTTGTCACCTGGAAATGAAAGAACCAGGAGTGTTGACTTTAAGGTATTAAGAGAAACCGTGACAAGCAGGTTGATTATAGGTTGTGATATGCACATGTGTTGATCAGCATTTAAAAAAGGCAAGTAAATGCCTTCACCTCCAGTATCTCAAAAGATTTTGAATTATCAATATGTATAACTTTCATTCCAAATGCCATTGTGAAAAGGATATCACAGACTCAAAAGAACATTTTTGGAAATATGCTCATTTGCTTTCTTGCCAAGAGTCAGATGAAAAGATTTATACCACTCTCATGTCTGCACGATAAATATGAAGCTACAGCGGCAGCTGGTTAGCTTAGCTTAGCACAAAGACTGAAAACAGGGAAAGCAGCTAGACTGGCTCTGTCTGAAGGTAACAAAATCCACCTCTTAGCCCCTCTAAACCTCAGCAAATTACATATTTACACTTTGGGTTTTGTATAGATAAAACAAACTTTAGAGGTGCTGGTAGTCTGATATCTTCAGACAGAGCCACACTAGCTGTCCTTATGCTAAGCTAACTGGCTGCAGCCATATATTTATCATATTTACCGTACAGACATGAGAGTGGTATCAATCTTCTCCTCTAATTAGCATATTTCCCAAAATGTCAAACTATTTTTTTTAAATTACACCAAAAATACACAAAATTAAACAAACTTGACTCAACAAAATAAAAGTCTACTGTTACACACAAGATTCTAAATATTTCAGATATATATGAAAAAAATAATAGTACTAAGAGTAATGATTACATTTATTTCTGAAACAGACACACACAAAGGCAATTCTTCCTCCCTTTCTAATGCAGCCCTTATGCATGCTGGGAAACCGCATTGTGCTCAGTCATGATTGTAAACACAAGCATGAATCACTGTGATCATGAATGGCCGATTACAAGCTGACTGATGTTCTCATACTCAGAAGCCTGTAGATCGATACCACATGAGGAAATTAAAAAAGTGCACCGAAAATGTCATGCTGGGTCCATAATTGAGCCACATTATAAGAATAAAAGGAATATAAAGACACACTCTGTAAAACCAGAGCTGCACACAGCAGTTAGTCGGTCAAAGTGCAGTTCATGACATGTGTTAACTTGGCTGCTGTCCAGGGAAGCCCTGATCTCATCCCAGCTGATGTGACATTCACCTCTTGAGACCAAGAAGTGTCACGACAAGGATTCAACACCTGCTTTCCCAGGCCTTTTCACACACTAACACGTTTTTCAATACTGACTGAGTGCAGTTATTTTATAAAACAATGCTGTGAGATTACACCCATTAAGGGAATAGCTAAACATTTTGGGAAATACACTTTCTTGCAGAGAGATGGTGAAGAGGAAGGCCACTCTCATGTCTATACTTAAGCCAGCAGTCAGTCAGTTTAGCTCAGCATGAAGACTGGAAACAGGGGGAAACGGCTAGCTTGACTCTGTCCAAAGATAACAAAATCCGCCTAGCAGCACCGCTAAAGCTCACTAATAAAGTTATGTCTTGTTTGTTTAAAATATAGCAATAAATAGCAATTTGTGGTTATACAGGGACTATTTCTTGGCCGGCTGCAGCAACTTCCTCTATGGTTTTACAGGTGCTGGCCAACAGATTTTGTTGTCTCTGGACAGAGCCAGGCTAGCTGTTTCCCCCTGTTTCCAGTTTTTATGCTATGCTAAGATAACCGTCTACTGGAAAGCGAATTAGAATTTTTTCCCAAAAAGTCTGAGAAATCCTTTATGAAACACCTGACTTAAGCTTCAAACAGTTGACACTATCACAGTTGTATTGATCAAAGCACACTACAGTGTAAAACAGCGAGAACGCACCCGACTCCACATCCAGTGAATACTTATCAATGGCCAGGTTCATGGTCTGGTAAGCTGTGTTACAGAAGTCCTCCAGGATCAGATAAACAGTGGAGGTGACGCTTTGTGGAACAGGCTTGCCAAATTTCATCCGGCTGTTGACCACAATGCTCCCATTCCTGAAGTTCAGGATCTCCAGGTTCTCAAAGTTGGTCAGATTGGACTGTAGGTAGGGCACAAGCTGGGAAAAAAATGAAAAATGTACAGTTTGATGTTACACACCAGAGGCTTTGACACAACAGTGGGAAACCACAAGTACAGTAAATGTGAGAAGTTTACCAGCTCTAGGAAGCGTTGCTCCAAAGCTTTGTATTCTGGGGAGCTCTTGTTAAAGAGATCATCTGAGAAGATCATGTTGGTCACCCTCAGGCTGAAGAACACCATCAGCGCTCGTCCAGGGTTCGCAGGCATGGCGATACTGACTTGGTCTGTGCCGTGTGCCACACCAAACGGGAAGCCAGTGCTGCCCTCCTCTGTGTGGTTAATCATATCGTAACCATAATGGATCACATCATAGCCCTGGTCTCCGATGGTGGCATCACCCAAGCCTTCGTTAGTGGTCTGGATCTGGGAGATAAAAAAGTGGATTGATTTTGAGATGAGACTTTTTACTTCTAACTGGGATACAACAATGTTTACATTGTCTTATAGGTCCACTTTAAATCCCTGGAAATTCAAAGTCAAATTAGTTTTTGCTAAGAAATCACTATATATCCTTGTTTTGACTTGTGTACTTATTTGGTCAAAATTGCCATAAAAGAACAAATTAATGCATTACATTAATGTACAATATCTGCATGGACAGGCACTAAAACTAGTTAAAATAACATAATTTCAGTTGAACAGCCACAGTTAGCCAGCTAGGGACCGTTGTTTGGCATTGCTGAGCCTTATCTGTGAGGTTACAGGGCCTCTTGTTGCTGTGACTTTGGATACTGGTCATTTGACCCATCTGGACCTATGAAAGAATAATAGACCCCCTCCTTTGTATAACGCCAGACAAACACAGCACTGATTGTGCAGGAGCTGCCGATCACTCAACAGGTAGTGGGAATCAGTGCTAACGTTAGCAAGCTAGGCTAACTAGCTTCCACTTTTTGTGTGGAAGACAAACTTAACAGCACGTGTTGAATGTTGTAAAGTGATCAACACTATGCGGACACCTATAAAGGTGGAAAAACATCTTGTATTAACGTTTGCTATGACGTGCTCCAGTAGCTCACAGAAGCTGACAGCATGTCTCCAAGCAACACAGGCTCTCAAATGTCAATCGACTGTTGCCAAGGGAAATACCCATCCAGAGGCCTGGAGCTTGGATGCTTTTTCCACAATACAAAAACATTTTATCCTCGTTTGAAAATGTAAAAATATGCAAGTATCATTATAGCTTATATTTCCTTAGACAAAAAGTGAGAATTCAAATTTCTGTTCAACTTTTGCTTTACCTCCACCAGTAACGGGACGATGATGTCAGGTTGCCCCTCAGAGGCAGGGTCAGAGATCCGGGTAAAAGGTGACTCCTTCTCTGGAGACAGGGTAGTCGGTTGGGCAGGGCTCGGGAAGTCTGTCACTGGTGGCTCTGGTTCATCCTTGTAGACCAGTAAGATCTCATCCTCTGTAAGATCCTCTGCCGAGATCTCTGGAGCTTCCCGGGCCTCTTCTTCTACAGCCGGAGCTTCAGGTGCAGTCTCTTCCTTCCCCTCTTCTCCCTCGCTGTCTGCTGCTTCCTTCATGCCGTCCTCTTCAAATACAGGTTCCTCGGCATAGGTCAACACCACATTATTGTCTGCGTTTTCTACAGGCTGTTCGGGGTTAATTTTCTCATCTGCAGATGGAACATTTGTGAGGTTGGACTCTTCTTCTGTGCCCTCCACCGAGTCTTCACCAACAGGAAGCAGACCTGTTTCTGCTGCCGCCGGCTCTGATGCTTCACTCGCTACATCTACAGCCTCAGGAGGTGGGACTAGGGCAGGCAGGCCTTCTTCTTCTTCTGTGGTCTCAGTTGCGATTGTGGAGATCTCGAGCTCCTCTGGGATCTCAACAACCCCATCCAGATGCTCCTCTTCCAGAGTTGGAGTGATAGGTTCTTCTCCCACTGCAGCAACCTCAACTTTCTCTGTTTCAGCTTTAGAGATGGCGTCTACATGTATGGTGACATCTTCTGTTACCAGCACATTTTCTAAACCAGTCTCCTCATGAGACACTTCTGCTGCTGTGGGTGTGGATGGCTGGAGCAGATCCTCCAGGTCATTTGTGCCTGAACCAGAGGCCTCGACCTCCACTGGTGGTTCAGGCAGCGTGATGCCCTCTGGCAGCTCAGGGGAGGGAAGCTCAGCTGGTGGCTCCTCTGGTGGGGGGTTTTCTACAGCAGGACTGGTCTGCACACTGTCCTCCAGCAACAGACCCTCCTCCTCAATGCCTGGAAAAACAAAGGCGAAAAGAGACTTAACTCAATCTCTGCTGGTCCCCTTTTATAGAAACCAGAGCCCACAGATCTATCTGACAAACCAGACAAAACATTTGATTTAAGATCAACAAAATGAGAATTGAGAGATACAGAAAATCATCCTTCCGTTTCCTAATTTCAGTGCAAACATAAATCAGTAGGATGTTTTTATATATTGTGCTGGTGTGCAGCCATCTCTGCCATGCTTAGGATAGACACTCACTGCCAGCTTCAGGTGCACTAGTGATGAGGACAAGAGCAGGAGACACGACTGTACTCTCCTCCAGAACAATGACATCGTTTTCATCTGTCGCCACTGTGTTAGTTTCAGAGGGTTCAGGCGGGACGTCCTCTTTGATGACATCTCCAGTGTCCTCTTCTAGGATCATGACCTCTGGCGGCTCATCGGCAGCATTAATCTGTATCACAAACAGGCTTTATTAACTTTAGCTTTTCTTAACCTAGTGCAACAGGAGCTTTGATTGGCCAGCTGTTTTGTGTTTACAGGTCAGGCCAATTAGAGCTCCTGCTGCTGCTCTGTGAGTTGGACATAATTTGTGTCAGTTGAACATTCTGTTGCTATGGCAACCACTACTGGCATAGTTCCATAGCAGTTGCTGTCTAACTGACATTTCCTACATCCACCATTTTGTCAGATCTCTGGCCTGACAAACATATCCACTCTCCAAATGCCCATATTGGAGCATTATCTGTAGGTACCGCTTTTTTTTACAGCTGTTTTGTGATTGTTAATGCAAACTTTTAAGTAGAATTACTTTTAAGAATCACTGTTGGGATAAAGGTTTTTTTCACTCTTTTTAGTTGTACTCTTATATGCATGTTTACCAGATTAATTACTGTGCTGAACCTCCTATGAGGACTTAATGTTGACCTTTCACTGGTGATACATTTCTTCTTGACATGAAGCACAATGTAACTAATTCGACCGCTAGCATAGTCTAAACGTTTTTGAATCTTGTTGCTGTACAAACTAGCTAATTTTACAAAACATTTGGTCCAACTCTTGTTTATCTAACTCTTTTTACAAATACTGACATTGAATTTTTTTGTCCAATATTGTCTTCACAATTGCTCCTAATAAAATCTTTAAAGGCAATCCGCTGTCTACAACAATTATTGGAAGTGTGTTTCACGTATAGTGAGGGCAGATTTACTTTGAGTTTATTAATTAACAAATGCAAATTTAATAAATAAATGTGTAGCTTTTTAAATGTAGTCATGTATTGACTGAACAGTAAAAGTCTATAATTATTTTGGTCCTTACTTCTAATATCAACTCAAAGAAAGCTTGAAAACAGCAGCTGGATCTAAAATGTTGTAGGGTAGCAAAGTGCTTTAGTGACACAGTAGCTCTGTGCTCCGTCCTGTTAATCAATTAGTGACGCAAAGTTTGCCAAACTCTCCCACTTCATATAATGAGTCAAATTAATCACGCTAAGAGAGCTGAGCTATAAAGTGAACCAGCAGACACATTTAGTGCAACCCAAACTCTGATTAACATCAAGGAGCACAGACGACCACAAGGCAGCACAGATTTTAGATGGTATTACTTGTATAAACTTATATGTGCTTATAGCCTTTGCCCCAGAATAGCAGTGGATTATTATAGCAAGAGCCAAACTAATCCTCAAAGCCTCACTTCATCCTTGCTGGCGAGCTCATCCCCTACCTGCACTGGTGTGGTCTGGATAACATCACAAGCCAGTTACAAGTTATCACAACATCAGTCATATTTCAACTGTCAGCTTCCTTAAACAAAAGTGATTTATCAACTTAGTGGAACTCAGAGCAGCTGGAGAGCCCAGAGAGAGATCATTGTCATGATAGTTGTGGAGGTTAACTTGTTACTCACCGCGGCTCCGTCTGCAGCGTTGACAAACTCAGGGACCTCAGACACTGTGGAACCAGTGGGGAAACAAATATTAATACAAACTGACACACAAAAGGCAAATGTGCCAAATAGCTAAAATAATCATGCCTGCAGGACAGAATCCTTTTAACTGTTACCATTTCAGCACTGACAGCTTTCACTTTGACAGCATTACCTTCGGGGGTAAATATCTACAAATCAGCGCTAAAATCTGGCGTGAATATCAGCCGCTGTGGGCCAAGGCCATTACTGCATCACCACCAAAACAGGAAAACAAAGCCAAGCTGTGCCTTCAAGTTCCCCAGCCACACATGTCGGCCATATGAGAGTGTTTAGCCCTCATTTCACATGTCCAAGCCTATAATTAATGTGAGCATCAAATGGCATTCATCTCCAGGGGAGCTTGCTAACACAGTAAACTAATGACACGCATTCTTTCAAAAACATGAGCAGGAAGAAATCTCACAGGAAGAGGAGATGCTATAGACATGATCACATCCTTCATCTTCTTCACATTTCTGGAGAAGGGCCCTGGTCAGTGGTAGGAGGTATCTAAGCTACTTACTGACTAGCTAAATCTAACAGAGGTAGTGGTTTAGATCTCCATATGTGAGCATTTGAGTGTTACTTTTGTGTCTACAAAAGGGGAACTCCACCGATTTTATACCTGTTTACTGGTCTTGGGGAGTACTCCTGCATTTGTGAAAATTTGTATAAAGCCATTTGTAGGTCCAGAGGGAGCTGTGCAAAATCTTATCTGTTGGATCTAAAGACTACAAGTCTGAAAATTAAAGTGGAGTTAGAAAGAAGTGAGGTTACTAGACCTCAGTAGCCCGCTCCTCATTGCTTCTACTAGCATAACACAGTTGAATATGCAACCCAACTGTCCAAGGTTGAGTTGCATTGTGGGTAATGAAGGCGCCAGGTTTTGACAAAGAAGAACAATAGATGAAATAAAAAAGACAATATCTCGGGTTCTGCGGCATCAATCTTTATCCTCATAACTGTCTGTCCGACAATGTTATAGGCGTGCAATGCTAAATCGGTAAGAGTTAACTGTAAGATCCACTGGGTGAAAGCCAAAATGAATGCTCAGTTCTCTTTTGCAGACCATTTAATGACAAGGACTTAACTGTTGCGCAGAATAAATACACAGTTCCTGTAACTGATGACTGTTATTTGTTCATTAGAAATGGCCCACTTTTGAAACTTCCTAGGAATATGTGTCTGTCCTCTTCGACAAAAAGAGCAGACAAATAAGAAACAGATGAGACTATTAAAACCCTGGAATGTTTTCTCAAGTGGTGTAGCGTATGTTACAATATCAATGCTGAGTCTACTGTGTCTCTATTTGATATGACATTTGGAGGTTTGCCCTGCACTGCCTCTGCCAATGCGTTCCCAGTGACTTCACCTCTATGTCAATTAAATAAATAGCTGTAATGGTGGCATGCGTGTGTTCTATCACAGTGCAGGGAATCTATCTTTGCACTGGTCATCGTCTTACCGCTGTCCAGCTCGTCGTTATGCAGGGCTTCAGTGTTGAAGTTTTTGACCTCGCTTATGGTGTAGACCACCGTAGGGCGCTCCATGACCTCGCGGTACGAGTTTTCCACCCGGTTCGACTGCAAGGTCAGGTAGTCCAGCTGATCCGAGCTCACTCCTGCTCCATCCACCACCACTGTGACAGCATAGTCCACCACCACGCCATCCAGCCTGAAGACACAAATATGTAGTAGTTAAATCTAATCCACATACTGAACAGCCTCAGGGGTGAGCAATAATTCAATATAATACAACAAAAACAATACAATACAACACATCTGCAAATTCAAATTCGTCATTCAGGAAGATTATAATGTAGTGTTTCTGTTGACATTGTTGGTGTTGCACTGGACTGCATTATACTGAGAGGTGTTTCTAATATTTTGTCAAAAATGAGGGAGGAAGAATATCAGAAACACATTTCAATATTATGCAGTCCATTACAACACCACCGCAAACTACAACCTCAGTAATAAACTTAAGCTCAATTAATAGTGCTCTGACAGTGTCAATCAAAACTGAACTCTATCATCTTTGTAAAGGGAGAATTCATGGCTAAACTGTTGTATTGGATTTCATCAGATTTTACTGGTGTACCTAATAAAGTGGCCATGCAGTGTAATTATAGTGTTATTGTTTTATGAAATTTAAATGAACAATTTAAGGTTTTTTGTTTTATATGTGTGAAAAGTTTTGTTTGGTGTAAAACATTAATTATTTTATACACATTTGCATGTATTCAGCATATATATATCAAGATCACTATGAAAATATGTTGATCTACTGTAGGGCCATAGCAAACAAACACGTACATTAAGTACACTACACAATATAAATACATCTTCCAAAAGCCACTAAATGAGGGCCAAGAGTGAACTTTCAATCTCAATTCTTATTTACATTGTGATATTAATTTCAGCCATATTCCTCAGCAATCTCTCTCTTCCAAATCCTTATCACATCAGCCTTGATTACTCTTTTTCTACCTGCTTGCTGCAGCTCCACATGAGCAATAACAGAGTTAAGTGCACCTTAGTGGTCGTTAAGTGAGAGGAGAGGGTTTATTTTTCATTTTTCTAACCTAAAGTTGCTGAGGAAAATTTCCAATCAATACACTAATGCCTAAGCTGCACCTAAACACCATTTTCCATTCATCTTACACACACATTTACAATGAGAAAGTATGAAATAATGTCTCCTGGATGAGCGAGCGGTTCTCAGAGATGGGGATGAAAATCGCTCAGGCATTAGCGTGATTTAACGTCAAACCTGTTAAAAGAGTTGTAGACCGCTCACAGATGACTGATGGCTCGAGTGATTTACTCCTGATTGGTATGCAAGAGCTCGACTGTATAGGCAAAAAAAACAGCCGACTCAGCAGAATGATCAATATCAACATAATAAACATGGAAACCTCACAAGAGATTCCAGGCCCTGGAAAAAGCCATCTATCAGCCTTCATTTGACTACTGGGAGCCCTCCACTCTGACCTAGTTTGTTGGGTTTCTGGCGCACAGCTGAGCACGTGCCGGCCTACAGTCGGCCACATTTAGAAGGAGATCCAATTTTTCCCCCTTTAGTTTCACACTCAGAGGCAGGCAGACAGAGCTCTACTCCTGCTGTGCCCTGTTATCTGCAGTTAGCAGAAGCATGCAACATTAACCACTGCATCACTGCAGGAAGGTATAAACATATCTCTCAATGTATTTAATGTATATATGTTTGCACAATTATAGCCATATACTAAACAAAGTTTGGTTAACAAAAAGGGCAAACGTACTTTTTACCCCGCAAAATTCATGTGATGGCTGTGCCAGTTATCAGTTACTTTTCAGATTAAGAATTTACATGCAAAACATATGATCAGTTTATAAAATACGATGAATTGTTAAGATTAAGCTGCCCAATAGTATATAAAGTTGGTCAAATTTGCTCCACCTCAACCAGCTACAACATTAAAGTGCTTTAGAGGAGCTGGAAGGTGGATACTTTTGCACAGAGTCAGGCTGTCTGTTTCCCTCTGTTTCCAGTCTTTACGCTAAGCTAGCTGCAGCCCTAAATTTTATTTCATATATTAAATGTGAGCGTGGTATCAATCTTCTTATCAAACTCTCCGCCAGAAAGCGAAAGTGTATTTCCCAAAATGTCAAACTATTTACCTTTAAGAGAACATTTGAATGCAAGTAAAAGCCTTGCATTCAGAAGTAAAGGATGTTAATAATTCTTCCAACACCAGTAGTACGATAGTTAGAAAAACAGTCAGACCATTACCCACCAACTTCTTTCCCTCCATTTACTTGTCTTTTTTAATTCCTCTGTTTTGCTCTTTGTTACCTTTGCTCCCCTGACACGCACAATATCTCCTCCCTCCTCTTCTCCCTCCCTCTACCAGAGGCTTGGCGAGGTCATAAAGCCCTGATAATCATCTCTATAGAAGAGCACCTGCTCACTCCGCTGGATCCATCCTGATCCCACTTAACAGGTGAGTGACCACACTAAGACCATTAACACAGGCAGCTAGTGACACATCTTCACACGTGCCCACGCTCACAGGTAAACACAGTGTGTGAAGGTGACACCACACACACTCACACAGATCTAGCTATGGTTGATAGAGATCTGTGGGTTTAAATACAAGACAGGGTGGGGAGAACTAGTCAAGGTCAAAGTACCACAGCCTGTATTGATGACTCACCCTTGGGTGTCCTTCTGGGGCCTGCATTTAGCAAGGAGAGTGAAATTGTATTAATTCTACAAGCTAAGGTAGGTTTTGGCCATATTGTGAGGACAGGTATTTTAACCAGATCCAGGATTAAACCACAGCAAAGACTGACCTGAAGTCCAGCACAGACACACTCTTAAATCCAGGAAGCCCCTCCAGAGCGTCCTCTATCTGCAAGGAAAAAATTATCAACCCTCACAGGACAAGAGTTTGTTTCTTATCTTGACGGTGTTACAATGAACTTGCTTGGCAAAATAAAACTGATTTGTTGTTCCAAAAGGGAATATTTTCTTCAAAGTAGTTGAAAGGTCTTGAGTCTTTTGTGCTGTGGCTCACATCATTATCGTTGGAAGGCAGACAGCTGCACTGTGGTCAACTTTTATTGGTCTGCAAGGCCTTCCTTCTAGGCACTACGAAAAAACAATACATACTGTTCTGCAGATTCACTGACCCAGTTTATTTAATCCATCAGAGAAAGGGGATACAAAAAGGTCTCCAGGGCCTTTTGTCTTCTGGCTTGTCCACCAGTTCCCCCTTCTCTACATTCAGTCACTACCTCTTCAGTCCTCCACCAAAGGTATATATGAGAAGGCAGATTTTATGTGTATAGCAGATCTCCATTGAGAATAAAAAACAGGTCAGCGATTAGGAGAAAAGTTTTCCTTTGTGGACACAAAATGAAGTATGTGCTTATGATGTATGATTTTATTTACAAGGTGTGTGTGTGTGTGTGTGTGTGTGTGTGTGTGTGTGTGTGTGTGTCTGTGTGCCCTCCCATATTTGTGTGTCTAGCTAGTTGCCAGGGAAAAGTACCTAAACAAATTTGCAGAATTTTCCGAGTACCTGTAAAAACCACTGAAGTTGCTTCCAAAGGTGAGTACCTGTGCATACGTGTGCATGTGCAAAGGTTTATCTATTCCCAAGACAAGTCATAAAGCTGAATTTTCAGCACATAGTTAATTCTCCAAAATGAAATGCGTACCATAAAATCTGCGTTTCTGAAATCCTGCCTAACAGTTTGGGTTTAACTGCTGCAGTTAAAGTGCGTGTTATTAAAACTAACAATGTATCCATCACAGACCATAAACCAGGAGATATAGTGAACCCAGTCTGCAGCCAAGATACAGTAGCACTGAGGGGAGTCGTAAAGAGAGACAGACAGAAGGAGTTGGAGCCAGAGACGAACCTTTTCAGCAAGCTGTCTGCTGAGTGTTTGGTACTGGAGGCTGGCTGGATCGTCCAGGCTGTCGCTGTACGTCTCTCCGGTCAGGAGGATGCTCAGCTCCACCACCTGCTCCAGCACAGCGGGGGTGGGAAGCTCCACGGCAATGTCATTGTCCAGCTGTGCCATTAGAGAGAGATGCAGTAATATAGTACTTAGGTGCGCACATTAGTAAAACAGTATGGATCCCAATCCGTAAACAATCTGTGTGCACTTACTAGACTTTCCTCCGCCTCTGGGACGACGGCGGCTGCTTCAACCTTTTCCTCCTCTCCTGTAGCTGTATCTTCTGGGTGGTTGAGTTCATGTGGAGAAAAAAGGGACTGTTGGTTTAATTCAAGTGGATGTGAGCTTAAACCTTTGGCAAGTACCGTGATTCCTGATGGCGGTATGGATTAGACTGTCCTGACCCCCAAGTCCTTTTGAAATCTCAGGCTGAAGTGGCCTCCAGCCAAACTCCCTCTCACACAATAAACCACTAACTGCTAACTAACTAACTACTGCATAGAAAGCTAGAAACCAGGGATATATGCATATGAAAACACACGCAATATAATGGTCAGACGCTGACAATAACAATGCTTGTGCTCAGGTACAGACATGCCAGACATGGCAGGATGCTTATATGACAGCAGAGGCACCATGTGATCAAAGTTACGTGAAGTCCTACTGCTAACAGTGTTGTCCGGAGTGACACTGACCTAGCTCAGGAGCCTCAGCAACTTCCGGTGTGCCTGGCGTTGGACTGCTGTGAAACGGAAGAAGATGGTTTCAACAATGCGGACATCATATTACTTAATAATCAAACGTAAAAAGAATAAACAGCACAAAGGTTTATATGGGTGATGCACACAGTGGGTAGAGATACAAGTAGGATTTAGAGGATGAGGCCAGGGTTATTTCATTTTTTCATTGTTAATCAACGAATTCTCTAAACTTGCCAAAACCAATCAATAATTTACTCTGTTAACAAGTACTGTATCGTCTCAGCCAAAGCCTGATAGCTGCTCACATGTTATAGAAATTCATAGTTTCCCTAAAACTATTTCAAGACTTAAATAGTTAGACATTTTGGGGCATATCATTTTCTTTCTGAGAGTTAGATGAGAAGATCAATATCGTTCTCCTACTGTTGGGCTAAACATGAAGCTACAGCCAGTAACTGGTTAGCTTAGCCTAGCACAAAGACAAGGAACTCCAAGCCCCCTTTAGACAGAGCCAGGCTAGCTGTTTCCCCCCTGCTTCCAGTCTTTATGCTAAGCTAAGCTAAGCTAACCTAACCGACTGCTGGCTCCAGCTTCATATTTACATTCCCATCTAACTTTCGGCAAGAAAGTTAATAAGCATATTTTACAAAATCTAACTATTACTTTAAAAGATCCATACTGGGTGCCAATGGATGACAATAACGTGAAGGCATAAGCTGTATCAGACTGTGGCAACTTGTTAGCATGAATGATCATTGTTGGTTTTATGGGATTTGTTGAAAATAAAATCCAATAAAAAGATTAAATAATGCCAGTGTTATCTTTTTAACTCAGACAGAGGGAAAGCAAATATACAGTGAAGCTTGGATATTAGTATCTACAAAAACAGGAAACAAATCAAACACAAATGAATGAACATGAGACATCTGAAGTCATGTGTGGTAACTGATGAGCGGGAATATGAACAGGTAAGGTTGAAGAGTCTTGACAACCGTACCTGCACATATGTTGCCAGGACCTGGTGGGCTCACTACAGACAGTGGGAAGAATGACACATTTACAAAACACAGACTCCATGATGAGATCATAGATTTATGATTGAAATGGAGGGTTAGCACTGAGGAAAAGAGGTTTCTTTTACCTTTTCAAACCTGGCCGTGACATTCTCTAGAGATAGAAAAAATAAGGCTTTAATCTACAGTATCAGCCACCGCCTGCAGTATATTATGTTCTGTGCTACTCACAGATATTTTTTAATTAAAGCATTAGTCATCCACTAACCTTTTTAACCAGAGCCTGATGCTCCTCTGATTGGCTAAAGTAGCTGCCAATATCTTGTGCCGTGACTGTGCCCTCCTGGCACTGGCTCATCCAGCTTTGGTACTCCTCTTGCTCTGGGAGGCGGTCCCAGAAGATCTTGAAAGCCTCCCATATGGTCTCCTGGCACACTAGTCAGACCAGAGAAAGCATCATCTACTTAAAAAACAAGCTTGCAGAACATGCTTCCATAGTAGTGTTTTCAAAATGTATTCGGCTGGGGTGACGCTTCACTTCAAGACGGACTATAGTACAAATTCAGTTCTTGTGAAGGTTTCTTCTGGGCAATGAAGACCTCTCTGTTTGCTGATTAGCAGGGGAATAAAACCATCGTTAATCAATTCAAACAACGATATACATAGATATTATTAGCTGGAAATGTCCATTGCCACTTCGTGACATAACTCCCTTTCATGAGTCAGCCTACTGGGCACTGATCCAAAGTCTCAGACACAGAAATATGCTCCAATCTTCTTCCCTAATCAACGCTGTATGTGAGGCCTGATACATCAGTGGTCTCACAATTCTCAACTTTTCACCACCATCATCAGAGTCACAGTCTCTTTGCACCTACAAGCCCATGTTTGTCTAAGTCTAGCTGCCCAGGAGTTCACTCATATACATTACAAAGTGTTTCTCAATCAGTAAGAGACCAAAATGTTTCTTCTCTATTTATGCCCACCTGTGGTGAACTGCAGCATTTGCATCAGTTTCTTGATTATATGTGTCTAATCATGTATAATCCATAATATATCATTATAATTATAATCAATGTACATAAAGCATCAAAAGTAAAAGTACTCAGTATAAAGAGAAACCCCATGAGTGTTATATTATTACATATCTAAAATTGGTTAATTATCACTGATGCTTTTACTGGCATTTTACTGTTGTATTTAGTTGGAACTAATTCAAACTATTCTATTTATAGTTTGGTAGTTTTTTCTATAACAATGCACCAAATTTAATGTTTAAGATGATAAAGTGGTTCTTTATATGGAAATAATACACAAAGTAAAGAGTAACTAAAGCTGTGGAATATATGTAGTTGAGTAAAGAGTACAATATTTCTCTCTGAAATGTAGTGAAGTAGAAGTATAAAGTAGTATATAATGGTAATACTCAAGTACAAGTACCTCAGAATTATACTACAGTACAGCAGTGCTTGAGTTAATGTACTTAATTACATTGCACCACTGGTATCTAGCCATGCCGGTGGTTTTGGCTTCTTGTGTCCAGAGTTTGAGATGTCCACTTCTGAGATTTCTGCTGCTACACCAGTTTTATGAAAGTGAAGGAAATGTTGTTGGTGGTGATAAAAGTACTGAAAGATGCAGTGTGTCTTTCATTAGAAACAATGTCTTTTACTCTGTATTAGGAAGGAAGAAGAATGCACTGAATAAGAAAAGACAGTATCTTTGGTTCTGCTGCATTGATTTTGACACTTTTTTTAAAAACCAACCATCGTGAGTCTGATAATGTTACAGGAGTGCAATGCCAAATCAGTGGAGAACTCTTTTAATCTCAAAACCTGGCCACATAAATACAAAACTATCTGCATGAGTAGAAACCATTAGGGTAAGTGAGTAAAGGTAAACTGACCTTGTAAGGAGTGAAGTGGACCACAGTCTGTTTAAATGCAAATCTCATAAGGCCTAATTGCGACTGGTGTCCACACAGATGTCAACTGACATTCTTGTGCTTGACCCAGGTGGATCTCTTGCTGTAAATGTGACAAAGGTTAACACTCCTACCTATTTGACAATTCAGTGAGGACAATCTCACGAAATCAATCAAAGTTTGTTTTTGTTGTTGCCGACATCTCTTCCTGCGGTTTGTCCCTTATCTGACATGACTACATCTACAGTGTTCAGTCATTTACTCTCATTTATGTGCAGTCTTACCTCTGAGATGAAAGTAGCTCAGATGGTTTGCAACAACTTGCTGGGCGGTCTCTTGTGCACAGAGTTTGACTCCACTCGGGAAAAGGATGTTTCGTTTCCGTCGAGAGATAACTGCATGGCCTTCATGAGATACCTTCACTTCAGATACATGAACGTTGCCTGGAGACACCACAGGCTCCTTACTATAAGGCAGACTCAGGTAACCCATAGAGGAACCTTCCAGTGTTGCATCTGGGGTACCACAAAAAAAAAACACGTTTAAGACTTAACGTTTGACTTTGGATTTGATTAGTGAGAAAGAAGCTTATAAGTTAACAATCACACATACCTGTCCTTATGTCCAAAAATATGACCACAAAACTAAATACAACAGAGTAGAAAACACATCTCCAAGATACGATGCTCATGTTAAATCCGTGATTGTGTTTAAATCCGTGGACTTGGGAAAGGATCAAGTAGATATGTACTTCCTCTCAAGTCATGTAACAGCGACGTGAACAGCTTCTTACAAGTTTGCATAGTTCAGAAGTCTCCAGATGCAGGAAAATAACAGAATCCCTTGCAGAAGTCATTTAACGACACTATGACATACTGGTTTCCTGCTTTGCTCCGCGGCTGAAGAAAGGTGTGTCCCATGGTGCTGAGAGGACAGCTCCTGGCTCAGGTAGATAGGCAGATGGCCCTTGGAGAGAGGGGGATTTTTTAATGCTCTATAATCCTGTTTACTCTAAGCCTTTTAGAAGAGCTCGCCAAGAAGTTACTGGAGCAACACTAGGAAGGGAGGGCGCTTAGTGTGGAGAAAACGTGGACAAGGTAACAAAGGCCACAGAATCAACAGCAAGCAGAGAGATGCATCAATACATGCAGATATGATGGCAATTTACTGATTCTTGAAGGTAATTTAGTTGGGATTCATTGTTTTCTGCAAGAACTCACCAAAGAAAATGTTTGCAAGTAAAAAAAGAAAAAAAGACTTGATCCTGGTCCAGTTGAAGGACAGTCCCTTTAACTGTTAAAGTACCCAATCAGGCAAATGGGATAACTTACACCTAGCCTTTGGAGATCCTAACAGCGGCCATGTGTCTGCTGCTCTCAATGAAAAAAACACCCATCAATCTAAAGCCAACAAGATCACAAAGAATTATATCACCTCACATAACTTTCTATAATCTAGATAGAAGCTCCTTGCAAATAATTGATGCTATTTTGTTGAACACACAGACCACCACGCACCCACCCACCCACCCACAAAAATACACTGATTATGTGTCATGCTGGTCTAGCAGCTGAGGTGATGAGCTAAGGAGCGGACACTGAAATCCTCTCAGTATGTATATATTGACAGCAGTGAGAGTCATGGGCTTAGTCTGGAGTCAACCTTTAACCCCAAACTCTTCCTGTGTGGTTTATCCTGTTTTTAAAAGGGAAACCATCCTCTTGTTATCTTTAAGTAGCTGCATTACGTACGTGACAAGAAACAAAAAAGGGAAGGAGCAGGTAATGAGGGCTAACAAACTTAGGGTTAAGTAAGCTGACAAAATCAAAATGTGCTTTATTTCCTGTCACCAACACCAACATTAACATGCTAACAAGCTCACAATGACAATGCTAAAATACTGATGTTTAGCAGGTATACTGTAATCTTCACCACCTTAGTTAAGTGTGTTAGCATGCTAACAGTTGCTAATTAGCACTAAATACACAGTGCAATTGAGGTAGCAATATGTCATTAGTTTTGCAAGTTTTTGGGTCCTAAACCAAAAGTATTGAACAAATTGAACTTTTGACCTGATGGTGGCACTGGGGGTCCTGTTGAGACATTTCACTGGACACATGAAAACTTTGGGGACCATGAATGTTTGTACCAAATTTAATGGCAATCAATCAAATAGTTTCAGTCTGGATAAAAGTGTTGGATAGACAGACGCTGCCATTCCTAGCGCCAAACTGCTAACATGACTGAAAAGACTAACTAATACTTACACAGCTGCGATAGAAACTATTACCAGCAATTTCAGGTTACACATTGTTTCATAAGTCTTTCTATGAGAGGGTAAGAAACCATGAATAAAATACTTGTTCTAAAAGGTGGCAGTCTCTTAAATGCTTCAAAGGCAGAGGAGCTAAATTTGATTGGCTTGATGGCCCTCTTCATGGCGCAGGCATCTGGCCATAGCAGTTGGCTGAACAATGTTTAACTATGCTCCAGAGAGTGCTTGATCCTGTACCCTGAGATCCTGGGCAGCTAGCAGGGGAGCCAAGTAGGCCTGGAGGGCAGTGGTTTTACTCTCACTATTCACTTACTGTACGAGTGCATGATCACTTTGGAGGATGTAGCCTGTGGTGCTGTTGAATTGTATTGCATTACACTGACAGATGTTTGTTATTTAGCATACACTCTCACTCAATTATATAAATGGGGTGGACAAAATAGTAGAAACACCTGTCAGTATAATACAGTTCAACAGCAATATGGTGTCAACATTATAATAAAGCTAGGATTGATTGCAGGACTGATGTATTAGACTGCATTTGCTTTAGCTGGGTGTATCTAATAAGCTGGCAACTGAGTGTAGATGTTGTGTACACCGAACGGCTGCAGCACACTGCCATACATAATGCGAGAAGGATTACTCAGAGTCAGACTGCGAGGGGATCTGACAGATTGAGACAGTAAATACACCTAAGCCAACCATGTAACCCTCTGAACAGATTATACTGGAAAGCATTGTAATGTTCTGAACAGGCATTTCCAAATGAAGCCTTTTAGACCCCAGAAGAACGAAGTTGGCTCCTCTGGTCAAAAAAAGAATTATGAATAGTAATAGAAAAAAAGGATTTGCAGAACAGCAGCCAAAGAAAACTTCTAATACATAAAAGGAGATAATCAACCAATTTACAACAGAGACACTCAGTCTCTGTTTTAGTTACCAACCTCTAATCCTCATCTTGTTATGAAAACCAAGTAGGACAAGAGGTCAAGAGTCAGGACCACAACCAAACATTGTCCAATTGGCATTTGTCATATAATACCTCATAGAAAAACAGTGGACTTGTTAAATTTAACTCTATAGGTTTGTGATTCTAGATGAAAATAAAAACTGTTTAAAAAAACAACAGAATAACAAGTGTAGTTTTGTCTACAGGTTTTAATACACCATTGAAACCAAAGACAATTTGGAATCAGCTCCTATACATTCGTCAAACACAAGGTCGTGACATCTGGGACATTTTAAAGTGTTAAAAGAGTCAAGCATCTGAACAAAAATGGGAAAAAACTACAAGACTATCAAGACTGGTCTCTGTTGAAAAGAACTTAGGCAACAGTAGTGATGGACTGCAGTGTCTCTTAGGTCTTAATTTGAGGGCATACCATCACCCATGCTATGGTATGTGCACCCCTGAACTTTTTGCAAGTTGTATTCTTATTAAAATAATTAATTAAGGATTCAGGTTTCTTATATGTTGTACGTAAGCATGAAGGGGGGCCGCTTCCCCCACATTTTACACCAGAATGTTTCTTCTGGATCTATATTCTGATCACTTTACATGATAGCAGCTGCTAACTTTGAAAGAGTCTGTGTGTCAGTCTGGACAAAAGAACTTCCAATGACACGTCAGTATCAAAACAATTATTTAGAATATGCTATATGCATACTGACTGTATGCAGTAGCCTGCATTGATAGTCTGACATCCCAATTTGGACTAATTCTGCCAATTTGTGGAGGCAAAGTTGTTATCAGGCACCATCACTGCGTCACTGCAATATGATTTGAGGGTCCATGATAGACTGCAATAGAGAGTGAGTCACAGATAAGTGGTAGCATACAATAGTTCAGCTTTGTTGCAAAGAGAGGTGAGTGAATGGTTCTAGTTTATTGTCAACATGTTTTCTATCAGGCAGCCAACAGGATAATAACAGGATAGCTGAGTGAGGCACTGAGTGGCTGAAAGAGTTAAAACGATGGACTCAACGGCATGACATTTATAATGAAATGTATAAAGGAAACTGCGATGTACTATGCCTGTGTTTTAGGAATTTGCTTCATACAGTAAATGTGTGCTGAAGCAAAGAATCAGAACAGATTTGCTCAGAAAACTCAGAAATATTAAATGCCACATGACAAAGCAAGTAAACCCGACTAAACCTGTCTACAATTTGCTGTATTAGGTTTTACCGTTGTTACACTTTCTTCTTTGACTTCTGATTCTACATAGAAAATTAAAAACAAATAATTGCCTTTATAAAATATCTTGCAGTATAAAAACAATCATTGCATGTCTAGATATAAACAAACTCTTTCTGGCTGGATGGACAAATTAACTGATGCCTTCATGTTCAGTCACAGGACCCACAGATAGTCATAGGTTTACATGTTCTGTTCAAGTAAATACATAAAACAATAACAGCTCTAATTTAAAGGAAATATTTTCAGTTCACGCTGAAATGTCCGTCGCTCAGTATGAGCAGTGATTAATAATTAATGGCTACAGGAATGTGATGAATGTGTCTATCTGTTACTATCCAGGTTTTGATGTCGGTAAAGGTTTAGCACCAGATCTCTGATTTCGTCTCGTTTCCTCCGCACCTGCTGCCGCGGAAACCAACGTTCTAGGCGTAGAGGGAGATCAAACTGCAACACAGGGTCCTGAGAGCAGAAGCAGAAGCAAACCCCATTACTGTGTGCATGCCTTGAAAAAGACCTTTTAATGTTAAAGTTAATTAAAGTTTTAATTAAAACATTTAAAGCTGTTGCTCATCTAATATTAGTGGCCATTTTATAAAATATGTCAGACTATGTGAGCCTAAAAAAAAAAAAAAAGAGATGCTGCCAAGTTCTTTACCTTCAGAAAACTCTCGACGTATTGCAGCAGGTAGAGGCCACAGTCGCTGCTGTTGTCCTGAAGGGGAACTTGGCAGTGTGAGCTTTGCATCTGATCAGGACTAAAGTCCCTTGATGAACCACGACGGACCTCCCATTCTGACTGCAAGTAGCTGAGGGACAAATGCGCATCATCTTACAAACATTTATAAACACATACACGCAACTAAAGACAGATTAAAAGCTTCATACTTACTCCCGTAATAGTTTGAAGACTCGCTCATGAAGAGAAAGTTTGAGGGAATCCATGATAAGGATACACGGCCTACAGAGAAGAGAGGCACATCCGTCATTCAGTGTTTGAATCCACATTAGGCATAAATGTTTTCACATTTATAGGGTAGTGTGCAACTGCAAGCAGACCACCAAGACCACTAAGTAACTGTTGCACTAAGCACATAAAAAGACAAACCTCCAAAACACAGTCAAGACTCTTTAAACACAGAATCAAAGTATCTTTGAAAATAACCACCACAATCCTCTTCTTCAGCTGCACGGCCGAGCTTTAATAGGCATTTTATTGGTTTAACAGCAGTTCAAGTTTCCCACGCATAAAATAAAGTGTGTGCACAGAAGTGAAATCCCATCTCAAGCGGTCATTCAAGACATGATAGGCATTCTGATGCCTCAGCTGGATGTAGACAGATTTTGACTGTGCTGGATCAGTGTTTGTGGTATTTGTGAACATTGTACTGCAGAATTTAATAGGGTATGAATTTATAGGGTGGCCAATTGGACACGCAATTGCTTTCAAGCAGTTTATTCTTATATTTGACCAAGAGTCGAAGCATGCAAATATGTAACTATACTACATAATGGTGGGGATTGTGTTAATATTATGTATGAAGGTGTGAAGAGTATCGACACATTTTCTCATGAGGGTGCTCTTTAAATCACGCACACAATAACTATGGACATCTCTGGGGCTTCATGTGAAAACCTAGTAATGTAACTCTGTAGACCCGCACACTCACCTCTTGCAAACAGTTTTCTTCTGGCAGGTCAGCTGTGTGCAGTTCTACAAACAAAGAAAAAATCAGTCAAAAAGAAAAAATATTGTTATTCCTAACGAGCACAGAAGTCTTTCTTACCACTGGACCAGGTGGGGGATCTTTGGTGGATTCTTCTTGAGTGTTTTCTAAAAACACATGAAACTAAGCATTACCTTCAGCTTTCCAATCACAACATAAATAAATAAATAAATAAATAAAAGAGCTTTAAATACTGTTCTTTGTTCCTTAGTCTAACATACCTGTCTCTGTACCCACGTTGTCACTGTGGTCTAATGTAGTTGGTGCAGGTGGTGTCTCTGTGTTATCATTTGGGCTTTTAGATCCTTGAGCCACCTCTTGATCCTGTAACTCTGCCGTCCCATCGTGGCTCTTTCTCGTCTCTGAGTTTGGACCATTCCAGGTCTCAGATTTTGGCTCATCCAGTCCAGGAAAGCAAATGACAACTAAATACCAATGAGCCCTAAACAGACAACAGAGCAACGTGATGTGTAATGTCATACACCAAAACACCTCTTTACAATACACGTCTTGACGTATTTAACTCACTCCTGATTGACAGGCACAAACAGGAAGTCCTTTTTGAAGATGTCCACATGGCGGGTCCAGGTCTTCACCCGCTGGTGCCGCCTCTGCCTCTGACAGCTGTGTGCACACAAAAATAAAAAGCAGGGACACAAGTTTTAACAATGTTTCACACGTCCTCACACGCACAAACACTTACCAGACCAAATATATACCAAATATATCAAACGTCCTTCTCGACAGAGTATGTTCATTCATTAAACTCAAAATAAGTTGATGGTGACACTAAGCTGATAACTTGTGAAATCAGAGTGTTTTACTTTATTTATTCTAACAATTGTGTTGACTGTACTTATCTATATTCGTTTGACAGCGTACAATACAAATATTTAGATTACTATGTAAAACAATTATTAACACTAAGATATATTACAAGAAGTCCAACTATGAACCAAACAGCAGAAGCAGTGAGTCTCGCCAAACGTGACAGGTACAGGAACAGTATCCACAGGCTAACAAGCACTCAAGGTATCTGGGGAGCCCCAAAGCGGTCTCTTGTGTTTAGTGTCTTGACCAACGACACTTTGACATGTGGACAGGAGGAACGCTAACCTGCTCTACTTCCTAACTATCCCCAAACTCGTTTTTGTTTCGTTAATTATTTGCCAGCATTACTTACGAGTCACTGGCGCTGCCTTCACTGGCATTGTCCCTCCGTGTGAGCTGCTTGTAGAAGAAGCTGCTGAAGATGTGGCAGCGCTCGGCCACAGCAGCAGAAGCGTTCTGGAGGAGGTATCTGGGTCAAAAAACATATCATCAGCACAATCAATTCAAAACCGGATCTCTTCTCCACAAACGTGTTGGGAACTTAAGTAAATTTGAAGTTCCTTACTTGAGGTAAAAATCAATGATTACATCATTGAGGAACTGCCCACTGTCAAGGCACTGCAGGTCCTCCATTGTGACAGTTATTCCTCCTTTCAATGGCGGAGGAGGAAACTGGATCAACCTAAGCAGAGGTGGAAGAAAGAAGAATGACCCAGTTTGACAGTGACAGTAGATGACAGGTCACACCAGTACTAGTAGCACAGAGCAACCATAGATTTGAACCTGATCATCTGCAGTGGTAGGTAGACTTTAATAGTTACAATATCTTTTATTAGGGATGCATTGAATCTTACTCTTTCACAAAAAGGTAGGGCTGTAGGGCTCCTTTCCATAATGTTGTCATGTTCACAGTAATTGAGCTTCGTTACTGTCCACCACTGCATCTATCATTCATTTATTCAGTCACAGTTGGGTAAAGTTTTCCCTGGTCTCCTCTTACATGAAAATGATCTCAATTTTTAAATCTGTCCAGAGAGAAAACCTTGGATCAGTGCATCCCTAATTCTAATTATATTTTTATTCCTCAGAGTGAACTGCACTGGTCACATGCCAACCCCTGCTGAGTCAGGCTGCATGAGAGGCTGCATATGGAATAATGTAGGTTACTTGCCTATGAGCCAGGCCCTGATGTTTATATTTAGTCCAGCTGGAGTCTAGTTTACACAGGGACACGGAGTAGGATCCTTTGGTTCTACGATGGCACAGTGTGTATGCAGGAGTGGGTTCCTCCTTTCTCTTCTGTGGGAGAAAAGTTATACCATAGGAGCAAAACTTACACTGTAATCATTACAGAGACCTGTGTTTCCCAAACAGGGGGTCAGGACCTCCACAAGGGGACACAAAATTAATCGTAGTGGTGGTGATAAACAGGAAATGAAATAAGAAAAAAACCTTTCTGCAAATGACAGATGCTTGTTTTTTCATGCATTTTGTCCTTGTGAATTAGCACAATTGTACTTTTTTGGGACTGATGAGGTAGATACTGCTATGTTTTACGGGACAACAAGCCAAAAGTGTTGCGAACAACTTACCTCAGAGGGACGTTCAAGCTCTTTCTGTTCTTTCTGATCCTCCTCTGGTTTGAGTTGTGTCCCTGTGTCTCGTTCTGTCTCTGTCTCCAGCTCCAGTGGTGTCTCTTGCTGGAAATCAACCTGCAGTTGTATGTGTTGCGTGATGTTTTTGTCTGCATCAGAATGCGGACCATCCTGGTCCGTGTTAGGTTTAGGGTCAGTGTTCTCAAGACCCAGCAGAGACAGCAGGTGAGAGTCAAGTCCAGTTCTTCTAATCAGCTCTATGCAATCATCCAGAGAAAGAAGAGGAGTGTGGATGTCTTCCAAACCAGGAACTATGTCTGCACCATTGGGAGCACAGGATTTTTCAGCTGCAAGACTGTTGAGACAGTCAATGTCCAGGAAGGAGCGCAATAAAGCCCCCTCCATTCCCTCCAGAGCATCTCTCAGAGTCAGCAGGATGAAGGGGCTCGCCTTGTCTATTAAAATAGAAAATCATAACAAAACTGAGAAGTATATCAGGAATATGAAACAAAAACATTTGTAAATTTGCTCCAAGTGTACTCTGAAGTTGTATCTACAGTGTGAGTCTTCCAGTGGTCTCACCAGTGTTCGCGCTTTCATCTTGTTTGACACGCAGCTTGAGGAGGTCCCGCTGTACGGCAGCTGCAGCAGTTTCTGACACACATAACAGGAGGACAGCAGCAGGGGAAGGCTCCTCCTCGCCCTTAAAGTGAAGCTCCAGGGCCTCCAGTTCCTGCTTTTCCCAAATACTGTACCTCCTCAGCTCTTTACGCTCAAAGGTCAACATCATCTCCACCTGTCCACTAGTGTCTGGGGACAAGAAGAGGTCAGGTTAGCTTAGCAACTTGCAGTGCTGGTATCAAATGATGAACACTGTTGCTTCTTTATCTTTACCACACTCAACAGCCTTGCGTTTTCCCCTAGCATAGCAGTAAAAGCATTCAAACAACTTCCATAACCAAAGGAAGTTTTCCTGCTCTGGCGCAGCACCCTGGAATATGAATGAGCTTATAGCTGTGAACAGGGCCATCATCTGTTGATGACTTTATTACTTTCTTCTTACTTTGCTGAAATAGAAAACATGTTTCAGATCTAAAACAAAAGAAGACTAAGAGTCTACAGTCATGCTAGCAGATCTGTGAGGCTGAACTTAGCTTAAGATGCTGATGTTTAGCAGGTAATATTTACCATGTTAAGCATCTTAGTTTAGCCTGTTAACGCCAGTTAGCACTAAACACCAAGTACAACTGAGGCTGATGGGAATGTCATTAGTTTTGCAACCAAAATGTACGACCTGAATTAGGATTCATCCTCTGGGGAACATGAACGTCTGTACAGAATTTAAATGGCAATCCATCCAATCGTTTTTGAGATATTTCCACGGGAATAACAGAGACTAACGCACAATGATTGATTGACAGCTCTCTTTGCACACTTACAGGCTGCAAATCAATCAGTGTGTGCTCCAGTCTCTGTTATTCCCTTGGAGGTTTGCTGTCCTCAAACTGAACCTGCACCTGATTCAGCTGCATATTGCTTCGGGTTGCGCAGTGAACCCTGTTTCAACCTTAAAATTTTTTAGATACTTCAGTCTGGGCCAAAGAGGTGGAACGACCAACCAATCGAAAGACAGACAGACAGACAGAGGCTAAAAATATCAATATGGCTGTGCAAAGAAATGTTGGATTGCTTGACGGACTACATCCTGTAAATCCTTGTGAAACTTTCTGAAGGCTAGGCTCAGCAAATTCCTTATAATGTATGTTACTTGGCAATAAACAGTTTCTGATTCTGATTCTCAAGGCTAAAGTACTCAGGCCTTCTTTCACTCAAGGTTAGTATTATTCGTAGTAGTATTCGTTTTTCAGAAACAAACTTGTACTTGACAGAAAATGTATCTACTCAAGAACGTTACACAGTTTGTCCACAATGTTGTACAAAACTGATATGCAACTGATTTAGTTTAACAAATGTATTTCTTACACACACATGGCCAAGATCAAGTCTCAAGGAATAACCACCGTAGTTCCCTGAAGGGGATATTTCACAGGCTTAGAGGTGAAAGTGCACTAGGGCCACTAGGGTCTAATCCATTAACACACACACAAACACACACACACTTTAGCATCTGAAATAGACCGCTAAGCTGGGAGTGGATGGTGTGCAGACAGCATGACCAAAAATAGGGGAGATGTGTTCCTGTGGGATCTGAGTTTATACAACCCAGACTAAAGATCGCAGACAGGACACAAACTGTGATACAAAGATTAAAAACTATTCACAGCATTACCTTTCAGTGGGATGATGATTTTTTGGTTTGCTATCTGTGAAAGGAGAGTAAAAATATGTTACACTTCATGTCCATGAAATGTGATATGATTACTGAATGTGATACCATCAGCAACATGCATGTATTTGTGGTGTACACAGCTTACCAACATGTCTCCATTTGCTTTCCCTTGGTAACCTCCACAGTGCAGGGTGGAGAAGGCCACGCCCATACAGGAGCAGGCAACACTGGGGACGAGAGAAACTGGACCAGGGAGATCTACAACTACACGCAACACCTGCAACACACAAACATACATACACACACAGTTACGAGAAAATGGTGCAAACAGGGTGGTAGATCAGCACAATAACGCAGGTACACAATAACAGTATATTAACCCCCACATTACAATGAGACCGATCAGTAAGGTCAAGCAATATGGTTGAAACAAATTCAATATTTTAAAGCAACTGTGTGTAGGAATTGAAAAACCCTTACTTTGGCACCATCTAGTGGTAGTATCGAGAATGACATTGCAGTTGTCAGCAATGCACGCTGCTACATTTTCTCTTGTTAGCTATCTTGTTAGCATGAGAAGAAATGGGGAGTAAAAATCATGCGGACAACTCTGATTAAAACAAATTAAAACAAGTTATTACAGTGGATAACTTGGTTGTCTTTTGCCGAACTCAGTGTAAAATGAAGCTTGTATGTAGTGTTAGCTCAAGCTTCTGTGATTGCAGGCGCCTCTGCCCCTGCCCTTACAGCAACATGCTTTTTCAAATACAGCTAAGTTTTAAAACATTAACTGTTCAAACTGGGGATAAAATGTGGGGTTCTGGGGGGCACTATCCTGCAAACCAGCATGATAATCTTTAAATGTATCTTATTTTGGTTCATCTTTTAGAGTTTGTGGTAAATCTCTACAGTCAAGTGATTTTTTTAAATCCAACCATAGTGGTAAAAACAATTAACGAGTAGAATAATTGAATTTTCTTCAAAGATCCATTTCTGCTCTACACTCATTGAGTCAGACACAAGACTAAATTGTCACACAGGAACATTCTTGATCTTTTATGAAATGTGTGAATCATAATATAATACAGGAACACATTCTGCCAACCTCCATGTCATGTATGTCAGAAGCTTCTTGCTGTTTGGCCACAGCTTCCCGTGGGGATTGTCCCTGTATTACAGAGTCTTCCACAGTGACCAGTGTATGGACTGCTGGGCTGCAGTGTTGAGGAACGTCACCGCTCTCCTCATCATCACTGGACAGCACAACTGAAATACAAGCATGAAGAACACATAAATATATATGTATATGTATTTTTTTTCAGGACAAACTACCCCAATAACTTACAAAAGATACTGGCCAATGTCAGAAACAAGATGCCTGAGTCATGCGGCACTCAGATGTCAGCTTGTTAGGTACACCTAGCTAAAACTAATGCAGTCTAATTCAACAGTCCTGCAATAAATCTTACATGAAGATTATAGTGTTCAGTTTTTGTTGAAACTGTCTTAGAGAGGTATTGATTCAACTTTATGACCATGTTGGAGGATGGTCTGTTGAACTATATTGCATTATGCATAGAGGTATTTCTGTTATTTAGTCTACCTCGTATAAAAAGGGATGGACAAAATAAGAGCAATATTCTGTATAATGATGTGCCTGTGAGCCCTGGTGCATTAGCTACATGACAATGTAGAAGACAATTTTAAGCCTGTTCTTCTAGTGTTCTCTAGAGCCAGTTTAAGAACAGTCGCCACAAGATAAGTGCTTAGCTTCAAAATCAGATGCTCTCTGGGGTTTTGTATATGCACAGATAAGGCTCAAACACACAGCCTGCAAAATGGCATTACAGGCAAGCTACCTGAGCAACGGTTTCCTGAGTTTCCTCGTAGATAAATTCAAACAAAAATTCATCAGCTGAAGCTTCCAGGGTTAGAAGATTATCTGGCAAAACTCATCCTGTGTTGGTGTACTCACTAGGTTCAGAAGGGCGGGAATTGGTTGTGTTGTCCTGGCAGGACGATGGACTTTGTCTGGGGGTACCAATAAAGTCTTTGGCCTCCAAATTAGGACTGATGATTGGGACCAGAACCTCTGTTCGATCATCTGCTCCCACCGTGAACTGTACAATGGTGCGGTCCAGGCTCTCCAAATCTCCGTCTTCTCCACTTTCTTCCAGACAAATACCTGTCGGGGCTGGTCCTCCATCTCTTCCGTCTTCTCCAGTGAGGCGAAGCACACTCTCACGGTTGCGTTTGGCCCCGTCTGTTCCATTGCACCGCGACCCTGCATCCTTTCTTTTCCTCTTCTGTTGAGACAGAATACAGCAGTTTTGGTGTTGAGTTCACCAGACAATGCATGCTGCTACAACACAGAATAGAGCATTGTTGAGCTGTAAGACATAATGTATGTAACACATTTACATAATGGAGGTGTGTGTCTGGGCTTTTGTTTTATGACTTTTGTAGGAATGGGTTATGTTTGGATAAAGTTTACTCACTCCTTCCTTTGAAGCTTTCTCTGTGACCCTGTACGGCACTCACCAAACTGTGTTCTACTTCTTTTTCTGGATCAGTCCACCCGTCCTTGATGCTAGCTGGAGAGAACTCATCACAACTTCCTGTATCCTCAGCAGGCTCCCAGCACACTGACAAACCACAATCTGTATGAGACAGAAACACTAATCAACCTATCATGCTAATATAAACACATACAGTACAGTCTGACAACATGACTACTACAACAAGAAAAAAAGACAAGGAAATGGCTAAATTATGAACTGAGATATGCTTGTAAAAAGCGGAGTAAATTCTGCCATGTGTTTTATTTTACAGAACATATAAGAAGGTGAAAAAAATCAATGAACCTTTCACATTGAAACAACCCTTAAATTAAAAAGGACATCTGAGAGAAGGTCTGGGGAAAGCAGGAAAATGCAAGTGTGATGCTTATGACGGTGTAAGATAACTGATAAGGTCAAAGCTTCAACCAAAACCAGCATCAGAGTAACCCAGCCACGTACAAAGGAAAAACTGTGTGTGTCTGAATTTGTTCAGGTTTACAAACCTACGACTTCAGAGAAGTCCTCTCCGTTGTCCGTGCCTATTATCACCTCCTCAATATCTTTGTTTTCTTCTTTGTCCCCTTCGTCATCAACATATTGCAACCTTCTCCTGAGTCTTGACCAGAAGACATGAAAGAATTAACACCATGTTATGATTATGTCGTGTACATTATTCTCTTTTTTAGCAAAGCTACATGAAGCAGTGTAAAAGTTAGTCCCAGGACCTTTACGTACTAAACTTGTACATAATCCATCAGAGACTAAACACATAAAAAACAAATGCAGAAACACAGATTTGAACTGGAATCTCAAGCTGTGACATCCTTCTATGTGGTATTATTCCAAATACAATAACCACATTTTCTGCCTGGAAAATACAGAGAGTCGTGGATGCAGCTGGCCGAGACAAACTCCATTAAAAGGTAATTTCTCCTTAAACTAATCGAAAACAAGTCGAAGAAATTACCCGAATAGTCAAGTCAATTCTATTTATACAGCCCAATAGCACAAATCACAAACTGCCTCAAATTGCCACAAAGTTGCTTAATAATTAACATTAATAAAGAAAACCTCCTACTATTCATTATTAACATGTCTATGTGAAAAGCCACCACACTATCCTGACTTTTGAAATTAAGTCTATTTTCTTTTTCTTTTTAGCAAATACCAGTACAGCCTCATATGAAAGACAGAGAGAGAGCCCACACTGAAAACGCACTTTCTAGAACAAAATGACCCGACAAGGTTTTCATATAAGTGAGTCCAATTTTCGGACCCAGTTTCCCTTTCTCTTCTGCAACTGTCTGTCTATGGGATTATTATTATTACTGCAACATTCAACAATTGACAATATGACAATTCAAAGCAAAAATAACACTAGTAGCATTATCAAAATATGATTTTGGTGTCATTCATGGATGCAGGCAGTCAGCCACAGAAAGACACTAAATACACGTGTGTTTTTAACACCAAAATGGGAGAAAATGTTTTAAAAATGCAGTGGGTGAGCAGCTCTCACCGGAATAAATAGGCTGCCACGTATGGACACATCATCCATTAATGAGGAATTGTTGGTGTGAAAGAAAAGTACAGAAGTGGGGTTATATCTTGGACTATTTCTTCGCCAAATGCAGTCCCTTCTGCTGGTTGCCTAGCAACCTTAAGGCGACAACAAAACTCTAGGAAGTCATTGCTCCCGGGCAAAGAATAGTCTGGCACATTACCAACCTTAAAACAGCAACTTGTAATTTGTATTTGTTATGCTAAGCTAAGCAGCTACTTGACGTAGCTTTATATTTATCGGAAAGATATGACAGTGGTATCAATGTTCAAGAAAGCAAAAAAAATCCTTTAACATGGACTTCCTACCTTTGCGAGGGTGAGGAGGTGGTCTTCTGGTTGCGTTTAGAGGTTGCGCTCTTGTTATTATCGTTCCTGGCCTCCCTCTGAGTCAACCTTGTGTCTCTGCAGATCAGGGGTTCCTCTCTGTACCGACCACTCTCCCTCCATGTACTTGACACTTGTCCTTTATTCCTCAACGTATGACTCCGTTTCATCTTTTCCATATAAGCCTTGCCTTGTTCTGTCTTCAGGACATCTGTCAGGATCAGACAGGGCTTCCTCCTAAAGGATGAAACAGAGAAGCAATTATTCACAACCTCCCTAGAGCAGCGTCTTCTCTGCAACATCGAGCCCTCTCAAGGTACAAACTTACAGCTCATCTACCATAACACGTTAGCCTTCATGTATACCAGCTGATCAAGAGGGAGGGGTAGGCAAGTTTTCTGGTATAGATAAGCCATGTGTGCAGTCATGATAAGTTTTGTTTTGTGTCACTATTTCTTTGAGCAGTGCAACTTGGAGCACTGTGCAGGATAAATACTGTACACACAAACAAGAGACATTCCTGAAAATTGCGGCAAAGGTGGTTTTATGTTTGCCGTTAGCTACAAGTCAGATCAAGACAAAACTTGGGATGACGATGAACTTTGACACACAAACATACTCAGGACAGTGATAACTAACCCTATGTTTGTAACTTATCACCAAGAACTTTCTGTTCCTGCATTCATGGAGTTGCTTCATACAGTCATGAGTAAAAAACAGTACCAGTTTATCCACCATCAGTATCACAGAAGGCAAAGTGCTGTGTAGTTCATAGAGTAAACATTAATGAGCTAAATAACATGTGCAGTATGTGCTGGACAAATAAAGACAATGTCATTCAGGCACTGTAGTTTAAAAGTTCATGAAAAACCTTTGCTGCAAAAGATTTTCCTCAGTTTCAAAAATTGGGACAGAAGATGCTTTTTCAATTTAAGTTACCTCTCATTGATTAAAATTATACCCATCAAAACAAAAGAGAACCTGTACATTTAACATACAGTACATACTGTACATACACAGTCATCATATTAAAAAGGAAACCCTCATAACGTTTTATGTAAAATAACATTTGAGCTATATATACACATAGTAGGAATTCATTTATTACATTGAAGGTGCAGCCTATAATCCTGCTTTAGATGTTCAACTGCATCAGAAATGTTTAATACTTCTTATGACGCTGAAAAAAACAAGCATCGCTGTAAATAACCTCTACAATATTCAGGGCGAGTGCCCCACCTTGTGAAAGTTTAAGAAACTGCAATGAACACAGGCAAAATAGGTCCTTTCAACAACAAGGCAAGTGCTTTGCATAGGGCGAGTGTGGAAGAGAAAGCCTGAATGAATAATTAGCTAGTGGTCACTTTTATTGAACATTTGTGGGTACACAGACCTGATGTTTAATAAAGCTATATTTACTGTGTTAAAAGCTTTCTGTGACAATTAAAACTTTTTCGTGATGGGGCTGAAGACTGGGGGTGACAAGGAATTAATATCAAATATGATCAATTTCCAGAATTTATTGAGTGCATCTTGTTCATTCTACTACATATCTTAAAAGGAATACGAACATGAAAAAGAGCCTGCTTCTGGGCAATGATGGGGGCCCCTGTATGAGGCAGTAGGTGAATGCCCAATAAGAGAAAGAACAGGCATATTGGGGGTAGTAGAAGTGAGGTAAGGACCCTGTCTGTCTTAGGCATCTTCTCTGATGCCAGGTAGAGTTGGTGTTGATTTGAAATCCTGCGGTGTGGCTTCGTGGCATCCGTTAGCATCACATCCAGTTCCTTAATCTCTGGTCTTGAGGTGTGAAATTGGCGGTACAGATTTCCCGGAATTTTAACCCCTGCTCCTATTCACACATGACCCCATACAGGCAATGTTCCTGAACATTTCAGGGATAGACTAAAGGGGCTTTAGTTTGTTTAGAGATATTCCAAAGGGGGGAGGTGGGGGGAGACTGATGCCCTCCTGTCAGGACAGAGCTGTTCTCTCCTTTTGTTTTATCATCAAGGTTGGTGTTACAGACGTCATGGCAGTGACTGGGGGGGTGGTTAATGCCATCGTTAAGTGGCGCTTCAATGTTAACAGTGAATCCCAAAAGGGGTGAGGCAGCAGAGAGGGGAGAGTGAAGACTGATCTATGAGCTGGTTGTCAACACACTGACATTGAGGCTGTGGTGCTTTGTCTTCGTGGCATCAAGGCAGCCGTGTGTCAGGACACATCATCTTAGGCCTGGTCGATGGGTGTTGAAGACTGATCCAAAAATGGACCATTTAGTACTTTAACTCCAGATCTGCCTGGGTGGAGGCCATCTGTGCTGAAAAGATGCCTACATGCCCGGAACAGATTGAAGTCATCAATGTAATTGATCCCTTTCAGACCGCAGGTTTTGCAGAGCCACGTGTTGAGCCCTAAGAGTCTGCTGAACCTGTTGATCCCCCTCCATTCACAAAAAACTGTCTTCCAACGAAATCCTGCATTATGTTTTAATTTTCCAGTTGTAATGCCCGGGGTGACTGTGGTCTGTGTTTATGCCCAGATATCCGAGGTTGAAGTTGGCTGAACTGAATCCATAAATTTAGGGATTCAGTCCTCCACTTATCTTTAGCACCCAGACTATCCCAGCAGGTAGAAATCCCATTCACAAAACATGATTTCACTCGTTTTGTTTCAGTGAGTCTTGGTCATCTAGAGATAGCTCTCCATTAAAATCTTGTCGAGTTGAATTCTGATGAACTAACTCACCGGCAGAAGACATTTGCGTGTCAGTGTCGTGGAGTTCAGAAGACTTCTCCAGTGCAAATAACCTTGCCTCTGAGTACGGAAATTTTCTGTAACAATTTATGACAGTCTGTGCACTTCATCCATTCTGATGAGAAGAGAGGCATAGTGCAGTCCAGGGTGCAATTCTGTCAGTAGTCCACTAAGTTATTGTTTTGTTTGCGTTAACATCGTGGGTAGCAGAAGGCAGTTCAAAGTAGATAATTGCAACCCAGAGTTGTCATAAATGATCCTCCCAATGATTTAGTTGTCATAGGAAACCTCCTTAAATGTGTTGTAGTTTGAGTCAAGTAGGAAAAAGTAACAAAAATAACAACTAAGCAGAGAGCAAGTGAGAGGAGCGTCTGCACTGCAGCAAAGCAGGAATCCACCTTGGACTAATAACTGATTGAAGTCAGAGCCCAGTTTAAAGTAAACACCAGAACATATTTGTCAGTTTCAACTAATGGGCAGAAAAATGACCGGGTATTTCAGTCTACAATCAATAACTTTAAAAAAACTCCATCTGTCAAAACTCTCTGGTCGGCTCCTGCTTACCTGACCATTTCCAATGGGTCCATGGCTGCATCAAACAGCATGGATCCATTTTTATGCTGTGAATCACGGTGTCTCAATTTGCAACCTGCAAAGGCAGTCCAGGAAACCTGTTAAAGGGACGGAAACAGTGCAGGTCTCAAGAATAATCCAGCATAGCCATGTTACCATCATAGCATTTGTTCATGTGGTCAGACAGAGAGCAAAGATATCAAGGTACCTGTCTTTCTAACTTCCCACACTCTGATGAAAGACATGGCATGGGAATTGTGAGTGGGTTGTCCATCTAAAATTCACAGGGTGGTTAGTCACCATACTTGGGAAAATGAATGACATGAAACAGCCAAAAGCTTGTGAACTCTGCCGTAGATGTGCAAATGCAGCAAGTGCAAATGAGCAAAGGTAAATCCATTATCCTGAGATAATTTGTCTATGCGTTGCAAGCATGTGGTCGTAGCTGTTTGGCCAAATTGGTATTAAAGCACATTTCTAATGTGCTCATGAGTAGCAGCTAGAGCTGAAGCAATAGTCAGTAAATTGATCCAATCCAGTGGCAACATGGTAGTAGCTTTGATTCTGCAAATATATGCTGATTGCAGCTGCTCATGCTCAAGCTGTCAAGTGTCCTGCCCTTATTGTGGTCAAGTTCTTTTAACAACAGGGAAGTGTGCTTACTGATTGTCAGAATTTGTCAATACAGCAATCTCGAGAGCAGGCCTGTGTGCAAGCAACCACAGAGTAAAGCCATTAAACAATCCCAGATCACAATGAGCTTGTGATCAGCCTGTGATTAGCGCAATTTATGATGGCAGCCACAAAACAAGTGTCACTGCAGTACCAATTCAAGCGGCACACTAAAAGCTCACAAGTTAACATGCATGAAATCTGGATATTTCAAAAACATGGGTCACACATACCAAGTTATCCTTGTCAACAGTAAATGGAATAGTTAAGGCTCTTCTTCGCTCCATCATGGTCCGTGATTTGATAAGGCACAGCAAGAACACTGCAAGAAACGCATACAAATTATTATAACTATATCAAAACAAGTCAAACCCTGTATGACAAGGTGGTCACGAACACCCATAACTGTAACAGGTAAAAGACATGACAAACAAAACAACAATCATGACAAACAAAAAGGACTGGTAACACTATGCAAACAGTGACAAATCCCTAATAACACAAAGAATCTGCACTCTTGGGAAGATGGAAACCTGAAGGTAAAAAACAGGTGGTTCATTAAATTCCTAAAAACAAGAAAATTCTTGATGGATAAACTAATAACTGAATGGCACTTGTTTTGGGAAGCTGGTTTTTATGTTGCACGGATAGCACATATAACGCTACCTATTCTAAACAGGCCAACAGTATTAAAGTCATTTTATGCAAAAAAGCACGTGTTTGATTATAAAATAAAATCTCTTCAAGTGCCTGGACACAACATAAAGTGAAAAATCTTATCAGCTAGCGCTAGCGTTAGCCGCCAGAGTTAGCCATGGTAATGCCACTGTGTCCATGATGCTAGCTAAACGTTAGCTAAAGAGAGTTCGGGCTTACCCTAGACCAGGACTTCACTTAATATTAAGAGAGAATATAAGGAGAGTGTAGACAACTATTTTCCCACGAACGTTTCCACCAGCACCTTGCAGACACAGTAGGCACACATTTTGCTGGGTTATCTTCTCATCTTAACAGGCGCTTTAATGCTCCTTAGCAACATCCGGTGAATACCGGAAGTGCACCAGAAAAAAATAAAGCGAGCAGCACGCAGAGGTTACAGGTTGTTCGCGGGAAGGATGGGGGTTTGGGATAGAGTGGGAAGTGAGCTCGCTTTTTTAATCAACTGTCTATTATCGTTATTACAGTTGGATAGAAGATGTCGTAAATAGATTTTTAAATCACGTTAAAATCTTACTATCCCACCAAACTCCTGCCTGCCTTCACCTCAGCTAAAAGTTTAGAGTAGCTGCTCAGCATAACAAATTAGTGGCACAGAAAACATAAACATAAAATAGCATATTTCTTCACTTTAAATTGTCCAAAACCAACTACAATAGGCTGTAATGACAGGCTGTTCAGACTGATATCTCAACATTACCACCTTGTAGCACGTGCCTTGATGACAATAATGATGTGTTTCCCTCTTTTGACTTTCCATGTCTGACCATAACTGAAACCAGTATGTAGTCCATCACCTCCACTATATTATTTGCTTCTTTAAATTCTCATGCTATATAAATAGACCTTTTTTTTTTACTGCAGATAATTTGACTTGTCATAGCAGGAAAAGCACGGGTGTATTTAATAACATTAATCATGGCTGAATTCTTAGTCATTACACTCAGTAATGACAATTATGCAAGTATACAAACACCTCCCATGTAGCAACTTTTCTTAAAATGTGTTTATTGATACAGCAGCAGAAACATCAGGCCAGCTCATCCCCTGGAGAGAGGTTGGTGAGCCGGCCTTCAAACACTGCAGTACATAAATATAAACCTTTCTCACAGAGAACATGTTGACTAACCAAATACATTTAATAACATAAATGTCTCCATTACATTCAGGTGCCTATAGTATTATGTCTAGCTCACCTAAAACCTAAATGGGAAAGAGTCATTGTTAATGTTATTGGTTGCACATGTTTCCATCCTATGGTAAGTCAACATGTCTGCTATGAAAAAGGCCTAAATGTGTGTCTTTAGGAGCTGGACATTGGCCACCAAGTAGAGCATGGACACTGGAAAACAGTGGAATAATGTTCCTTGTAGTCCACAAGGGTTTTGTCTGTTTTGACAAAATTAATGCTGACCATTGCATCTAGATGGTTCTGTATAAACACTGAATCACCCAGGGCAGTGTATTATTGTCCTGTAATGCAAAAATACAAAGATGACAAATTATATTTTTCCATTGAGGTGACCACAGTCCCAGTGTCCAGCGTGATCTTTAACGTCAGGGGCCACATTTCTGCACAGTTGTCTCTGAGGACGTCCCAGTGCCTGCTGCTCCACAGACACCTTCATCAGGTCCTGGGCTCGCTGTGGCCGCTGGAGCGTTTCCTCTGGACTCATGTCCCACTCTCATTTCAGCTAAGTAGAAAAGAGACACCCATGTGAGTCAGTGACATGCATAACACTCCTCCATAAGCCTGCATGCTTTCCCTACCTCTAATACCCCTAATCTCATGGACATGCTGCATGACATAATGGTAAGACAAATTCAGAACAATGATGTCTGAGCAGGTTACTGTACAAAAATGTGTGTTCATTGATCAAGTTTGCCATATGATATCATAAAATTACATAGATTTTGATAATTTGACAGAAACCAAAGCCTCATTCAAATGTCACATTGAGTAACATGGGGCACAGTTAACATTTAACAATGTCTGATGTTCTCTGAAGACTAAACGGTAAGCTGACTGTCCTGCAAACACCAAAATAGCTGCAGGGATCACTCAGTTAAAGCAAACAGTTATGTATGTTCTTCAGAGTTTACATCTACTAGTCTTTGAACGCTCCTGTTTCCTCTGCAGAAGTTGTGTTGGTGGTTCTTGTCATTGTCTTACCAATAGCACTACATGGTGTTATAATGGGCTTTTCCAGTTGCTCTCCCTCAGCGATGGAAGCCCGGATCCTCCTAACCACGTAGATGCTAGCTGGGATATGAAACAAAAAATGGAAAGATATACTGTAAATAAGAGGAAAAACAGCACTAAAGCCTTAAAGAATCATATGACTGAAGATGTTTTGCAAATAAGCAGATTGTCTTTATTAACATGTGAAAACAAAGCTGTCATTTGAACTATAAATAAATAAGTAGAAGAACAACACTTAAGTCTTCATGAATACGTTTTTCAAATTAACTGTCACAGTAAAAGTAGCAATATCACAATATCAAATTGTTACTTAAGTAAAAGCACTTAGAGTATTAGCATAACAAATATGGTTAAAGTAAAGTAAAAGTACTCAATATTCAGAATGGCGAATTTCTGAATAATATAAAGCCTATTATATTGTTGGATTATAATTATTGATGCATTATTGTATGCGTCATTTCAATGTCGACGCTGGTAAAGGTGGGGCTGATTTAAACTTCTTTATATACTGCTAGGTAGCTTAATCGCTAATAATAGATCATAACTTATTGATTCAATTTTGTATACGTGGGCGTGGTCAACTAACGTTTTTATACACAAAAAACATGATAAACCACTCCTACCTTTAATTAGCAGTCAGACCATGTTGTTGTTGTTGTTGTTGTTGTTTCCTGTTTTAATCTATGGTTGAGATATCTCGTCCGTCGCAAGTGTACGCTGCTTTCTGCTCCTTCCACTATTAAAAACTAAACAGTTACGAAACGATACCGGAAGCGGATAGCACAAGGGGCGGGACTTAACTATGATTGGCTGAGCTGTTACGCAGTATAGCCTAACGTGATGGAGTAACAGAGCGGACAATGGACGTATCCACAGAAGAAAAGAGGATTGAGTTAAATCAGACTGCACAGGAATCCTTTCGTCTCTAACTCTTTGTCAACATTGTAGCCTACTACATTCTCTGAAGATTTATATGATGATTTATTGTTTAAAAAATGTTTCTCAATAAAAATAAATAAATAAAAAACTGCGCAGAATCAAACTGCAGAGACCGCTTCACAATGCATGCTGGTTAGAAGCTTTATCAACTCCAGATTAATTATTAAAAAATAATAAAAAATACACATTCTTGGTCACACTCCGTGTGGTCGTCAATTTGGTGCTAGCAACAAGGAAAACAGAGACATAGTTCTGATACAGTTTATAACAAGAACATACAATTAATTGTATGAACAATTGTAAAGCTGTCTCGGAGAGGATTCTGAACTGACAATTCAGGGACGTCTCAAAGTTAAAATATCATAGTGAGATAAGTATCTCGTGCATTTTATAAGTTTTTGTTGTTTTCTGAATCCTTGTAAAAAGATAAAGTAAGTGCAGTGGTGGAAGAAGTTCTCAGACACTTTACCCTACTAAAAATACTAATACCACAGTTTAAAGCACTCCATTACAAGTAAAAGCAATCAAAATCTCTGTCAATCAAAAGATCTTTTTGTTGGAACTGCTAACAATTTAGAGACATCTGAAACATGACAAGGAGCCCAAAAACACTAAATGTGCCCAAAAATGTTGGGAATCCCTGGATTAATTTTTATCAATGCATTGCATCTCAATTTAAACCCATGAAAACATTCATTCATTATATGTTTATAAACGGAAACTGTTCAGCTGACGTGCAGTGCACTGACTAAAAGCTGACAAAACAAATTCAAGGTCCACTTAGTAGCCCTGGAGCTTTTGAACGCCTCGTGATCTTCATCAGCAGATACGAGTTTTCTTAGATGTCATGGACATGTAGATGTTAAAAGTTCTGCCATTCTGAGCACTTTGAGGACTTCTCGTCCATGTTGTCTTAAAAACTGAGATTGAAAGGCTCTAAGATTAAAAAACAATTCAAAAAGACTAGTTTATAATGGCAATTAATTGGAATTAATTAATTTAAAGCCTATAAATTGACACAGTCTACATTTCTTTAGAATACCATATTAAGTAGTCCTTATTACTTATCAGTGACTTTCTTGGAAATTATGGGAAACTGTGGGACCCATAAAATAAAGCGTTACACCCGAATCCCCTGCAGCTATTTGACAGTTTCTCCATCATCCACTTTCCAGGCGAGTTGGATTTCGTTCAGCTTTAATTTGAAACTGTCCAAATAGGATTTCTACAAAATTTAGCACATGCTCCAAAATGAAACACTACTACTTTTTATGTACAAGAAAGCTGCCAATGGATGTTCTGCCCATTCAAGAGACTTATTAAGTGAACACAAATCAGGGCGATCCATGTAATAATTTATTGTCAGGCATTTTATAGCAATTTACAGAGCTTCATTTATCCTTGACCAATCCTAACAACCAACATTACAATCAAGTATTTATTACCATTTGGAATTAAAGCAGGGTGAAACCTACCTGGAATAAACACTGCACACATCTTTTCACAATAAGAGTACAGCAGTTTCTCATACAGTTGCATTTGTATATTCAATATATACACATAGATTTCATTTAACTTAAAACGGTTTCACACAGCAAGACAAGCACAACTTCACACAGAAATCAAACAAATCACATTCTTTCATAACACTACAATAGTTTTTTTTACAATAAAAAATACAATTGCAATCACCAGGGGAAACAAAGGAAACATAGTTAGTGAGGAGTTAAAGTCATGAGGAATGATTTGAGCTGCGAGGTTGAAGGGAGGAAGTCTGAATTTCTTCAGTGTACACACCAGTGGAGGATGATTTTAAACGGCTACTGTAATGTTGATATTTTGTTCGTTATCATGCCAGTGTTGTAAACAAAGAGGTGATTCAGTATTACGCCCTTCCTCCCATCAAGCTGTCACAGTTTTTTTCACTAAACAAGACCTCACATAAGACACAAACATTCACTAGAGGGATCCACGAGAACAGCTGGAGTGTTGATGGTCAGGACTTAATCCATCCTGATCTTCTGATTCGTCATCCTGTAGATGATGCTGTCATATCCTGGGTCCATGTTCCACAGGTTGTAAGCGATGGCGATGACAGCGAGGGCCAGAGCAATCATCAGCCACAGCACAATGTTGAAGACCACCGCATAGTGGAAGTTGTACTTGTAGGCCAGGTTGTACGGGCTGCCAGGGTTACTCTGCAAAAATAAATTGTATAAAAAGTATTTTCGCTGTGTTTCTGGGCATCAACCTTCAGGCAGTGGTGTGTTGCCCCCAGCCAATAACAGCGCAGGGTTTGAGGGCGGGACTCCAGTGTGATAAAGGGGGGCAACATCTGATAGGATGCATTAACGGAACTATTAGGACCGTCTCTGCAGGACCCCCACATTCCCCTTACCCATTTTTATTAGAGTGGATGATCAAAGCATTCTTTGGTTCCAGACCTAAGTCATAAAAACCAAGAAGCATGGACTGGAACTGGGTTTATACTTCATACAAGGGGTTAGCCGCAGTCCCACCGTAAATCCCCACGGCGTAGGTTTATATTTTTATTTTTTATTTTACTGATGGCTCAGTTCCATGTAGTGTATGGCAGTGAGTCCGCATGGACAACACCAGGATCCTGAAACTAGCTCACCTAAAGGGAATACAGCTGTTTTTTGATGTTAGCATTTACACCTATGCCAAAATGTCTGCTGTGAAAATGGTCTAAAACGTTTTTTAAGTTCCATCATGGTGACATGGAGCAGTGATTAGGTCAGCTGAAACTGTGCAGAGGAGATGCCTTTAATACACGTGTTACTGAAAAGGAGAAGAATACTAAGGCTTTCTCCAACTTGCTTCATGTTTTCTTTAACAATCTCCACCGGTGCGCAATATTGCTGGCGAAAACACTAATAATAATAATAATAATAGTCTCACTTATTTCCGTAAATGAGGGAATTAATTTGTTGTAATTTGATAAGACACTAATTACAATTACATACAGAAGCAAGAGAAGAAGAACGTAAGCACACATATGACATGATATCCACGTGTCAAACTTGCACTCAGTTGCCAGTTTATTAGGTACACCTAACTAAAACTAATGCAGTCTAATACAACAGCCCTGCAATACACCTTACCTTAATGAAGGTAATAATGGTTCGTTTTTGTTTAAACAATTTTTGAGAGGTATTGATTCAACTTCATTTTGCAGGCTGTAATTTGTGCTGTTGAAATATTTAGCTAACTCATTCATAATGCATTACAAATTATAATAAACGTCTGAATAAGTGTATAATTCTTCTATTGGCACACTTGAGTAACCACTAAACTTTTAGTTTGGCAAACAGTTAACAAACAGGTCTGCCTCAGACTTACAATCTGTTTGGATTCCAGGATCGAACGGGACTTCCGGGTCAAAGGAGCCTGAAAGGTCTTAACTGTAACAACCTCCACCACAGCACTGTTGCCATAGAGAGTATACACATCCTCTCCAAACTGCAATGAAAAAGACACAAGTATTATTATAAACAGAGGTTAAAGTAACAACAGATATTCTGTGAATGTGAATGAGGCCCCTTCTCCTTACTTTCTGCAGAACAGAGGCAAGAATGGCAGTGGCATCGCGGTACTGGGGAGAGTCTTGGCCATAGAGCCTGCTGAGCTCCTCCAGGCCAGACAACTCCAAGGAGTACAGGTCAGGAGAGTGGTCCTTCGCCAAATGTTTGTGTCTCTGCAGCTACAAGAAAGGCAGAAGACAAAGACATCAGAGGCACACTTCAAGGACGATCCTCACTTTCAGGGAGAAAAGAAAAATGGTTTTCAGCGAACCCGGATGACTTACCAGAGCTGTGATATCATGAAGTACTTGGACCTCAGACAGGAAGAGCAAATCAGCCTAGAAAGCAAAAACAGTAAAGAGGTAAGAAAGGAAAAACCGATTCAAGTTGACAAAAAACAATCTCAATCAGGTCACTTTATTTGCAGAACTCCCAGGAATTCTTGGTATGATGGTGCTATTTTTTTTAATTATACTAACAACATATAGTGAATATATGCATTTTAACACCCTATTTTAGAAGTAGAGCGATGCTGCTACAGGAAAGTATGATCCTCCAGTTCAAATCAGCCAACATGACATGATGGCTGTCACAAGTTTGTCTTTAAAAAGTGCATTTAAAAGAACAGTAGTTGAGTGGGAGTGAGACCATGCCATAATGTTGCTCCCAACATGAGATATAAAAAGCCAGCACAAAAGCCTTGTGTGGGTACGATGTTGCTGTTTGAAACTGACCTCTGTATTTCTGCTGAGAGAGTTAAGCGGTAGGGAGGCCAGCACAGAGCCGTCCTGGGACAGACGGGCACGGATCTGCTGCAAGGTGACCGGTAGATCCTCAAACACAGCATTGGCCTTTCCCAGCATATACAACCTCTGAGTGAGACAACAGACAGATAAAGGAAATAACAGATGAGCCTCTTCAGAGTGATGTCTCAGATGGTAAGTATTCCCTGTTCAGTCTCAGTATATTTTCATTACCTCCTCACTCGGGGCCAGCTGCAGCACTACAGGGGTGTCCTCAGCGAACAGAGAGTGCACCGTCTCTGCAACACTATCCAAGGCGATGGGTACCGGCTGCAAGGAGGAAGAAGACCCACTGACTAACTAAGCCTAATTACATTGCAAACTTAGCAACAGTAATATTTACATCAAGGTGTTATATTTGATGTTCAAAACATCATCATCATGCCACAGTCCAGTCCGACTCACATTCTCCAAGGTGTAGGAGGCCACACTCTGAGGCAGGACCAGGCTATCGACTCCTCTCACCACCACCAGTACGTTAGCCCGGGGACGCTGGAACAATGGACCAGCCTGGAGGCCCGGCCAGGACAGATCCTGTACAAATGAACACACATTGTTAAGACTAGGCTAGCATAATCATTAGCTTAAACCTGCAACAACTGATTTTGTTTGGCTGCTTGAGGCAACAGGCAACAAGTTGTTGAGCTGAGCAGGTAGTGTACAGTGGGTTTTGGGAGCTTTTTCAGCAGCTGAGCGGTGAGAGTGAACTAAAACAGCAAAGCAATGAGCTGAAACTCGCTATGAAGCTACTTAAAGCTGAGGGGAGCTGCAGATTCAGTGGATAAATCTACGAGCACTACTACCTTTCACAATGTCACATTGTTCCCACACATTAAAATTGTGGAGCATTACTTTAAATAACAAGTCACCTCTTGAACAGAGAAGCCCATGGTTAAAGCCACCAGATCAGGGATCTTCTCTCCAGAAACAGGCCAGTCTCCCTTCTGGAAGGACACAAACTCTGGAGCCTGCAGCACCGTTAAGCTGTCTCCATGTACACCTGTGAGGAAATGAGAGGACTGTCAATCCAAGCCAAACATGTGGAAGAGACTAAAGTCACAGAGTAAATACTTCCAAGAAGAAAACAAACATTTTCTCAACCTAACAGACTAGCAAAAAAGATTGAACGTTCATAACCCTGTAACTGTTAAGATCATTGGCGTAGCAAAATGTAGGCTATATGTTCAAACAATGTAAACTTTGTGTTTCCATTTTTTTGTACTTTTTTTCTAGCCCAATATGTTAGAAAATGTCTTTATTGAAATTGTATGCTGTGCTGGAAAGCACTACCTTCTTGCTGCCTTTAGCAAATATACTATACCTACCCAGACCCCTCAGGTCATCTGGGACAGGCTTACTCAGTGTTCCAAGAATCAAAGCCAAGAAAGTTGAAGAAGCTTTCAGTTTCTATACTTCCAAACAGTGGAACAAGTTTCCTGAATACCTGAGGTCTGCTAAAACTGTCAGCTCATTTAAACCAGGGCTTAAAACATTATTGTTGTTTTTTTTTGCTTTCCAATAAATTTGACATAACTTCTTCTGTAACTCTTTATTTGCTTGTTTTTGTTTTTGTTGTATTTATTGTCTTTTAAATGAAAATTTTAATGTTTCCGTAAAGTCTTATTTTTAATGTACATCTATGCCTCTATAAAGCAGTTTGAATTGCCTTGTGTCTGAATGGCGCTATATAAATACACTTGCCTTACCTTTTGTGTTTTTTTGATTGTCCAATTTGTCAGTGCCAAATGTAGGTACTGTGTCGTGCCCTCAGAAATTCAAAGGGAGCGAACAAATAGTGTCCATGGAATTTACAATACCTTTTGCAAACAATCCCCACTTGCAATGCTTTGCCTTTGATAGATGTGAATATGACAGTTTCACAGTACTTCACCTTTTACTTCTCATTATAGACTTACCTATTGATTATTTCTTATGGTGTTGCTTTTGAGGAGCCTTACCTTTGATAATATCTATTATTTTTGCCAGAATGTTGGCTATCACATGTTTAAAGCAAAAGTCAGGCAGCCATAGACTTTTCAAACAGACTACTGTCATTTGAGGAAAGATCATCAATAGTATTGACATGACATTAACACTACACATAGAACTGGCTGGGACACATCATCCACTGAGAGTTACCAATGAATAATAATGCTTTTCACTTCCTCAGCAACTGTTTTGCAATAATGGAAAGTAGGATGTCTGAAATGAGAAGCTGTGTCACTTGTCAGTGCAGTGTTATAGCTAATTCTTACTGATGTGTTAATTATACGTTACATCTAAAACCAGCACCGACTTCCTCAACAGCCTGACAGGGAAAGATAACATTACATTAGCTACAGCGCCGTGGATGGAGACATAAACTCGTGACAGAGAGCTGAACGTTATAGAGGAACTACCCGTTTACAGCCAGTCACATGACAGCACAGCCTTGTGTGAATTAGTAACCAGCTCCAAGGAAACAAATACATGTGCATTTTCCATCAATTTTCTATGACTACGAACAATTTGTGAACCTTTCCAACAAGAAAACAATACACATCCTCACTGATAGCGTTGACAGTTTGCTAATGCGTTAGGTGTTAGCAACAAGCTAACACTATGATCTGCAGTTTTTAACCCGCTTGTTGGTAGCCCAAGCCGATCCAGTGCTACAAGTATAGTAAGATTATTTCACATATTAGCATTACTATACGTAAAACGGTATTACACCTGCCATACGGTTTATCTGTAAAATAAACTGCGATGCTAACGATGTTCCAAGCTAACGTTAGGTTAGGGAGTTGTCATTTGAAAACACGGCGGATACATCACGCTATCATGTTAGATTTGTGTGGGGGAAAACAAAAAGCAAAAACTGAATCATGACTAGCTATCGTTGCACATTTCTTACCGGTTGTGACAAGGAAGAAGAGGGCAAACGCCGCGGAGAATACAGCCTTCATCCTTCGCCAGTTTGTCAGCGACATCTTTCTCCTTGGTACAGCAGAGATCAGCTGACCTGACGTCACGATACCGCAAAGAACCATGGGACAATATCTGACTCAACACAGGTACTTCGCTCTCTTTAAACATCCATGCTTGGCGCTAACTACCATGGATAATACTGTCAGTGGTGGAAGAAGTATTCAGTATATTTTACTGAAGTAAAAGTATCAGTACCACACTGTGAAAATATTCCACTTAAAGTAAAAGTCTTGCATTCAAAGCCTTACTTAAATAAAAGTCTGTAAGTGTTATGAGCAAAAAGTAAAAGTACTCATCATGCAATAAAATGGTCCCTCTCAGTGTCTTACTATTATATATGAAGTTTATGAATTAATATTACTGGTGCATTAATGTTAACGTTGCATTTTACTGCTGTTGATGTTTAATGTTGAGCTAATTTTGGGCTTCTGGGGGGTCACAAAACTGGGGGGTTGAATAGTTTGTTTATCTTAAGAAGTAGGAGAAAGTTCCCAACCCATAAAGGAACACTTAATCTTTCATCAAAAACAAACAAATTCAAATTTGGAGATACATGGCTTTCAGTGGACAGGAACCAGACATCAATCAGGTATGAAAATGTGTAATCTGAAAAGTATCAAGTAACTGAAGCTGTCAGATAAATGTAGTTGAGTAAAAAGCACAACATTTACCTCTGAGATGTAGCATAAAATGGAATTACTCAAGTAAAGTACCTCAAAATGAACAGTTCTTGAGTAAATGTACTCAGCTACTTTCTACCACTGAATACTGTAACTCTGTAACTGTTTCCTCTTTAACTATTATTTCACGAAAAAAACAGGTCACTAAAAATACATTTGTGCTACATATTGAATAAATAGATATATTTCAGATAGTCTAATTTCATTTTATTGAGACTTAAATATAAATATAATCTGTTTCACAAGAACTTGCAACACTGTAGAACGCTTCCTTTCAAAATCAGTTTTTATTGAATGAATCTAGAAAGAGTAGGCCTGCATTTGAAGCCCAGGTTCTTCATCAGGTACACAGGCATCAAGTCGTGTGCCATTGAATATATACAGGCAAGTACCCAACTTTCAGCAACAGTTGTCTGTCTGACTTTAGGTGTTCATGTGGCAGCTGAGAGACGTTTCAGCACAGATATATCGACTTTACCACAACACTCTTTAGTCATACAACAGTTAATTCACCAAACTTCTTTCTGGAGCACGTTAGTAATGCAGAACATCTCCACGAACCACAAACTAACAGCCAAATGGAGATGCACACAAACAACAATTTTTAGGTCTACTTTCTGGTGCATTTTACTTAATTTAATTATGAGGAAAGAAAACTTTGTAGTATGCACGCCTTACAGAAACTTACAGCCATTTTTTTCACCTTGATGATGTCCATTTATAAACCATAATAGCTGGTTATTAGAGGCTTTTGTTCAGAGCCATTCCTTCATCTCTAAAATTACATCCTGTTCAGTAAAGCGCCTTCTGCCTCAGGCTATGACTCTCTGACTTCAGTGTTTGGACTGAGAAACTAAGGTCGGCCGCGGCTGAACTCCTTTTTTTTTCCAGCATCTCAATTAGCTGTCTGACAGCCTCTTGTCACTCCATGACCTTTACCTGGATATGTGAAATGGGCCGACTACTCTCTGCCTGGAGACAGCAGCTGCAGCTCCAACCTCACTCCATAAAGCTCCTCTGAACTCTGCTGCTAAATAAACAAGCATTCATGTTGCACATTCATGGTGATCTTTTCAACATAAAAAGAAGTCTTAAGATCATCCCGGAGGCCAATGATGATTTTAGTCTGCTTTCTCTCTTTCTTCAGAGGATTTCTCCAGGGGTTTATTTATGGCCCGAGGGGCTAGATTGCACCATGTCCCTCTCTAAAGCTCCATTGTCAGCTTGTGGATCAACTAAACCCCCGCTCTCAATTTTGTCCTGGCTCTTGGCAGCCTGCCATGGATCTCTTTGCACCCACTCTGCAGAGATATGTCGGCTGGGAATTTAGTTTGGAGTCTATCTGCCTTGCGTTGCTCCCCCTCAGTCGTCATTCTAGTCGAAGCTCAGCCAAATCGTCGTTCTGACACACTGCTGCTCCTTCAGTGCCTTCTGCAGAGCCTCCCAGACTGATGTGGTTTTCTCTTCAGCAGTCCTGTACAGCCTCTGAAGCCCACATCTTCAGTGGCTGATTGGACACATTCATGTGAGCAAAGATCAAATGTTGATCTAAAAGGATATTCAGGATATGATAAAGACCTACTGGGGTGCCATGGGCCAGTCCTGTCGGCCCCCCTAACCTCACGTTCTTCCACTCTCTGTATGTAGTGAATGTACCCAGTCACCCTCTTGATATCTGGGGTGCCTGGAGCCCTAAATATCAACCAGTGCTTTTATAAATGGAACACTACCTGGCCCCAGGTTTTTCCTGTCTCAATTAGGTTGTGGTCAATGTTCTATATTTTTGATCCCATGAAAGAACAAAACTAAAAATACATTCCCAATTCCCTATCCAGTCTGTGGCTCTCAGCCCCAAGACTTTTTGTTCCTACTAAGACATAAATCTTTAAAAATTAGTCACAAATATATCTTTTTAAAAAAGGCTTCATCATTTTATTAAAAGAACTGGGCACTGTAGTTTTTTTTTTCATTTACATTATTTAAACACGAGTAAATAGTGAATTTGTTGGGGACTATTTTAAGCTGTGTTGGTATGTGGGAATGACTCAAAGCAGACTAGAGTGCCCATGGTCTTCACAATGAAGAAATACGTCACACAGTGCAACCGTGTGGCTCATTTATGCGTTTGTAATAGTTTTTGGACAACAGTGGAGGTCAATGACACAGGGGAATAAAATATATTTGGTTACACAGACAGCACTGAGGTGGATCAATTCATTCTGGGTTTTGTTTTTTTTGGTGACAAATATAAAGTATCATCCTTTTAAAGCTACATTGTGACACAAGGCCAAAAAAGCCAGTAATAATCACCACCTTAAAGAGATTGTCAGTTCAGTTGATGTTGTGATTAAGAGGTGCATCTTCACAAACCAATTTATATTTTGTCAAATGATCAAATACTGAAACACAGTGAAAATGTGGCCCACTTTGTCTTGTTGGTAATCCTGTCTTGCTGCAGACAACATATTGAATGTTAATGAAGGTATCCTGGCTTTTTTAATTTCAACGATTATGACAATATTTTGTAGCTTAGGTGTGATAAAAAAAAATCAACACCCATGCGAGTTGAATTTAGCACTGAAGCCCATACAATTCTCCATCTAATAACAGTTTTTGCACACTGGAGGGCGCTGCAAGCCACAAGCTTTTAGGCAACAAATGGGAGTTGAGCAGTTGCTCAGTCATGGCTGCAGCAATAAATTGCATGAAGCCTACAATACAAAAATATTCCAAGAGATGGCAATATAGGATTGTGTTGCTCACACCTCGGTGACATACAGGACTAGCGTACAGTAATTAGGCAAAAAGATTAAATTTGACAAGGCAGATGGAAAAACTGAAGTTCTCACAACCCAATTTCAGAATCAGAATCAGAATTCTGATTTAATTCAACACTGACAAAAAAGGCGCAGAACACATTTCCTCTTGCAGTTTGTATATTTATTTTAAAGCAACTTCTTTTGTAAAATATAAATACAAATTATGAGATATTTTAATTACAAAGTTAAAACAAAAATGAACACACCAAAAATTACTTTACTGCAGTAGCCTCCTTGTTATATACAAGCTCTGTGCCAAAGGGTGAATATCAACATTATCTTAAAACTTTATTATACAAACAATTTTGTAGTTTTGCATGTTAAATTACAGACTAAACAGGAAGCAAAATCTGAACATTTAAAAAAAAAAAGATACAACAAAATAACCCCTGAGGCTCAAGCGCGCGCTAAAGTCTGAGGAGAAAAAAAACAAAACAAAAACAGGACATCATGTGCCTCCTATAAACACAAATACCACATTCAATAGCACAGTCTCAGTACTATCCTGTACAGCTACACACAGGCACAATGTGCTGCGCGCTCACACACTCCATCCAATCGCTGACAACACAACTACACTCGGTTGCCATACAAAATCTTTCAGAGGAGTCATGAGCAACAAAAAAAATCTCTTGATATCATATATATATATATATATATATATACACATATATATGTATATATATACACATATATATGTTTATTTATTCATTTATTTATTTATATATTAATTTATAAAAATAAGACCATTATTAAGTCTATTGAGTCACAAATGTATTGATCCTCAGTTAACGGATGAAACATTTCAGCAGTCCGGTCAGCCAGCAGGTCAGTCCATCTGTACAGTGCTGGTCCAGAGCAGGGCCGAAGCGTGGGAACTAAGGGTCAGGCTAAGGCATATTATCATAACGCCTGGTTGGTTCTAAAGCAGACTGCAGTTGGCAAGGATCAAGGTCCAAGTTTAGTAGCTTCAGGGGTCAGGATGAGCCCAACTTGCCCACAGCCTTGATTTTGTCCTTCAGATTGTTCCCTGGGTGATCCCAGCGGTCGTCCAGACACTCCAGTGTGGAGCCCAGAAGAGCGGCCAGCTCAGCGCTGTCCTCCACCAGGTCCAACAGGTCCTTGCTGTCCGGCTGGAAGCCCTCCAGCTCCTCTGGGCAGGAGAAGAGCTGCGACAGAGAGGCCTGCCGGTAAAACTCTGCCTCTGCCACCGTCACCACCTCCATGTGGGGGAAGGTCTGTCGGAAACCGCGAGCGGACATCCGCAGCCGTCGAAGCACGTCGGACAGCAGCAGCCAGTTTCTCGGCCTGAAAGAGGAAGTCAACCAATGTTTAGGAATGAGGGCCGACGGAGAGGGAAAAAAAACATTGAAAAAGTGTCTGCTTCTTGAGATCAAAGCTCACCCCTGGGAGAAGGACACCTGGATGTTGTAGCAAGGCAGCAGAGGGCGGTCGGAGAACTCAAACTCAAACACCTCCCTTTTATCATCCTCATCCTCATCCTCTGGGCCCGGGGGGTCTGCCAGGATGTCATACACACCGCCCTCCTCGCTTGACTCTGACACACAGAAAAAAATACACATGAATAATTTTTAGGGAGCATCCACATTATCATATCATAAAAGACGCAGGGATTTACAGACATGTATTGTTTAAAAAATAGAGACTAAAACACACACAAGGAGCGCTGATCAGTACTCACCACACACAGCGCTGCCGTAGAATTCCCAATAAAGCCCTGGGTCGTCATCTGAGCGGCCCTGAAGGTCAGCAAAATAATCTATGGAGAGAAGAGAGGAGCGAAGCCTGTTATTCAAGAGCCAGAGCCCTGGGGACAGGCAACGAGGCAAATACAATTGCCCTTTAAGACTACAGCAGAAAAATGGATAAAGAGCAGAGTAAAATAGAAGAGGAGGAGGAGGAGGGGCAGTGTCAAGAGAGAAAAGAGAAACAAACAGAGCAAATGTTTTGGGGGAGGAGGGGAGTGGTGGTGGTGGTGGGGGAGGGGGGGGTTGCTGATGGTCAGGGGCCAGCGGCTGTACCACGGGGGAGGAGAGCGACTGTCTCCGCTGGGTTAGAGCTGGCTCAGTTCAGAGCAGGGCTGCCAGGAATCAAACAAGAACCACACACAGTCGCTGAGTGCGCACACACACATATATAAAAGAGAGAGAGCGAGCGAGCGAGCGAGCGAGCTGGAAACAAACAAGCAGAGGGAGCTGGATAAGCACACACAGCGAGAGCAAAGTGTGTATTCAGCACGCGCACGCACACACACACATTCACATAGCGAGAGCTGGGCTTTGTGCCAGTGCTGAGGCGTGGGGCGTCTGGCGTGTGTTTGGAGGGATTAACGGCCTCCAGATGAGTGGGACCAGGTGGAGGGAGGGCAGCAATCGCTCGCTCTCACTCATTTTCTCCGGAGCTCGATCTCCCTCTCTCCCCGCTCTGTCAATCTAGCAGCCATCGATCTATCCATCCACGCTCTTTTCAAAATTCAACACCATCTTTCCAGCCGTCTACGTATAAATCTCCCTTTTGCACTAAACCTGTTCACCCCTCTGCCAACCGTGAACTCACACCTGTTCATTTTCACCCTTATCTGCCATCTTTTCTCCTGCGTCTTGTCTCTTTCACTAAATCCTCCCTTGTGTCTCAGATCATCGGGTTTAACTAGTTAGATGTTCATGTAATATTAAGCAGCTGGCTGCACAGAAAGTGTGTGCATGTGTATGCTTTCATTTCCTCCTCCTGTACACAAACCCGTTGTGTTGTCTCAACTTAACTACAACCATTGAGACGAGCCCTCTTGACACACACGCCCAAAATCCAGACCACGTCAGACTCTAGCGTGGCAGCCTTGTGAAAAGACACACTCAGGCGCTCACACGCACGCATACAAAACCAGAGTCTCCAGCCAGAGCGAAGCCCATTTCCGCACGTACGCTGAGCAAACACAGTTGGCGTTGCTAAGTAACCAGATAGAGGAGCTCAGAGGCAGCAGCACGCACCCCGGCGGGCTGAGACTCCCTGTCTAACAGGTGGTCGAGGGAGGGGGAGAGGAGCGCGGGGGGGGGGGGGGGGGATGACGGAGAAGGACATGTCTTGTAGCTGCGGTTTGGGAGGTGGAGGATGAGGATTTACTGAGAGGGAGTCACACCAACAGGTTGCACAGAGGTCAGAGCATTGAAAGAACAGCAAACAGTGAGTGAGCCAAGAGTGGGGCATTTGGGAACTGGGTTTCCGACTGATCTTTTCAACAATTTACCCTTGCCTTGCCCCCCCCCCTTGATATCCACTCTCTGGTGTACCTGCTGGCTAAAAAGCCTTTCCCTTTTAATTCACTCCTTTTCAAGCATTTGTGATTTTATGACTTGTGGTCAGAGGCACATTAATATTCAAATGTCCTGGCTTTTGCGTCCCACTTTCACAGGGTCTCAGATTTCAAAAAGACAGCCATGCCCTCTGTATTTTGGTGACCATGTGTAACTTTCATTAATAAAGTGGTAGAACTGTAGGTCTGTTGTTTGCGAGCCTTTTTAAGTAAAGGGAACCCCTGACTTAAATACAAGTCCTCACTTTTTTTGGAGCCAGGAAATTACATTTGATTAATTTGATCAGACCAGCCCAATCCAGGTTCAGAATCTGGATGATCCTGATGACTGAGGGTGGGGAAAAACTATCCTCAAAATCCTGCTCAAAATGCACAGATTTATACACAAGTCTTTGAAAGTTTCCACAGGGGAGGGGGGCAGTGTGAGGATGTGGACCGCAACTAGTGACCTCAGTATTTCTAAATTCCTGGCTAAGCAGTGTCTATGACTACACTGAAAAGCCAGCTGGGATCTTACCAGTGAGGAAGCGCTCCATGCCATCGCTGTGGGTCATCTTGAGCAGGCCACGGCCAGAATACGTGGCCAGGGTGGGGTCAGCACCGTAAGACAGCAGGACCCGCACCACGTCCAGGTGGTCATTCTCCACGGCATCATGAATCGGTCTACACACACACACACACACACACACACACACACACACACACACACACACACACACACACACACACACACACACACACACACACACACACACACACACGTACATTCATTATAACAAGAACAAGAACCGAACAGGAACATCACTGACAACATTTGTACGGGCACGCAAATCTAGACAGAGTTTAAAGATGCTGTTTGTAGCATTAAAAAGATATTACTGTCAAATTAATTATAACAGTGTGATGGCTTCTTTTTCATTTCAGCAGTATTGTTACTGGTAGTGTTTCTCAGATCTATTCTTTTCCTATAAACCACTTTGTCTCCTGAAACAAGTCAGATGTTGCTACTCCTGCACGTCCCAATATCGCTCCATGTGCACTTCGGTGTTTTACTGAACTTAAGAGAATACACTTTTGTGCTATAAAATATCTTTACCTATTTAGATTTCCCCTAAACTCTGACGCAGCAGGACAAAAAGCAAAATGCAATTTATAGATTCTGCCATTCTTCTAAGCAATGGTCTCTCCTGGGTACTGTAATACTACGAATATCCCAAATGGTATAAAGGTTTAATAAAGGCTAAACTGCTACACAATGTACCTTTAAGACCTGCACACAGTTTCCTAGAACAGACCCCCTACTGTAAATTTTAATAACACAGCAATGAAAGCACAAGCCTTTCCCATTTAAAACTGTAGCTAATCTGTCAAATCACTGCTCTTACCAAGCAAATATAAAATCAATCCCAGAAATTGTGTTACGAGCAAACTCAAGTGACTAAGTCCTGGCTTGCCCTCTAAGGACATGTAGAAAAAGTCACGATCACGTTGGCATTGTGCATGGGAGACGCGTTTATGCAAGCAGCAGCGTTTCTATGATTGTGTGTACACGTGAATGAGTGTGTTTATTTACCTGGTGCCATCCTGTGCACTGCAGTTGATGTCGGCCCCGTAATCCAGCAGGTGTTGGACTATGCTGAGCCAGCCTCTAGCGCATGCCTCATGGAGAGCACAGTAACCGGCGTAGTCTCTGTGATTCACCTCACAGACTCTGTTCTCCAGACAGTACAGCACTACCTCCTAAAGACAGCAAACACAGAGGGAGGGTTTAGTGCGTGAGATATTGTACGTGTAACAGCAACCCAAGCAATACAAGACGAAACACACAAGTGAGACGGAGCAGACACATACGCAAACAGTCTTTTCCTTTACAGTTCCTGTGGGAGACAAATTAGGAAAAGGAGGAACTGAGTGTGTTCCTGTGCCGGACAAAACACACACTCGCACACAAATCCTCCATAAGACTAGAGCTGGGGCCAACGCACATCGAGGAGACTAAGTGTGACTCAACTGTATTTAGCCTGCCAGATTCTGCTCGTGCTCATATGAGTGTGTGTGTCTGTGTGCCATGGCTGGGCTTGGACGCCACTGTAGCAGCCAGTTACGATGGTTGGGCTCTGAACACAGCGTAATGGAAGCGGAACAAAGAGATTTGATAGAGGCGCTCAAGAGCTGGAAGCGTTTTCGCTGGTCTAGGGCTGCGACAGTTGGGCATCCAGCACTAAGAAGTCACACTGGTTTTTATTGGACTGGAGCAGCGTCAGCGTGTTGATATGGGGCCTGTCCGAGTCAGACAAATGTGTGTTAGTGTCTTAGTGTGGGACTGGGCAGAAGTATTGGCAGACACTTGAAAAAACAAACAGAAATTCCTATTTCTTTAATATATTTTATTATATGTATTTATATATATGTGAATGCAAGACACATCCAGACACTCATACTCTGTCCTGCTAACAGTCCTGTGCCGAGGGGAGGAAAGCTGCTCATCTGAACCTGGGGAATGACTCCCAACTTCCATTTCTATGCTAATTCTAGCCTGCCGTCTAGTCCAAGTGTTTATCGCTCTCTCTCTCTCTCTTTCAGCACAGGGCGGACGGATGGAGGGAGGAAGAGAGAAGGAAAGGAAGGCAACGGATAGAGAGAACAGACTGACAGAGGGATGAGAAGAGGGCTAGAGCGGGCGGAAGAACGGGAGAAGCGAGAGGCAACACCCCAACAGATGACAGATTAATGAATCTGTGGATGAAATCTGCCGGGGCTGTCCTCTGGGCTGCAGCTGATAATAACAAGAGATGAAAGGGTGGGGTGTAGAGTGGGTGGTAGTGCGAAGTGTGTGTGTGTGAGGGGGTAGTGATAGGAGTGAACAGAGGACGACTGGGTCGGGGAGGAAGGAGAGACAATGAAGAAAAGGGGGAGAAGTGGAAAGCAGGATAGAGAGAAAACAAGTGAGCAAGAAAAAGTGCGAGAGAAAAAAAAAAAGAAAAAAAAAGAGAAACGAGGGGGAGTGGGACAACGCTCCAACTGGTTTTCTTTCGCTGCCAACACTCTGTTTGCCTGCTGGAGAGAGATTCAGGAGCGTCATGCCGAAGCTCCCCTCTGGGGGATTCCACTCGCTCTCCGTGTGTGTGCACGCGTGTGTCTGTCTGTCTGTCTGTCTGTGTGAGTGAATGGGAGCAAGTGTTAGAGAGACTGACGGGCAGAGAGCGTTGATATGCATCTTGTGCTTTTGTGTGTGCGTGCATGTGTATTTTTGTGCCGCTGACGAGTATGAGTGTGTGTGTGCGCGCTTGTGGAGGAGGCGTAGCGCTAAACCTCCGAAGCCGTGTTTAATATCGCTGGGAGAGAGCGAGGAGCTTAGCACGAGAGCCCCGGCTTCCCGCCACACACACACACACACACACACACACACACACACACACACACACACACACACACACACACACACACACACACACACACACACACACACACACACACACACACACACACACACTCCTCCGCAGTAAAATGAGACGCCGCCCCCCTCCTCTCTCTCGCTCTTTCCCTCCGTCCTCTAATCTCCCTCTCTAGAATGCTTCCCTGCGCTCGCCTGCAATCAATGCATCACTCAGACATTTAACCCCTTGCAGTGCTGCCTTGTATGCTCCTCACATACAACAGATGTGTGTGTGTGTGTATAAATGCGTATCACATGTGCAGGTGATGCACGAGTGGCTTTCCCTGTGCGATGACGAGCCAACAGTCTAAGCAGTAAAAAGTTGGTGCGTGCCTAGACAAGTGAAATGTGTCGATGTGAGGGTGTATGAAAGCCAGGCTGTCGTTGAATGACTGTGCTGGGGTAACAGAGGACGCCCGATAATTTAGCCTCTGATTATCACAGATAGAGTTAATTAATCTCACACGTGCTATTAACTAACTGAAGAATAAAGACCAAAAACAAAGGAATAATCACTTGTTTTCTAATGCATATTAACGCTCATCAGCTACATACAAACCTAATGATAAAACATTTAATTTGGTGAGACTGTTCTGGTGTCTGTTCATACCAGAAGGTGGCACAGCGGAATTCACTCAAATGTCCTTGCGAATATGAGTTGCTGAAAGCTTGGTGACGTCGGGCTACTTATTGAGCTGCTGTGGTTGGCGAGCTAACTGCTAACATTCTACACACTACAGTAGCTAACCTGATGCTAACATGATAGCACGCGCAAGACAAAATAGCTAGGTAGCCGACATCCAGTTAGAAAGCTAGCTAGCTCAGTTGCTAACTGGATAGTAAGTTAAAAAGGCTAATTCGTAAACGTATTTGTATCATCCACTGGGTCTCGCCGTATTTCTACTGTGGAGCTGTTAAAACCCAGACAGAGCAACATAATGTGAATGAAATTGAATTACAGCTAATATGATTGCGTCCTCTATTCTGGACTCTGTGGGTCTCTGTTCCCTCAAAGGTCGTCTCCGTCAAGACTGTTTGCTATGGGTCAAAGGCGCAAATTTACGAGTCAAAGTTGACCAAAATTGAACTTGAAAAGTCAGCGTGGATTTACTTTGCCACAACAAGCAAATCCACAAAACCGCAATTTTGGTCCAAAGTCTTGGTATCATAGATGCTGGTCTGACTGGGCACTTGAAATGCAATCTAGTTTTTGTCTTTGCTTGGATCATACATGGATTTGAGAAGGAAAATCAGATGTGATTCATGTGAGGAGAATAAATGACAGATTGCACCTTTATCTGAGCTTTCAATGGGCAGAGCTGAGGGGCCCCCAAGCCCCGGCACGAGGGGGAGAGGGATGAAGACATCCGCAGAATCTCTCCTCATTACCATTTCAAATGCTCAGAGAGCGAGGCAGACGAGGGAGAGTGAGAGAATAAAAGGCGGGTGAGGGAGGGAGGGAGGGAGGAAGGAAGAAAGAGAGAGTGGGCTTTCGTGTGCAGAGGCACGGATCGCAAAACTAAACGAACATGAAATATGCACAGTGTCGGCTGGGCATCGGGAACAGCACAGAACAGTGCGCGTGTCTTAAATTACATGCATGTGTGCATGACGTGTTTCGGCATCCTGCATGCGCAGGTCTATACACGAAAGGACGTCTGAGTATGTGCTTACAGGGTAACAACCGGTGTTTCTCTGTGCGTGTTTGTAGTGAGCATGCGTGTGTGTGTGCGTGTGTGCGCATGAGGTGACTCTGAATTTGCATGTACAGGTCTGTGGGTGTGCGACAGCAGCGAGTGCGGAGAGTCGTCGCTCTGTGCAGCATATGGAGAAGAACACGTCAGGATGCCTGTGCATGTGCTTATTGGGTCATAACGGGTGTTTCACTGCGCGTGTGTGTGTGTGTGAGAGTGTGCGTGTGTGTGTGTGCGCGCGCGTGCGCACGCATGCTTCTGTCTCTCAGGCCCTCATATCTCTCTGCCTGTGTGTGATAAGCCCAGTGCTTGCGGCGCTAAAACACCAGCGTGAGACAAGCGCTCTGCGCGTCTACAGGCTTGTATGCAAGTGTGTGTGGGGCAGTGTGCATAAATTGGTGTGTCTCTCTGCACACGTCCTTGTGTGTGTGTGTGTGTGTGTGGGAGCCCCAGGGGTCTGCCCCAGGCTTATCACACACAGGCAGTGAGAGACGAGCTTCCTGAGAGAGCGAGAGCGAGAGAGGGAGAGAAAGAAAGGGAGGGGGGAAGGCGGGGGTGTTGTTTGCGCAGCGGTCAGCGCCTTGTTTGTGTAGTCTCAGGTTTTCTCCTCCCTCCTCCCTCTCCACACGCGGAGCGCAGTAAGGGAAAAATGCGAAGGGGGAATGAAAAAAAAAAAAGGAGAGGGAGGGAAAAAAACGTTCGAGAGAGACGCATAAATCAGAGAGACGAGCCAGCTTCTCTCCAGCACGGCTGACTGAACCCTGCTGCTGCTGCACCCTGTGTATGTGTGTGTCTGTGGGTGCGTGCGTGTGTGTGTGTGTGAGCGAGGGAGAAAAACAGCCGCCGCCACTGCTAACCACAGTCACCACGGCACATTAGAGGGCCATTAGAACGCGATTATACTCCCAGTGCTTACCTCTCATTCACACTCTTGCTCTCTCCCACCCTGACTGACACACACATTCACACATAATCACTGACACACACACCTCATCATCATAAATGTGTACAACAAACACACACACAACCATAAAGCAACCGGTTAATGAGCAACAAAAAGATACCCACACCTATTTACAGTTCTGTGAAGATACCTCTGCTGGTGATAAAAAATTATCACGCGCACACACACACACACACACACACACACACACACACACAAACATACAAAGACAGCATCAAAGGCGAATGAGAGAGAGTGGACACACACACATACAACACAATCTGCAGCTCAAGTGGCATTAAAACCACTTGGATCAATAAATACATTTGTAAAATCTGTCAAAAAGAGTGAAGAAACATTTAGGCTCACGAAAAGAAACACAAGGCATAAGGGAGAGCGAGACAGCGGGCCATCCAACTTTAATTAAAAGCTTTCAGAGCAATGGGAGTTGAGAGATTCAGTAGAATATACACCAGTTTCATTCTTTCTTGTATGTGCGGAGAATGAGAGGATCTGGTTTAGGAGCGAACGATCAGCAGCTACACACAAAGAAAGAAAAAAAGAAAAACTTCCGATGCTAGAGAGAGGCAGCGAGCATCAGTCTCCGTATAATGATCCCACCAATGCCTCGTGTGTGTGTGTGTGTGTGAGTGTGTGTGTCACACTTCGCCTCACGGAAAATTAATGAGATGTGAGAGCGGAGCGAGGCATGAGGAGGGGAGGGGAGGGGAGGTGAGGGGAGTGTGTGTGTGTATGTGCGCTCGCGGGGAGGAGGAGGAGGGGTGCCAACGACAATCTGAGTCACAAAGAGAGGAAGAGAAAGAGAGTGCTGAGAGGAAAGAGGGGGGAGGGAGAGAGCGGAAACCTGAGAGAGAAAGAGAGTGTAGCGGGCAAGAAGAGCAAAAAAAGATGGAGTACGGCGAGAACAAAGCGTGAGTAAGGGTGAAATAGAAGGAAATGATTCAAAAAGCAAAAGAGGGAGCTAGAAAGAAGAAGAATAGCACAGATGCAAGAGAGGAATCAGATGGAGAAAGACAATTAAAAAAAAAAAAAAAAAGTCGAGCTATGTCGACCAGAGTCACAGACAGGAACAAAGTAGGGGGAGAAAATGAGCTCAATTCAAGAAAAGAGAGAGCGCAAGAATTTGGAAGAGACGAAGTATAAGAGTGTAAAACGTTTAGAGAGAAAGCGATAAGAAGGGAGGATAACTTTGAGCGAAGCCTATTACCTCGTAGCCCAGCCGTGCGGCTCTCTGGAGCAGAGTCTCTCCGGCGTTCTTGTTCACGATCAGCCGACGAGCCTCTGGCGGGATCGGACGCACCGCGGGGGGCTCGGCAGGGGGGGTCCTGTACACCCCCGCCGCCTCTGGTGGGACAGCGCCCGCTCGCCCGTTCGCCTGGGGCTGCAGGGAGGGCGGACAGAGCGCGGCAGGGGAGCAGGGCTTGACTGGAGAGCAGGGATAATGATTAGGAGAGGCGGCTCCCTTCCTCGGAGCGCCGCGCTGCTCACTCAGCTGAGGAGAGAGAGGGAGAGAGTGTTACACACTGCCACATAGCAGACGGCACACACACACGGACACTCAAGGGCACATGGAAACTACACACAGGCATATGCACACACACACACACTAAGAAGAGCGTATATGCATGTACACTCACACAAACAGATAATTGCTTTATGACAATATAATAGTGGCAAATACAAAACTGGTGAAAGTAAACAATATTGTGTCAGTGGTCACTATAAAGGCCAAACTCCACCCAGAAAGAATAATAATTTTCAGTAAAGCTTGATGTTTATTCTCCTCTCCTCATGATTTTTCGAACTCTTTTGTATACTTCCTACATATAGATGGATTATTCATTTACAGCATCTGTGTTTATGTATGATTACTGTGTAAGGACGACACTCCACGCATCACTGAAAAAAACACGCGCGCACACACACACACACACACACACACACACACACACTACTTTCACACCAACTGTTCACACCCCAAACACTGCAGGTTGGCACGCCACTTTTCTTTAACCGCTAAACCAACAGAGCCTTCAGAGCGCAACACAGAGAGAGGGAGTTGCCTCCCTCTCTCTGTGTGCGTGTGTGTGTGCGCCCTCTCAGTGGAATTCCATGTCGAAGCAGCTGTCAGGCTGAGGAGGAGCAGGGGAGGAGAGTAGTGCGGGCGGAAAACAACTAGCCTTTTTTCCCCCCCTCAATTTTTCCCCATGCTCATTTTTTTCCCCCCCTCTTTTGAACTCGGGCGCTTCATACGCTCGACCGTGGCTGCCACATTCCTCACTGTGAGAGTGAGGGAGTGTGTGCAGCCTTGTGTTTCGGCACTGAGCGAGATGTATAATTGCTCCGGGGTTTTGTTGTTATGTCAGGAATGCTCACAAACACACAGACACTCGCGGCCCTGGCACGCACCTTCACACAAAACAGCACCGATGACACACGTTCGACAATTAAGGCCAGAGACAAACACACATGCATGCAGGCGCTCCGCAGGGAGTCGCTAAGGGCACGAGGAGGTCAAAGCTCCAGCAGCCCTCCAAACATTGTAAACATACTTCCTTCCTCTCTCCCTCCCACTCTCTCCCAGCTGCATAATCAGAGGCGCCGACAGGCATACTGAAACAGACTCCGCTGCTACAAACATCCAGACGCCCATATCGTGGCCAGACACCCTATCAGCACTCACCTTGTCATCTTCAGCTGCTCCCAGATCAGCTGCACAACGCTGGCCCGGGCTGTTAGGTGTGGCCTCTTTCCTTTTCTCCCGCTCTCGCTCCCTCTGACTGGTGTGTTTGGTCTTGCACGGCCGCTTGCCCTTGGGTTTGTCCGTGTCACTATGGCGACGGGGCTTGAGGGGAGGGGTGCCGCCCACAGACAGCTCTGGGGCCGGAGAGGGGGGGCCCCTCCTGGGCTCCTTGAGGCCACGGTCACCTGAGAAGGGGCCCAGCAGTTGCGCTCTGTCCTTCAGTTGGCCGGGGGGAAGGGGAGAAGTAGCTAGTCCTGAAGCAGGAGGAGAGGAAAAAGGCAGGCAGAGTGAGCGGCTGATCGTGCGAGAGCTCAGTGGAAGGGGAGGATGGGAAGGTATTGCAAGGCCATCTCTCACCCTCTGTTGGTTTATTAATGAGTGCACAGAGCTGTCTGGGAGCGCAGCATGCTTGCTCGCTCAGGAAAAAAAATAAATAAATAAATAAAACACACACACATGCATGCACAACACAGGCTCACATAAACACCCCTGTAGTGACTTGTGCACACTCATTCACTGCAGCAAGGACACTGCTATGAGTAATCTCCTTAAACAAATGTGGCATTGTCTGGTTTCAGCCTCCTATAGTACATATTTACACAAAAAATAAAAACCTGCCCTTGAAACCACAATGTCAAAATGCTGTTTAATAGCTTAATGGAAATACATTTCCTCCTAAGGATCTTTGCAGAGCATTTCTAACTACTCAGGAATGTGGTTTAGGTATGATTTGTGTTACAACACAACTATTAGCCTAGGACTACTTTAATGGACTGTTTATTCTAAGAACCAATGAGGAGAAAAGCAAAATTATATATCTTGCTGATGCTTAAATATTAACACTTTCTATGTAAACCCAGCTGCAAAAAAACTTTTACAAATACGAAATTCTTAGAGAAATTAATGTATTTTATCTGATTAGTGGAATCTGAAAAAAAGTGGAAGAAAAAAAGAAAGACCACAGCCCTGACAGACACACAGTGGAATAACCACATTCATTGTAAAAACACGACTGTTGCCAGGGTGATGTTATCTAAAAAAGGTGAAAGCAAAAAAAAAAAAAAAGTCTGTGGCCAATCAAGGCCTGTGGTTTCTGCAGGAAACAAAACCAAAATCTACCCTGCTTTATTCACCTCCTTTAATCTCTCTCCTGCTCTTTTATTCTCTCTTCGTCTCTGCCTCCCTCTGCCTCAGTTTGGGCACATGAATAAGGGAAAGCCCTGGTTTTAATAAGTTACCCCCCCCACACACACTCCCCGCCCTCCCTTTCCCTGTGACTGGTCTTGATGGGGGAAAAAAAAATCATTGATCACACATTAGTCACACTACACCTGCCCACGCATATCTCCACCAGCCACTTCCCTCATTCGCACTTTCATCGCTCTCACAGAGCCCGCTGTAGACCAGCTGAACAAAAAGCCCAAAACCACAGGGTGGGGAGGGGGGGGCATTTTAGCTTTTAGTCCCCTGTTCCCGTTTCTGATTCCCCAGCCCTTTCTAGGAAGTATCCCCTACCTCATTTCCTCTGCCCCCTCCCTGAAGGCTCACGGGAAATCCCCCCAAAGACAGACCGCTCAACAAGAAAGTGAAACGTGAGCCAAAGATAGATTTCCGTTACCCCAGCTGAACTCAGAGATACAGCGGCGGTTTGCACGGCTGGCGGTTCATTCTTACCATTAAGTAGCTTCTCGCAGCCCCATTTCCTGTTGATCTCGGCTCTCTGTGTTGCGGCTCTGTCCTCCGGCTCACTGGCCCTGATCTTGCGATCCCGTAGGCTCTGGGTCGGGGTAACCAATCGGGGCTGAGGCCACGGCCTCTCCTGTTTGATCTGGGACCCGTCAGGTGAAGCTGCACCGGCAGCAGGCTTGCTGAGTCGCAGTCCCTTCAGCTCAATGCAGACCTTGAGTTTCCGCACCTCGTCGTCGTCATCTTCATCGGGACTGGCCTGCTCACGCTCGTCTGCAGAGGACATAAACACAGAATTAGCACTGTTTGCCATCTCTCATTTACAACTATATGGCCTAGAACAGTGTTGTCCTGTGAAAACCTGTAACAATTCTGGTGGTGTTCAAGTTTTAACCTCAGTTAAAAGATAGATAAGAACATTCTCATCCCTCACTTATAAAGGTCATTAAAAACCCAATGAATAAACTCATAAATTCATTGGGGCAAGCTTAAACCACAACAGTTCAGAACACTTCAAACTGCCTATGAGTTGACATTTTGGACATAAAAAGGTTTTCACCCTTTCAAAGACACCACTCTCACCTGCTGCAACGCACAAAACTATTGTATGTAGGCCATTAATCACTACAATCTTATGGATTGTAAAACCCCCTTTAAGCCTTACATTTAACACACACACACACACACACACACACACACACACGCACGCACGCACGCACTCAGGCAAGAGAGACGGGGAGCGGGATGTGAAACAGACCGATTGAGGAGTAAAAGGGGAAGAGAAGTCAAGAATCAGGCGGAGACACAAAGCAATAAAGATTGGAGGAGCAGAGGGAGAGTTCTCCCCCCTGAAATTCACGGGGGGACGGGTGTTTGACTCATCTGCCAGTGCCGGGGAGAGCAAACGCGATACCGCATGCCAGAAAAAAAAGGGAACCCAAACAGATGAGGGAAAAAAGAAAGGAGATGAAAAGGGAAGAAAAGAGCAGCTTTGAAGAGGGTGGGTAAGCGCAGCGGAGGAACGGCAGAGCTGAAAGAAGAGAGAGAGAATGGCTGTCCCTCTTCCTCGCTTCTCTCTTGCACTCCGCTCAAAGGCAGGATTAAACACTTCTCTGAGCTGGCTGCCACACAGAGCGAAAGATGGGACAGAGAGTGGCGAGGGGGGGTTGGGATGGAGCGGGTTTAAGGTGGAATTGATTGGGAAGGAGAAAGTAACAAAAGGAATAGAACGATTTTAAAAAAGAACAAGGGATGAGAGAGGGCTCAGCATAACACAGGATGAAGGGAAGAGAAAGGGCAGAATTAGAGAGATGCACGGAGAGCAGATGATGAGAGAGGGAGCGGGTGATTTGAGGAAAATGGAAGTGACATGTGGGTGACGAGGCATGTTCAAGAAAGTCTCACCCAAAAGCCTGGCTCTTTTCTCTGGGTGGGACACCCACTCTACTTCCTCTCTCTCCGTGTCCTCTTGCTCAGCCTTGGGGCAGAGATGGCGTTTCCTGGTGGGTCCAAAGCCAGGGCTGGCCTTCTCCTCAGGATACCCTTTTGCCGGTGACAAAGTGGGGGGAACACAATAATCTTCTTCAGACTCCCTCATCACCTTCTTGGCTCCATCCTTTAGCCCTCCTTCACTGGCACCTCTGGCCCCATCTCGGGCCCCATGCCCTGGGGACAAAGGCTCCTTCTGGACTCCACACCTCTGGAGGACTGGAACTCTGTTGTTTGCGTACGCCGGCCGGACCCCTGAGCAAAGCAGAGACAGACGGATGGAAACGGGGCAGGGAGAAAGAAGGGGGGTGGGGGGGCAGAGGCAAGATAAGCAACAGAAGATGAAAGAGAGATAGACACACGGGATGAGAATGCAGCCAGACAGACCGCAAACCAGCCAGACAGACAGAAAGAGAGCAGGGAAACAAGGGGCGGGGGTGTGACGGGGTGAGGGATCGACAGAGGGAGAATGCCAGTTAAACACCAGCCAGCTTTTATTCTGCTTTAAAGACAAGCAGTAAAACTTTGATGGGGTAAAGACTTTTTAATCTGATGTGAGCCGGAGCCAGCGGGCTGACGGGTTCAGTGCAGCCGCTCGCACTTCCAGCGAGGAGAGGCAAGAAAACATCCTGCGCACTCACTGCACACAGCGACTCCCATCCCTCTCCCCCCTTCCTCTGTCCTCCCCCACGGCATGACCGCACCACGCCCTTCTCACACTGAGCGTGACTCCCCCCCCCTTTCCCCTCTCTCCTCGACTCCCTCTCCTTCTCTGTCTCTCTCCATGCCATAATTAGGCTCACACGTCAGCCGCGGCCTCGCTCCAACACACAGCTGGGCTCCCAGCCAACGTAACTAACCCCCCCTCCTACCCTTCCTCCCTCCCTCCCTCTCTCTCTCTCTCTCTCTCTCTTTCCGTTGCGCTCTCCCATCCGCTTTCACCCACTAACTCTCCCCCCGCTTTCACTCTCCCTCTCACTCACGCAATCTCTGCCCCTCCTTCTCCTCTCCCTGCCCTCCCTCTCGATCGTCTCTTCGCGCAGATAAGCACAAAAGACTTCTTGAAAATAAAACTCCCCCTTTCTGTCTCTCTCGCTGGCTCGTTCGCTTGCGCTGCCTCGCTTGTGTAAGAGTGTGTGTGTGTGTGTTGAGTCTGTGTGGAAGAGTGTCTTTTTTTTTTTTTTTTCTTGTTTTTTTTTTTAAGAGTGACCCGGTCTTGCCTCAGCATTTGCTGCAAGTGCATGCGAGTGTGCACACGCACCTATTGTTTGTGTGTGTCCCTCTCTGAGTGTTCATTTGCAGAGTGGATGCATGTGTGTGCGCGTGCATTACGAGCGTGTGTATGTGTGTGGTGCTGGGTTACTCACCCTCCCTCTCTCCCTGCCTGGTGGTGTGTTGGCAATGTTCCAGCGCTCGCTCTCTGCTCTGGCCGTCTGCCAGCTCCCGTCCTGCTGCCGCTGCCGAGGCAGACAGACACACACCGCCGCCCTCCTTCTCCTTCAGCTCCAGCTCCGAGAACCGCATCATTGCCCGCTGTGCGCACACACACAAATGCAGAGAAAACCCATGAAAACCACTCATCGTCTGCCCACACCGCGCACACACCTCTCTAAGCCTCAATCTGGCCTCAACAGCTACAGAAGCAAAAATTGCGTCAGAAATCACATTGTCTCAAAATCAAAGAAAATGCCAAAGAAATTAAACCCACACACACACACACACACACACACACACACACACACACACACACACACACACACACAGACACAGACACAGACACAAACACAAACACAAACACACACACACAGGACAAAAAGGTAGACAGATAAATCACAAGCATGGCATCAAGACACAGATTAGACTACTGCAGCCACTGTGAGTCCATGCGCTCTGGGGCTTAAGTCCTGGCATCTCCCTTCCTGAAACATAAACATGGCTAGGAAACATATACATCTAAGCCCTGAGGCAGAGAGAGGAGATGAAAAAGAGGAAAGAAGGGAGTGGGGAAAAAGGAGTGTGCAGCGGTACAGAGTACAAAGGAGACAGAGCCCATCAGAGGCAGATGTGATAAGAAATGTAAAGAACTGACCTCCCAGTTAGCTGCAGGTTGACTTATATTACTCCCCTCTCGTGATATGACTTCCATCTAAGCAATTAGAATGGGGGGGCTCAATATATCTGTCCATCATTTCATCTTTTTTAATGAATTTATGTTCTCCACATGTTTCTTTACACACAATAGGCAGCCACAATCCCACAAAATAACACAATCAAATTAAAGTGACTCAACAGGTCAATTAACACTGCATCAAAACTATCAAATAATTTCTGAACTGCATGAGTGACAAATTTGAAAAAGATAAATCAAAATGTTCATTCTAAGCATGATTGATAACGGTAATTCAGTTTTAGCAGTCTAATTTATTTTTTTCCCAAACAGACTTCCACATCTAATTTTTACATGTCCAGAAATAGAGCGTTTGATAGCTTTGTGTTGCAGCTGTGCATTGACAAGCATGACACAGACAAAACCACAGTTTTCTAGGTGTGTTCACAACATAGAGAGACATGTGCAACCTATCAACATATCTGCCTCTGAGCCAGTGGATAATACAGCACAGGGTTTGTTTGTGTTTCTATGCTGAACATTGAGCATAAGGAACCAGAGATAACAGTCTAAAATGAATAGCTCAGTGTGTGTAAATAAATGACAGGGGATGATCGCCAAGTGTAGGGGACGTTCCTATAATTGTGCATTTATAGATAAAGTGTGATGTGTGTTAGGAGAGAGGGTCTTCGAGCCAATGGGCTGAGGAGAATTATAAACTTGGACAGCAACCAGTCAGGGCAGCATAGGCCATCAGGGGGAGGAGGGTTAGGGGAGGATAGCGACTGGCGGATGGGGGCATGCAGAAAGCCTAAGAGGAACCCCAATAGGGCAGATGCTGTTTTTTTTAGCACACTGCAAGCCCTCCACTGCCCCTAACCTTGGGGTTAAGCATAGCCAAAGGCAGTGTGAACTGTGAGGCTGCCACAGTCATGCTCTGAAACTACAGTATATGGCTCTACAGCACAGTCAGCACTAACACATGCTTTAGCCCCAAGGCAGTCACACAAGGACAAGCACGTACGGACACACAAACACGCACGCACAGAAATAACCTTTACAATAACTGCTCGCTAATCAACATACAGAGATGGCAGCCCCGGTTAACCTTTGAACTGCCCTCCCTGATAGAGGGCCTCAACTGGCCTTGCACCAGCTCACTAAGACAATGATAAACTAAGGGGAAGGTCAAGCCTATGGCCAGGACAGTAGCATGACAGCACTTAAAGTATTCTGTACTGTGATGTAAATGCAGAGTAAGCCAATTTCATGCAGGGTTTGTTCTATAGGCAGTTCTGAATATTGCAGCAAAGAAATAAAGACAGTGACCCTTGGGGGTTTATACCTGCATGGATGTTAGAACTGAAAGTATGTTTGAAATGTCTGCACATAAAGAACATTGGTCATAATGACCTCTCTCCAGCCCACCACCAACTTCAGCCCAAAATATCCTGTACTGTGTATATATACACACACACACACATATGTGTTAATGGCCTTACCTGCAGCGCTCTCTGTTCACGGCTCAGCTTGCTGGAGTCAGCATACAGCTCAGTGGTGACACATTTAAAGCGGTCGCCAACGTAGCCTGAGGAGTTAGCGATCCTCTTGGCCAGACTGGATCTACGAGAGCCTTTAGATGAAGTCTGGCTACCATCATCTTCTTCTTCTTCTTCTTCTTCTTCCTCATCCCCTTCTCCTTGAGACTCCCCTAGGTCAACAATACTGTCTTCCTTTTCAGTCTCCCTTTCACACACATTCTCCTCCTTCACCAGATCTGTGCAGTGCTGAGTCAGGTGAAGAGCTCGGCTGTCTCTGTCCCGTTTGTCCTTACCAGAGCTGCGCTCCCCAGATGTGCGAGCACAGCGCAAGGTGCTCTGGTCTTGGTCTCCAGGGTCAGGACTGGGGCTCTGTTCCTCCAGGCTCTCCTCTTGGGCGACCTGCCCTGAAGAAGTTGGGGATGTGCAAGATGTCACCCCAGGACAGCCTGTGTCCTGAAGAACCTTTGGTTTCCCAAAGGGAGTTTCTGGCTGCCTATCAGTGTGATTGGGCTTAAGGGTGGGGCTCTGTCCGGAGTGGATTGAATAGTGATGGGAAAGATGGTGTTGGTGTTTTGACGCGTAGTCAGTCTTTGTCAGATTCTGGTTACTATGACAACATTCATTTTGGTTAACCTTGGTGCTGGTCTCAGCAGAGGGCTGTTTGTGGACTGTTGGGGTAGACTCAATATCTGTATCTGAGTGGACAAGGTCAATGCAGACAATATTTTCTCTGGCTGTTACAGAAGAAGAGGGGGTTTTGCTTTGACTGCCAACCTGTCCTTGTGCTCCTACTTCCCTATCAGGCTTCATTTGGCTTCCTTCGCCCATCTCTTTCCCAATGTTGTGATCTCTGTGGCCCCCGCATTCTTCGGCAGCTCCCCGGGATTTCTCCTGTCCCCGGTGCTTGAACGTTGCATCTCCCCTTTCTGACAGCTTGTTGTCTGAGCACGTCTGCATCAGGGGATGGGCCATCTCTTGTGAGTTATAAGTGAGGTATTCCCCTCCTGGACCAGCTGGGAGGTTGTGATAGGGTAACGGGTGTTTCGCTGCCAAGTGGGTTGGGTAAAGGCTGTTGCTGCCCAGTAATACTTGGTGATGGTAGACTGGGCCTTTCCCTGTAATTGGCAGGGAGTGTAGTGCCATGCCATCAGGGATGGGGTAGTGCAGGTATCTATTGGCATAGGCCAAACTGTGGTTCAGGTAAGCGTCACTTTGAGGAAGATAAAGGTGGCCAGGAGGGTGACCATTCTCTAAACAGGGCCTCTTGTATGATGACACCTCTGTAGTCGTTTCACTTCTCTTAGTGGTCTGGGAGGGCTTCTCCGTTCCCTCTCTGTGGTGGCCCACGACTGATGGATGTTCTGATTGGCTGGGGCTGTGTTTGACCCACTCACCATTGGGTTTGGGAGAATGAGCCCGGGAGCTGACCAGAGAGGAGTGTTGAGAGGAGGAAACATTATGGTTGGGCTCCCCTATCCTTGGACAGGATGAGCTACGTTGCTGAGGGAGTACTCTCTCCAGACCCTTGTGTTTGATAACAGAGGGTGAGGAGCCTTTGGCTTGTGAAAGGCCCAGGTCTGTGTTAGGCCTTGGAGAGGGGGTCAAGCCTGGTGTGTGCTGTGTATGGGAAGGAGACGGACTAGGTACAACCCAGGAGGAGTGTAAAGTGCTGATCATCTCTGGCCTCTCTGGGACCTTTGAAGAAGTGCTGCTGACCACAGAGTGGGGGTGGGAGGAAGGAGAGAGGGACAGGTTTTCCTTTAGAAGCTCTCGGCTAGAGGGCAGTCCATAACGTGTGCCTGATGCCATAGTGTCCATTTTAACTGGGAACCCATTGGGAGGCAGTCCAAACTCCAGTATTCTTCCAGACAAATCCAAGGGCTTCTCTGCTGAGTCTTTGGTTGCTTGGGGTTGGTGAGCTGGCCTCTCAAAATTGGGTTTTGAGGGTGACCTGCTGGGTCTCCTCTCAACCCCTACACTTCTGTGCTCGGGGGCCCCATCTCTTGGCCTAGGTTTGTGGGGGCTGGGGCGAGCAGGAGAGGGCTGCTCAGATGCCATGCTACTCACAGAGAATGGATGAGGAATGGACTGTGTGGATGAGGATGAGGCAGAAATTGAAGAAGTGGAGGAGGTGGGTGGTTGGCCTTTCCTAGGAACTGGCCTTTGTAAATCCAGTGAATTGTCAATGAGAGCAGGAGGAGGGGGAGGTTGGGGGTGGCGAGAAGATGCATGAGGTGAAGAATCAGTAGGCAGACTATTATTATTCCCACCATTGGTGCCACTAGTACTTGTGCTACTGGTGTTATTGTTGTTGCTAGAGCCCTTCCTAGAGGGAGGTCTGCTTGGTCTGCTGCTCCTGCTTGGGGACCGGTCCCTGTCTATAGCAGCCTGATGGTGCTGAGGATGAGGGGAAGGTTGGTGAAGCTGCTGTGAAAATGGATGCCCCTTGTCCTGGCAGTGTACCAGTGATGTGGGGGCCACTGTGACTGCAGGAATCCTCATAGGGGGTGCCACCAGGGGAGAAGAGATGGGAGAAGGGGGATAGGGGGGCATATAGTAGAGTCTCTCAGCAGCAGAGGCGGCTGCAGCAGGGTTAACATTGCCCCCCTGGGCTGCACACAGAGAAGGGTAGGCCAGGTGCTGGGGAAGATAGGGGTTGGGTTGGCTGAGCAAGGAGGCTTTGTACATGTTTAGAGCTGCATACTTGGATGTGTCCATGAAGTGATACATGCTTGCTTCAGGGTAGGGGCTGAGCCATGGCAGGCGGAGGTAGCTGCCACCAGCACTTGCCAAGCCCAGTTCAGATGCTTTGTCTCCAGGCCCTACTCTGCGTTCCAAGCCTAGACCTTCAGTTCCAGCTCCAGGGACCAGCATAGGCTTGTGGAGACCTGGAGGGGTGCCCTTGTAGAGGCCCAGATATCCATTAGTGGGCTTACGACTGTCCAAAGGGCCATCAGGCTTGTAGATGAGCTCTGGGAGACCATCCCTGTTATAAGTGAGGGGGAGGGCGGGCGTCTCCCGGCCCTTCTCCGCTGGCAGTGCTCGGATCCCTGGGTACACAACCCCACCATGGAGACGAAGACCATCGTGCATCAGAGTGCCTCGGTCCAGCCCCATCGCTGCCAGTGGCGTCAACCTTGCATCCACCTGCAGCAAAAAGGGGATAACAGAGAAGTAAATGTGACTATCACAAAAATCAGATCCCTCAAAGAAAATTAGGAAAATATGATATTGAAAACATGAATTATAAAGACAATTGTGTGTGCATGCATATCGTGAAACAGACCAAATGCTTATTTCCAGATAATAGTGACTCATGTGACAAATAAGGGTAAACAGTACTGAGGACGAGCACGGGGACTTGCCATGTTTTGTGTGATGTGGTTCCCTTGTCTTAGTTCCAGGTTGGTTTGTGTCTCAGCATCAACATGACGAACAGATGTTGCCCTGTGGAGATGAGCAAACAGTTAGCAGTTAGTGTCTTGGCTCTGCAACATACACACACACACACGCCACAGCTCTGTTGTAATCCCACTGCCGAAAAAGATTTGACAGGGCAAAAACGTCAGTTTATAAGTACTTAAACTTCTGGGGGATGCAATTCTAAAACTATGTCAATATGTACATTATTGCTATGTAGTAAGTAAGATGTGTGAGTGAAATGAGACACAGGGAGTAGGGAAGAAAGTAAGTAAGAAAGGTAAAGGCAGCCTTAGCTATAGTCATCACACCCTTTCCTCTCACTCTCTCACACATACACACACAACTTCACTTACATAGTCACTGGAGATGAAAGCACAGTGGGCTCCCCTCCCCTCCCATCCGTCAACACCCCTCAGCAACCCCCCCCCATCCTCCTATCCCCCTCCCCTGACCCCCATCCTGCCCACCCTGTGGGCTAGACGTGCATTGTGGGGCTGCGTCTATTCAGTCACGTTCCCCACACACTGTTTTTCTGTGCCCTCTTTGACCTGCTCTCTCGGCTGCCTCAACCAGCGAAGCGAGGGAAGATTATACATCAGAGACCACTTCGGTGGGAGACCATTTACCGCCCGCCAACACAGAGCCACAGATCAACAAACACTCACACCAGCGAACACACGCAAAAATATAGTATGGAAGAGAAAAAGAGACAACTGTGCAAAATTTACAATAAACCATAGATTCAGTTTAAGAACGCATAACATAGGGGACAGGTGTAAAGATACAGAACAACATGGCCATGGAAGTGAAGATTGTGTTGCTTTGACGTAATTTTTTTCTTGGGGTGGGGGGGGGGGTCAAAAAACACCAAGATCCCTTTGTGTATGAAATGCCCTTTAATTTGCAAATGTTTTGTATACATTTTTTTCTTTTTTTCTTTAAAGCACTGGAGCATAACAGAGCTGTTATCTTATGTTAAGGAGATAAGTTACATTGTTATCAATTATTCATTAGTGCAACATTTTAGGGGGTGACACATTTAATAATTGGTCTTTAACAATATATCTGTGCTTTTATCAGCTGGGTGCTGCTGATGGGGTTGGATTTAACTACTTTATTAACAAAGATACAAAGAGATAACTCTTGCCAATTTTAGGTAAGTAACTAACCCACATATATTCTAAAAAAAGAAAATTTGCAGCAATTTTTCCCAATTTGTATTTACGTCATGGTGTCACTTTAGTGATCATAAAAGTCAACATTTTAAGAACCGTGATAATACCTTCCTTCTGCATTACTGAGTGAGGGATATCACTATCTCATGAGAAAGACACTGAAAAAAAACACAAATATGTTGTTTTTTTTCAAAAGACTTTCAAAATCCTAAAACAGGTGAAACATCAATGGGAAATTATTGCTCCCAATAGGCAGATTTGATTTAAATGGAAATCTTTAAGTTTGAATATTAGACATATGACTCGTTAGGGCGGACATTTCTGCAAGGCAGCCCTGTTAGGGGAGCCAGTGCTGGAATGAGGTGGGAGACAGGGAGAGATAAGTGCCCTGAAATAGTAAAAGTGAAGCCTTGCCTGCGCTCAGCAGTGCTGAGAGCAGCAGAGAAACTCGGCTCCTCGATCATTGCAGAGAAACGCCTCTGAGCCTCACTGCCGCGCCGCTGGCACGCCACTTTTATTGCCGTGACCCGAGGCCCATTAATCAGCCTGTTGTGGGCCCCTCGGCACGGCTCCTCCCTGCCCCAGCGCTCCCATCCCCCCACAGCCCCCCTGCCCCTGCTCCCCGAGGCCGGTCCTGCTTCAACAACATCCGCATCTGACGGAACTGAAACGGTGTGCGTGCGTGGGTAAAAGTGCTTTACTGTAGCTGAGAGTGTGCGTACAGCCACGTGCATCTCTGCAAATTACACAGACATAGCTGAGAAATCACATCACTCCCATTTCCTGTGTTTCCTTGGAGCGACACAAGCACCTCTCTCTCTGTCTCACACACTCAGACGCACACACAGACACACTCACACTGGCTCCTCCTGCACTGAGAAGTCCGCGCTCAATGAGACCGAACATGATAATGAAAAAATAAGCCTCTTACCCAAACGCAGATAGCCTATTCAATGACATGCTGCCTTTATAGACATTTCCATTCAACTTAAACGCAACCCTCACTGCCCACTATAGTGAAATATCTCTCCTTGACATAACCTACATAAATGGTCTGTTCTTGTATAGGTCAGGATAACAAAAACACAATCTGGTGTCTTAAGGCCTGTTATTACCTCACAATGTAGCCACACTGCGCTGATGACCGAGTAGGCTACCTGTCATCTCCATGAAATTAATAGTATTCCAGCAAAGATGATAGGCTGCACCAGGCCTCAAGGTCAGGAACCAGCACTTGACGGCACGCTGCATGCACCACAGGGAATAAAACTCAGCTTTGGGATGCATGGACCCCCGTAGGTTCTGAATTGCACACTCAAAACTCGTTACAATTATGCAAAAACGCATGGGAGCGTTAGCACAATAAAGCCAATATTGTTTGTTATATTAAATAGGCTTGAATAGACACATGTTAGATGCTTTGTAAATAATGTTCATGTAACATTCACACCAACAAGGCACCTTGATGTCTTAAGAAAAAGTGGGCTTTTAAGTCTATACATTTTAAACCCTATATTTATAATTCCAGTGAGGTCTGAACATAAAAAGAGCTTTTGGCCTGGGTGTTGGGTTGTCTTACATTAGTGGCCTATAAACCGGATGCTTTGAGAATATTCTGGGCAGAAATCCTGCCAAAATGTCACATTGTGAGTGGAAGGACGGGGAAGAAGAGAGATAGGAAAGGAGGAAAAAGCAGTGTGTTGACGCTCATCCCCGCTGCTAAGAATAGTTTGCGCAACAAACAACTCCCGACGGCCGTCCAATCCATCACACTGGTCGGCAGCAGCGGGCAGGCAGGGGGGAGGGGGAGCGCAGCGGTCGGAGCTGCGTTTATAAACCAGACCGCTGGAGCGGAGCCCCGACTCGCACCATTAAACAGAAAACCACCGGGTGTTTTCAGCGGAACCTCGTATAGCTCTGTATTTCGGTATTGTGCGCTTTTGGAGGGAGGAGGAGCAAACAAGGACAGAAGGATCGACTGATAAAGAGAGAAGAAAGAAGGAGAGAAAACAAACTCGCTTCTCCCTCTTTTCCCTCGTTTCCTGTTTCTGACGACAAAGACTTGAACTCTCCGTGACCCACGGTACACGCACCGGCACCGCTCATCATTTCCTCCAGGGCTGAGGCCTCTATTCCCCATGCAGCGCAGTGGTTGCGTGCGTACCGGCGATATGAGCGTGTGGGAGAGACTGAGGGCGGACGGACCACTAGCAGCTTCCTCTTTCTTCAGAAGTTGATAAATAACCAACTAGAAACGCAGGTCTACATTTAAAAACCCAGGCCATCAATCATTCACAAACACCTCCTGTGTTTATGATCTGATTGTTGCACCGTCAGGTTTGCAAATCTGCTCGGTAGTATAAGGGGAAACCGGCAATGTGGGTCTTGCTGTATAACGGGCACCCTCTCGCTCTTTGTCCCTGGAGCTTTGCCAGGCTCTCTGAAGTGCAGAGCTCCGATCAGCTCTAAAAAAAAATGCAGTGTGACGCAGGATAATCTCCGCAGCGACGGGGGTGGGGTGGGCATAAACACGGATTAAATGCAGGCGCGCTCACACACACACACACACACACACACACACACCATGGACGCTGTGTGTGCGTGCCCACAACGAAAGGAATTCTGCGCACACTGCCGGTGAACAAAATCAGCAAGAACAAATCTGAGAAAATACATAAGGCGCGGACCAAAACTACAGCCTGACTACTAGCTACACAGCCTCAGGGCCACACGCTCACCAGCGTCAACACCCAGCACCATAAAGAGAGAAAGCGCGTGAGAACGCGTGCCCAATTTTAATTGTCATTGATTACCAGGCTGACGTGTGCCAAATGGTCCAATTGATCATCTCAATGTACTCAAGAGTGCATTCTATGGAAAGTTGACACACTGTTTGTGGGTGTAGTTTCTGGTGTAACAGAACTGTAGAGATTGAGCAGAGAGAGGGGACGAGTGGGAGACAGAGGAGATAAATGCTGTAGAGAGACACAGAGCGCGCTGCTGGTGGAGCGCAGAGCTGGAAGGAGCCAGCGGCGTCTTTTCAGCTGTCACATTATTAGCGACCGAGCTGTAAACAAGGGGCCCCTGCGTCCTCCCGGGCCGCTGCACAGCCGCATGCAAGTCGGTGCACGGTTCAATTCCCCCCCTCGGCAGCACGGCCGTCAACAACGGCGACATTGTGAGGCCCCCCGTGCTGTCACTAGGGCCCGGGCGGCGGCTGCTGAACTGGCTCTATTCATCCCGGGCCAAATGGGGACTAAATGGCCCTTTATGCCACCAAAGGACCCGATTGTATCAGGGATGCGCATGCATGAATCGGCCCGCGTTTACCGGAGGTTTCTTGACTTTCCTTTGAAATGCTGGCGTTGCTTTCATGTGTTGGATGTTCCTAATGAAAGCACATGACGCTAAAGAACTCACCCCCTACATGGCCCCGCCCGCCATATAGGATGAATAGTCTGTTTAAAGAGGAGGCTTAATTATTGGTGGTGTGTAAAGACGTAAATTAGGCTAAATGAATGTCAGCTTGAGCAGGTGCTGAATCAGTGTGAGGTAAACCTAGCTTTCACACCTCTGACATAGCCTAGATTTCTAGCTTTTAAAAAGGTCACACACGGTGACATAAGAGGAAATGATTCTGCTGAAGCCTAGATACAAATTCATTCTTTACTAAAATGAACTTTAGGTGTTTACTTGGTGGTATGGAGCCTGGTTGTGATCCACAACTCGAGGTCAAAAGCTTTACAGCCAACATGAACTCAGTGATGTGCCATCCAGACAGCAGATAACACATTCCTGCTTTGAAGGCGGTTGGTGTAATAAACTCCTATCGCCATCACCCTGCTGCGCTGCCAAGAGTCTGTGGGATTTCGTCAGATAGATAGATGCCCGAGGCACCGACATCTAAAAACAAACGAGGAGGCCTGATCAAGACTGAGCCTGCAGAGACTCAGAGGGGGGAGGAGAGGTGTGTCATCATTACTCCGCAGCTAAATCAATCTTCCGATATAGGCCAGAGAGGTACTAAAATACAATCATAGTGAGATTTAGATTTTAATTACAGTCCTTCTATTCATATCACGTCAAGTCACTGCATCTGACATTTATCAGCAACACCATTCAAGGCCAAATGATGCGTTTGGAGACACGATTAACAAACAATTTATATATAAAAGGAGATTAACTTAATGTTTAAAAACTGGACTTAAACCATAAACATCCGTGCGTATTCGGCTGCAGCAATATCAGTTTTAATATGCCAGACAGTTGCTCGAGTAGAGAACAATGAGAGATGCGGTTCTCTTGGGCCGTCCTGACCGTCTCTGTGCCGGTGAAACAGTACTGGAGGCCAACACATCTCTGCGGGGAAGTGATCCGTGCGCTCCAAACCTCGTCGAAACTAAAAGCTTTGTGGAGTGCTGAGAGAGAGAGAGAGAGAGAGAGAGAGAGAGAGAGAGAGAGAGAGACGGCTCTCCCGTTTCATCGCGAGGTCCCGGGAGGCCAGCACGGAGCATAGCTTCAATCAAACCGTGACGTCTCCTCCGGGAGTTGCGCAGCGCCTGGAAAACCGATCTCTCCTCGGCTCTCTGCCGTGCCTCCTCTTTTGTTCACACGCACCTCGCCTCAGCAGCGAGCGCAGCGCCGGCAGCGACGAGACTGTTGTTTTATATCCAGGCATAAGCGAGAGAGGGGAAAAAAACAAGCGCGACAACAATAAAACAGACCTCATGTCTCCCAGTGTATATAAAACAGAACACGGGCATTTCTTTTGACGGGTTTTACCCGTTTCACTGCCTACTGTCCAACACATTAGAATAGGTTTGATATCCAAAAGTGGTCCCGTGATTTTATTGACGTGTTCTCCATCTGTGCGTAATATTCCCCGCGCGGTCCCTTATTGATTCCAGATTAGAAAAGCGGACAAACAGCAGGTTAATGGGTTTTAAATGGAGGTGGTGTGGTTGCCCCTATACACGCAGCAGACCCCCCTCCAGCAAGCCCACGGAGCACCACGCTGACACATCCACTGTCACACATCACTCAGCATGACAATATGCCCCCAGCATGCAGGCACGGGGCTGGTGCTACCTTCAAGTGCACCGTCCTTAAACTCTAGGAGTTTCTCCACCTCAGTTGATTGAGGACACACATTGTTGATTTGGATAGTGTGACTGTTTGTGCCTGGAGAGACAAGTTTACATGACTGATTGGTAAAGCAATTTCTAATTATAACTAATTCCCAATCAATTAAATAAACACCAAATGATATTTCGTTCGTAGGCCACCCTTGAACCGCACTTTGACATCTTATAGGCCTGGGCAACAAAACACTGTTTTTGGAAGAAGTGTGAAATCATCTGGCATGAAAAGAGAGAGGAAAAACATTATGTCAATCTATGGTAAGCAGCCCTCCCCCTCTGTGTTTCAACACCTGGAAAACAGATCAGCCCCACACTGACATCACAGAGCACAGTGGAAAAATGATGCGCAAAACAGTCCGACAGGGTACACTATAAATAAACTCGGCCCACACAAAATGTGAAGTATTTGTTTTAAGCTTCCACAACATGCACCACTTGGGGAACAGGCTCTATTACAAAAAGATCAGACATAGCAGTTTAAAAAGCAAAGTCATGAACAAGGCTATCTCTGCTACAAAGTTTGTGGGTTATTGAGAGAGAGGCCGAGGACAGACAAGGATGTATTTGAAGGCAAAACAACGGGATTATTCTGATGATATAGCTGCATGATGGATGACCTTCACTTATGTTTTTAGTGAGAAATTTTATAGGACACAGCCAAAAAAATGCCAATCAAGATGAAAACCCACTATTGTGGCACACACAGGATCTAAAAGTCTGACTTAACCTGAAGGCATGCTGACATACACTTGACACGCCACCAAAACAAAGTAAAGTCAAGGGAACAAGTGGACAAGTGGAGCAAAGCTTCATGGCAGCATATTGTTTGGACATTTTGGTGAATAATTAGCCACATGGTCTTAAGGATCACTGCTCCAAATGTCCAGATCTCTACTGGCTTTGTTTAATTTTTATCCTTTAAAAAAGATCAAATGTATTTTGGGGTGGATGTATGACTAGTGTCCTTTATCTCTCCATACCAATGGAGATCGAGGTCTAATTTAAAAACAATTAAGCTTTCATTCTGCATCAAATCCCCCTGAAGTAGCCCCCCCCCCCCCCCCCCCCCCCGTTAATCCCCCTGCCCTAGTCCCTCGAAAGGTCCCAACACGAGGTCCTGCTCTCCCAACCTGCCGCTTGCGTTACGAGCGATTCTCTACTGTATATCCTGCGCGGACTGACTGCCGGGGCTGAAGTGGTCTTTTAGTAGCTGCTTCCCTCACTAAGCTCGTCAATGAGCTGGAGCCAGCCAATATGAGGCACATCGATCGTCCTAAGAGAGCGTCCCCTAATTAGTGCCTGTGTGGCTCCAGGACAGGCAGCAGGCACGGCGGCACGGGGGGGAAACTCCCGCGACATGAGCCGTTCTCCTGCGATGGACAGTGTGGTCCTGACAAAGGACATTTTAAGAAAAATGTCTCGTTGACATGCTGCTTTGCTGGTGGTGAAATACAGGAACGCAGCCCGCAGAGGAGCTTTAAAAAATCATTAGGACGATTCCGTTTGGAACACATCCAGCACGCCTTGAAGCACTTATTTCAATTAAACAGCAACTTTATAAGAAGAGGTTCATACTGATCGCTGCCGCCCACAATGGTACAGAGGGAAGATGACAACAGAAGCAGTAAGAATAAATGTTTTAAAGTTCATAATGATGGAGTAGAATATTAGTGGATTGGATTAAAGGCGAATTGCAAAGTGGGTTTAAATTCGCTAAAAGCTCTCAAAGCTATTCAAGCAATGAAGAAATCATAGTGACAGTAATAAGTGGCACTTTCTCCATACAAGAGAGCAGCGCGTCCCGGAGCTCCAGGGGGAGGGGGTCCTAACTGGCGCTACATGGGACCTCCGTGCGCAAAGGATATTTCCTCAGCAAAGCAAAGACTAGTGGCACAGCAAGACTGCGTGCGAGAGAGGAAGACAGCATGTAGCGCAAAGTCATATCGGAGAACACCTGCAAGACATGAAGAGAGTGAGTGTGCGTGCGTATTTGCGTGTGTGAGGAGGCAAGATGCCAAAGCGGTTTCCATCCACTAAACAGGATGGTGAGCGGTGCGGTGCAGCCCCCCCCCACACACACCTTTGGGACTGGTGAAACGACTGATCAACGTCCACTCTGTCCAAACAAAGCCCCCCACACCTCCCCCACAAACATACACACAGTCAGCTGTCACACCAACACCAACACACACACTCACACCGCGGGGATGCCCTCCAACTGAACTGAACCGTGTATAAACGGAGCAGCACCGCTCGCTTCCCTTTGGCAGGGCGAGGCTGAATTCCGTAACCTTGTTTAGCGCAGAAGCTCCGTGTGCGCGCACGCACACGCGTACATACACACTCCCACCCTCGCCCCACAGGCACTAACACACTTCGTCACTCAACAGAGTGCGAAAAGCCTGAATATTCACCGTCGAGCACGGCGCCACTTTCATGTCCGCTAATCTCTGGGACGTCCTTCTCACCTCCGTCCGGTTGACAGGACAGTTGTAAAAAAAAAAAGAAAAAAAAAAGGCCAAGCTCACGGTCGGATCATTATGTGTGTGCGCGCGTGTGTTATTTATCAACCACATGCCACTGCCCCGCCGAAACGCACAAAGACCACCCTATGCGCTATTCTTAGAAGTGGCCGATCCTCTCCCAGTCTCTGCGCACAACACCGGGCCATCGCGTTTACATTCAACCGTACAGTTACACTGCCTTTGATTTGAAACACACTATATGAAAAACACCGGATCATTTAAAAGCATCTTGGCTGTTGTGGAAGGTTACTGTTTAAAAAAAAAACGGCACTGTGCGTTTTCTGACCTCATATGGGATTTCACATCGCCAAAGACACATGCGAAAGAAAATAGGCTACATTTGGATTTGTCATTGATTGCCTCACCTGGTTAATTGCTGCTAGTTCCAGCCGTTGTCCGTGCGCCCCAACTCACGCCTTTTTCCTGTTTTTCCAAGTTAACTTGGAGGACAGCGATCCGTGCGTACGTAGCCCGGTTACGGTCCTGTCTGCTGGAGACAGACAATCCCGACCAAAGAAAAAAAAAAAAACAACCAAAAGTGTCTAACAGGTTATCCACTTGTCACGAAACAAAACAAGTCTTACATATAAAGCTCTCGGTCCTTATTCTATTGTCTACAGGAAACTCTCATCCATTACCCTTTATTTCAAACGGACTTTTTTGCTGCTGCAAATGTCACTTGGGTTGCCATAAAGCAAGAAAACGATCCTGCGCGGAGGAAAAACAAGCGTCAGGATATAGAGAAATCCACAGAAGAAAAAGAGGTCCTTTAAGCCGGAGAGCCAATGCGCCTTTCGGCCCGGGCCCCCAAAGGATACAGGTGGCGAGGTCGGCGGACTCGCGGAGAAATTAATTCAGCTCGGCCGTACCTCGCAGCAGCGCCATGTTGGGTTTCAGCGGAGCACGCCGTCCTCGGAAAAAGCCCCTTTCTCCCGCTCTCCGTCACTCCATGTCCTCTCCGACACCGGAATCCGTGTCTCGGAAGGTTTGCTGAAGGTTATTCCGTGTAGCTTTTCGTCCCGCGTTGTCTTCGAGAAGCGTAGAGAACACCCCGGTTCGCACCGAGGACGCACGGAGCTGTACGGGGAGTGCCGCACAGAATGGATGAACGCTGCCGAGACCGAGCGACTCGCTCCACTCCCACTCGCGCAGACTCTACCCAGAAGGCCAGTCGGGAGACCGCAATTACCATAAGCCTCCAGCGCACGGCACTGGCTGCGCGCGCACGCACACACAGCGAGAGACACACACAGAAACACCCTCATACACACACACAAGCTCCGCTGAAACTCCAAAACAGGAATAGGCGAGGTTTTAACAGCAGAATTAAGGCAGAAAATATATAAGTAATAATAATAATAATAATAATAATGCAGCAAATATTAAAAACATTTAGCAAATGAAGTAAATTAAATAAAAAAAATACATATTTTGACTGAAGGGAAAGTGTCAAATCAAGCATAATCTAAAGTTTAAGTTATGTTGAGAGAAAGACAAAGAAACACACATATATTCTCATATAAGATACAGCATGTTTTGCAGCATATATATATTGAGTGCAGGTGATGGAGGACGGACGTGTAACCAACTGGGTGTACATCTTATTAATACTGGTACATTGGTACCACTGGTGTTGTTTTTGTACTTTAGCTCCCCAAATGTTTAGTATTGTTCATATTTTGTCCACAAAATGTATATGAGATCCAAATTAAATGTCAGTTTTTAGTTTTTTCCCCAAACCAACAGATAAGGTAAATCTGTGAAGCATGAGGCACTACAGAGGGGGAGAGCGGGGAGGGGGGGGCAGCTCAAGGCTGGGGCACATCTGTTAAGGCTCCCATGTCAAGTGAAGGAGGAGGAGGAGGAGGCTATGAATATCAAGCCTGAGGTGTGTGTGCATCATGTGCCTGCATGCGTGTGTCTGTCTGTGTGTGTGTGTGTGTGTGTAAGAGACGGGGAGAAAAGCCAGCAGACAGACAGACAGAAGCAGAGTAGGAGTCTGAAAAGAGAGGGAGACTTGGAAATGGAAGGCCTGGCTGCATTTGCCACAGCTGTTGAAAGTAGGAGTTAAACCAGACGGTCATACACAAACAAACACAAAGCTCACAAAGCGCTCACATATGGACGTATTAAAATTTAAGGGGCAAATTGTCTAAAAGTTTGGAGACAGAAGCACAAAGGAAGTGAGCAGAGAGACGAGGAAGAGGGTCTGTGAGATGAGAAGAAAAGGAAGAAGGGTGGCACAGAAGAAAAGCTCCACTTTCTCTCTCTGGACAAAAACTCCAAGGAAACTACATCCGAGTTTCTGTGACGAGCAATTTAAAAAGCCTTTCTTCAAACTTAAATAAATTCAGGGTGAATTGCCGGGCATGTTTGCTCTTATCAGCCCCACCCCTCTACCTCTCATAACTGGGAGTTGCCCACTACGACCACAGCCACCAAACCACGAGGCAGCTGAGGCTACGTCCACACTAAGCCAGCTAAATCTGAAAACGCTGAAAAGGACGGCAGAATCCATCCACACTAAGATGCCTAATCAACAGCAAATTGGTTAAATCTATTGGACCTTCTCTCTCGTTTGAAACAGTACAAAACTGTTTCACTGCCAACAAGCAGTAGGACAGAGCAGCCTGGTTACTCTGCTGAGTCTCCCCTCTGCCCTTTATGATCTCCTATACTGTGTTTTAATAAAGCCAAGTTCACCAGCTAGTTGTTCTTAGTTGCATTCATGTCTGTTTTTTGCTTCTTCATCTTTGTCTCTCAGACAATCGAAAGAGCATAAAGTAGTGAGTTGTTGTTACACTAAGGCTGCGTTCAGACTCTCTGAATTCCTGCATGAAAAGACACAGGCCCATGTTCATTTGAGTAAGGTCAGACTATCTGCCAACACAAAGAGCTCCGGCAAACAAAACAAATAAAACCCTGTCAAAAAAAACTTTTTGCCAGACTGCAAAGCAATGTCATCTGGCGCGGTGGCCATTCAAACACGTGTTAGCTCCTGTGCTGCAGCATCAAGACGTCAATCAAATCAGTATTTTATGTTCGCAAAGCTGCCTGACAAAACGTAATCATAAATGCAGGTTGATGACAACAGCTGTGCCGTGTTATCGGCTGGGTTGACATTTTAAATGAGAGATTGTGTTCTGGGTTAGAGGCAGCGGAAAGTTGTCGTCTTAATTTTACTACCACACAGTCCTGGAATGGCCTTAGGTCATTGTTCTCCAAAAGCTCTGTTTTCCCCGTTCACACTATAACACAAGGCCAGCTCTTCTAGATTTACCTACTCTGGAGACATTTTCAGAAAGCTCAATGAAAAGAAGGCCAGTTTAGGAAGGATAGGGGGCCAAATCGGAGAGAAAAACATAGATTTTCAAATTTAGCAAACTAGAGTGGACATAGTCTGTGATTGAAGTGGCTTGTCAGGGGCTGACAGTAGGGACAGTGTAGCACATGCCATTCAATGCACTTTCTATTTAGAGTTCAAGATGGTGACAGTGTTATGGATGTGCATGAACATTTCGGACATGAGCAGCCCCACCCCAAAAGAAACATGCTACAATATACTATATATATATATATATATATATATATATATATATATATATATATATATATATATATATAATATAATATAATATAAAAAAACTGAAGTTGCCTGAAACAGAAACACAGTCAAAAAACCTACTGCTGCATACAATTCCATGTTATTGTGATGTGGTATTGTTTTGTTTATTTCCACTGCATGCATAATGGATATGTAGCAATCTTGAAGAGGTAACAGTAGCCTAATGAAATAGTGATACGAGTTAGAGCAGCACAGAGACATGTAAAGATTTAGATGCTTTTTGGTCCATCAAACTTATTGTCGAAGAAACTCAGCGAGCTGAGACTCCAAACTACGCATTCTTTAGAAGCCGACCGCAAGATGAGAAGTAAACAACAGGCATGAAAAGAGAGAGGGCAGCACGACCAATTTTCATTTTTTTCCCCTCCATGTGGTCACTCAGTGTCAGCTGGCACGCGAAGAACTGCACCAGCATACCTGCACTCTCTGCAGTCAAAACAGCACTGTTCTGCTAACATGTCCTTTTGTCTATAGAAATATGCCAACATGAGTGTCCCCTGGAAGCATACCACCATCTTTAGCCTTGGCAATGTGAATATCATGCTCTACACATTTAGCCACATTGCACCATGTGTCCGATTCACTTCCCCTGCCCAGATTTTTGCAGGTAGGATCCAACCTGGCAACACTGCTACCCACAACCAAAGCCCTCACTGTTTGTGTTGTTAGTGTAAATACTGGGCAGTAAAGATATTTGATGTGCCCGTTTCAGAGCTGTCAGCACAGAGTTTTTTGGATGTACCCTGATCTAAATCTGTCTCCAAACAGTCTGAGAAGCTGCAACAATAATGGAGGTCTCGAGCTGTTAAAAACAGACTCGCGCTGACGTCACACACAACTAATAATCACGTTGAAAGGTCAGATGGGTGTTGGAAAGACGCACGAAATCACAGCACACGACACCGGGTCTTCCTCTCCCTCCTGCTCTGACTCAGAGGGCGTAGAAGGCAAACGACTCTCTCCATCGCTCACTGGAAAACGGGATTAGGATGAATATTGCTCTGAGGAACCGCAGGGCAAACTAAGTTCCTGACGCTCAACACAGAAACACACAGATGCAGACGCAGAAAAAACCCACGTATGCTGAGAGTCTGAGGGAGACACAAAAACAGGTCTGGGAGAGCGAACCTTTTTATGGCTGCACTTTTACAACCGTGTGTGAACTTTGTGGTTTGAAAAACCAGCCCGAGAACAGCATGTGCCTTTGAAAACACACATGTTGGGTAATGGTGACGAAAAAACGTGCTTAAATCTGCGAGGCCGTCCTCTAAATGTCATTGCAAGTCTTCTCAGGGATTCATGCATAGGTGTGTGTGTGTGTCTTGTATAAACCAAAAACAGCGTGAACACACACACACACACACACACATGCGTGCACCCCGATGTAGAAGGAGCCACTCTCTGGGAGGTCACAGTGATCCAGCCATCTGGTGTTGCAATCAGACACTGAAGCGCTGGCCTGACAAACACGTATTCATAGCAAGTTCACATGTGCGCACAAACATACACACCTTCAGCACACATTTAGCCAAATATACACACGCTGTCCTCAAAACAGAGAGACACGCACACACGCAGCGCTGACACACATTTTGAAAGGGCTGACTGCCAGCACACAAGCGAGCACGGCGTTGCATTCACGCGCGCGCACGCTCTCAGTCGGCAGGCTCAGATTGCAGGAAGCTCTTTGCACGCAGCTCAGTCCACAGCAGCCGGTACTAATCAGCACAATCCACCTGCAGATCGTTATGGATCGCTTACTGCAACTCACACAGGCACAAACACACACACACACACACTCGCACGGAAACTTGCCTGAACACTCACAAGCACGCACTGGCTCGGACATGTGCACAATCGATAGATCTATACACACACACACACACACACACACACACACACACACGCCACATACTCATGATGCTAATTACGCACTGTTCACGTTATCATTGGAACACTGGATGATTTTCAGATCTGTTTATGGGGACTGAGTGTCTTTATGATAGTCGATGGTGACTGTACAGGGAGTGTATGAATTGTTTTAAAATCCATTTTCTAATCTGAAATGTATCTTCAGAGCTCCAAGGTTCATGTAAGGACTTGAAAATGCTCTGATAAAGGCTACTGAAATATCAACACAGCACCATTTTCTCCCTCTGTGTCACACAAACACAAAATCACACACACACCCACACACGCACGCGCATTCATGCACCCCCACCGGTGTTGTAGGGCTAACCGGTTCCCCACAGGCGCGCCACGCTGCGTTAGCGCGGCCTCACCGGGGATAATTACAGCCTGGCGCGGCAGGGCGAGCGTGGCTCCGAGCCAAACACTGCTGCTCGCGAGAGAGACACAGAGAGAGAGAGAGAGAGAGAGAGAGAGAGAGAGAGAGAGAGGGAGGGGGGGGGGGGGTTATTGGAGCAGTGAGATACATGGACCTATAGATTAAACCCTAATCAATAGGCTGCTAAATTCATCGATGCAATCAATCAGTGGGCCCGTGGCACAGAATAACAAGCGCCATCAATCACACTTCTTATTCCGACCTTGGGGATCATAAACGGTACCCCCCCCCCCCCCCCCCCCCCCCTTTCCAAACCTCGCGGACAGAAGCATTGAACAGTCGCGTCATTTTATATATCTTTTTAGAGAATAAAGATTAAAACCTTCAAACGAACCTTATCTGAGAGGAAGGAGAAGCGGTGGCGGCTCTCAGCGCAGCACAAGAGAGATCCCCCCTCCTTCTCCCTCCTCCAGTCCCCCCCCTCCTCCTCCTCCTCCTCCTCCCCTCCTTCTCTCTCGTCTGTCGGCCTCTGTCGAGTTCCGCTCATAACCTCGCCACCCACCCTCCCAGTTCCCCGCCTCTCCCTGCTTTCCGCTGCTGGCGGGGAGCACACACACACACACACGCACGCACACGGACACGGACACACATACACACACACACGCACACACACACACACACACTTAGAGGGAGACACACACCCACCTCTTTATAGCTCTCTCGCTCTGACACGCACCCACAAGCATGCACAGCCTTACACGCGCACACACACACACACACACACACACACACACACACACACACACACACACAGGCAGGCAGCGTCAATAAAAAGCCCAGCGCTGTGAGAGGCCGCCGGCACTCAACTCCCCCCTCCTGCCACTGCGATTAGCGGAGGCTGGCTGGCTGGGGAGAGGCGCCCCTCTGTTATCTGGGGCGGTGGCAGCCTGTGTGTGCGTTGAGAGAGTGAGAGAAAGAGAGGGAGGGAGAGAGAGAAGGGGGGGGGGGGGGGGGGGGGTGTAGAGGGAGAGATTAGTTTAACTCTTTCAGGGCCGGATCGCAGCGCTTGAAGCTCCGCTCGCTCCTGCACTCCGCTCAGGCAGCAGCAGCAGCAGCAGCAGCACAGCCGAGCTGTTATGAGACGGGATGCAGGGAAAGAGGGACATTAAACACACGATTCTCATGAAATACAAACGCGAGCAGGGTCATAGCCAGCAAGGTCATGTCCTCGGTAATATTTCAGGGAATTGGGGGGGGGGGGGGTCAACAATTAGGTTACACACGTTTTTTAAGGCTGATTCTGATATTTCTCAGACCACATTTTTAAAATGTGGACAGGTTAATGTTCTCCTCCAGACCAACAGTGTAGGGAAAGCTTTGCAACAACATGTAGACTAGAGTTAAAATGATTAATTAGTCGACCAAAAGAAAATGAAACGGCAACATTTCTTTTGATAATCGATTAATTTTTTTTTTTTTTTACTCAAAAATGCCAGTTATTTGCTGGTTCCAGCTTCTCAAATGTGAAGATTTGCTGCAGTACATTACAGTATCGTTGGGTGGGCGAAATAATTTGACATTTGAATATGTGACCTTGAGATTTGGGTAAGCGTGATTGGCATTTTCACCTATTTTCTGGCATTTAATAGCCAAGGCAGAAATTATTCATCAGATAAAATAACTTAACTGCATCCCTCATTTAGACTGTGAATATTGAATACTCCGAGTTGTAAATTGTACTTAGTTTGGTTGGTGACTAGTGACATCTGGGGGGTTCCCCAGAGGGAATTTGGACTCATGAGTTCAATATTTCTAAAATCCAGGCTCCGGCCCTGAATGTAGGGTAATGGCTACATCTACCAAACTTAATGTAAATGGTCAAATTGGTTTAATTTTAGATTTTGCCAAGCTGCGACATAAAGTGTAATACTGCCACTTTTAGACATATTAGAAACTCACAGTTGAGGCATGAAAAATGTTTTCTCATTTCATATACTGAATGTCATGTTGGTCTCAGGCAAGTGAGACAGCCTTAAAACCAATTAGATTACTTCACACAAGCCTTTTCTTTGGAAACCACATTATCACTGCTGTCATATACCTACTTGTAACGTGTTGAGCTCTGATGACGTTTGTTTTCCTGTACGAGTGCGGTTTACAATTACTCATTTTGAATCATCAACAGCACACTTTGAAGAGCTTTGTTAAGCTCTGCTCTGAGCGAATGATCACAGGTTCAAGGTCAGCGTCAAGAGGAGAGTTAGGAATCCCTACAAGCGCTTCTCTTTACATAACCTGTCTTTTCATTTAAGGCCATTACGGAACGGAAGAAACTACCTGATCATTTGAAAATGAGAACATGGATTTTAACTATGGAATTCATTGTACATTGCAGTTACCTTCTACCGTATTTTGTAGCACATTTATGTAGTCACTGAATGGCAGGATTAACCGGTTTGGGGGCCCGGGGGTAAAGGCTTGCTGTTTAGCCACTTAAATCTTCCTTTTGACACAGGGCTCCTCTACAATTACCAAAAACTGAGCGACACGTGGTGAACATGGAGCTTTTGGGGCAAAGACATAGTAAGTAGCTTAAGTTTTTTGTGCATCATCCCTGGCGAAAAAATTCAACAGAATCAAAAAATATATGGCCGTAAAAGATTGTATCACTCATTATTTCTGATATGCTATGATTTTTTTTATCATCAACAAATCCCATGAAAAGACAAAAACCAAATATGAATGTATCCCACTAACATGTATCGTCTGTGTATATTATTCATATTCATCAGTGCCACCGACATGTTTCTTCATTGCAATGACCACAATCACTGTAGTTTATTTTGAGTCAACATAGGAGTTCTGCTGCCATAAACACTCAATAGGGCACCAAATGTGTGTTAATCCACACCTGAAAATAGTCCCCAACAAATACACAATTTACTCCTGTTTGAGTAACGTGAGTAATGTTTTTAAATTTGAATTTCTTCAATAGGAACAAATGGGCTTCGGACTGAGTGCCACAGACAGGGAAGTCAGAAGATCCTGAAAGACAGACGAATGCATTGTTGGGTTTAGTCTCTCATGGGATTTGTTGACAATATGAAGAGTACAGAATAACACCAGACTTATCCTTTAAAAGCATCTGAGGCTGCAGCTCATGGGCCGAATCTTAAATCTCTCTGTAAAACATTGACGTTTAGAGCATGAAATTAACTTTAGTAATTCAGTATTTCAAATGCCGTGCATTATGTCATGCATAAAGACATATACACACAAATACAAGGCAATTTGACACATTCTGACAATCATATATGGCACGCCTGTAAAGCTCCAGTTCAATACCAACAGCCTGGAGCAAAACTAGCTAATTAAAGCATTTGATTCAAAGGGCTACACAACAATTTCGAGTCAATTATTTATACTTTTAAGGCATCATTCATGCAGGCTGTAATCTCCCCATTAACCTTCTCCAGCCTTATATTTACTGTAAGCGGCGGGTGAGCCGAGTTTAGGAGGGGTTCTCCACCACATCCCCGCCTGTACAGTAAATACTGCTGGGGCTCTAATAAACGGCAGCCGCTGCGCAGAGGAGCGACAAACAGCCGTCAGGCCGCTCCGAGGTGACAGAGCTGCAGCTTGTTTTTCAGCGTCTGGGCTGCTGTTGCTGTCGCCTCTCTCTTCCTCTCCTCTCTCCTTTTTCTGTGCGTCACAGCTAGGTCATGGCCGGACTCCAACAATGGCTCCTGTTTCTCGAGCCACGTGCACGCGCAAACACACACACACACACACACACACACACACACACACACACACAGACAGGCACCAGGAGCACACAAACACAGATCTGACAAATGATAGGGCGGCGAGGAGAGCTAATAGTAGGCAGTGCGCCTGCCGACATGCCCGTGGGCCGCGGGTGTTAAACTGTATCCAATTACAGCGCATGCGACGATACGGGATGGGTGGGGGTGCGTGCGTGTGTGTGTGTGTGTGTGGGGGGGGGGGGGGGGGAGTAATAATTCTTCCTGCGTGACAGGGAGATTCGCTTATTTCCCGGACTCTTCATATGGAGGGGATGCGGGGCTCGAAACGTTCAAGCGTCTGCGGGAGAGCTGTGTAGGCGGTGCGGACGAAATGCCTGGTTTTCTGGAGAACATGGCGGGCATATTTCATTAATCAAAATCCAGTTAACCAGATTTGGAGACACGGCAGGGGCCAGCAGGGTCCGACCAATAATTAATATCCATTATTTAAGCAGGCCGGGTCTAAAAGGCGCCTCGACAGCACATGCATACACGCACGCACGCACGCACACGCACATACACGGACACACACTTCACAGGAGGCAGTGGCATGAGGGATTGCATCAATGTGAAAATGAAATAAACACGCCCAGTCTCAGCTTTGTTATGAAATGTCTCTCCTGCTCATTTATTTGATGGAGTGCACAGTCAAGTAAAACCAGCAACAGTGCCAAAAGAGGGGAAGGGGCACAGTGCAAGTGTGTGTGTGTGTGTGTGTGTGTGAGAGACAGTGGAGGGGCTCTGTAAACTAAAGTTGCACTGTGGTGTCATTGACGCCCAGCAGAAAAGTTCAACAACTCAAGGGTAAAAAGGGTCAAGTGTCAGTTCATTAGTTCAACTTGTCAGAGAGGCAGCTGACAGTGCGCACAGACAGTGATGAAACCACCTCGATATGGGAAAAACCAAATGGGCTGAGTTTGAATATAAAGTGACTCTATTATCCTGCCAATCACACCTCAGCTTTGTCCCCTCAGCGCCACTGACAAGGGCCATGAGATGATGAACCATCAAAGGCTGTTGCTATGGCGTGGGTGCCGTGTGTGTGTCATCTTTTCCGACCCGTTTTGACAGGCACCTGTCTGTGTGTCTGTGTGTGTGCGGGAGTATGTTTGACCAATAACATGTTTTTGTTGTTGTTGTTCATAAGGCTATATGTATTGAATCAGGTTCTGCTCGACTGTCACGTGAGAGCAGCAGGTTTGGACCATTTTCTTCAAATTTCAGTCCAAGGCACGTACAAAAATAGAGTGTACACTTAAATATATACAATACATTGCTCTGTTATAAATACAGTATAACAAACAGATGTAGTATTTCACAAAAATACAAAATAACCTTTCAAAACGAATACTTGTGCAAAAATTGAAACAACAGTAATAAAAGAGAAGAACAGAAAACAAATACTGTACTGAAGGAGAGACTCTGGTGCTTTTGGACTTATTTGCCCTACCAAGTAATCTTCACTGTTTTTAAAACCCCCTCCTGTATTCCCAATGTACGCCACCTCCCCGCTGTCAGCAAGAAAATTGCTCAGTACCCGGATCAATCTCAGCGTGGATGTGCTTTTTAAAAGGCCTGCTTTTCACAAGTGAAAAGGTAATTGCTGCAAATGCAAAACTAACATCTTGTTATGACTGCCTTTCAGCAGTCCTTTATGGTTTGTTTTTTCCTTTCGTTTTTGTGGTATGCAGAAAAACGCTGCAGAATGCAGGAGTCAAGAAGGGGGTGCAGAGAGGGAAATCATTTTGAGACCTTTGGGATGCAGCAGATGCCTTTAACATTAGGAGGATCTTTAGAGTCGCCCCTTTCTTTCTCCTCTCTGATGGTGGTATCGCAGGGAGCTGCAGCTCTGCTCACTATGTGTGTGCGTGTGTGTGTGTGTCTTTAGGATATTAAATAGTAAAGGATGGGGATTAATAATGGAACCTGACAGCTCATCTCCGGCTTCTATCTGCCTGACTGTCTCCCCAATCTTTCCTTCCATTCCCTCCCTACCTCTTGTTCCTCCTTCTCAGTTTCTAATCCGCTGCGTTTCTCTCCGGCTGTGACCCTCCTTCGCGCTCCTTTCCTCCAGCCCTTTCGCCTCTCCCCAGCTCTCTCTCAGGGCCCTCTGCCTTTCAGGGTCATGTCAGGGGAGTAGAAGAGCACGTTGGTGTCATCGTCGTCGTCATCGCTGAGGTCGACCAGGTCAGCCTGTGTGTAGCGCACCGCCCCAGGGTGGTACTCTCCGATCCGAGTCCTGTCACACAGCCGCGACTGCAGAGCCAGCTAGAAAACAGACACACACACAGTTTGAAATGAACACACACTGTTTTTACTGGTGTAAAGAGTATGTTCACACTAAGCCGGCTGAATTTGAAAATGCATCTTTTTCTCCCATTCACACAAAGCTGGTGTTCTACACATCTCCTGGGTTAATGAATTTGAAAACGCTGGCAGTGTGTTGAACTCCCCCCTTCACACATCCGGACTTAAACACCAGAGGCAAGACATGCTGCTGTTCATTGTGAACTGAAGCTCCAAATAACATCCTGCTGCTGCCCACTGCGATTTAAGACTCAAAAATCGCAGCGGTAACCTGGGGAAGTTGAGAAACGTTCATCTTTATGCTAATGTCCTCTGACACGTGAGAGCGACAACCTGGATACAACCGATCATCAATGCTTGTTTTGATTCCCTTGGGAAACTGAAGCACAGCTGTTTTTACTTTCTACTCTACATGCACAAGTACCACACTTCAAACAAAATGGAGGAAGAGCTGATTGTCACGTTCAATGGCATACACACTCAATATGATATAACTTTAAGGAACAACCAGGACATGAATAAGAAAGAATTTCGCCAGTATAGTGGAAAAAGAGCTAAGTATGTAATTAACACGCCTAATGCTAAATATGCTCGCAAGCCTTGTGAGGAGCAAGAGAGAGCGTGCTAAATTCAGTCAGTTAAGAGGCCAGTATACTCTGTCAGAACTGCTTGTCAGCTGGTGGAATAGCTTCGGAGACCCCCTCCCCCGCACACCTTTCTGACGTCAGATTAGGGGGAACATTGTCCGATCATTTCTATGACTTTCCAAAACAGACAATCCAACATTCACACCCACTTCAAGACGTGATTGGCCAGCTGTGTGGGGGTGAGAATAAAGCTTGTTCTTTTCTAGCATAACCCAACCCTTAGGCTTGTGAGCGGCAAGAGAGAGCCTGCTACTTTGAGTTTGGATGTGTGGAGTATGCTGACGCCTTTAGTGGTGACAGGGCTTTTTGACAACAATGATGTAAGCCTGGTCGAGGACTGTATAGCAGCAACTTCAAATGACAACTCTCTGTCACCTCTAACTTTCTCTGGCCACGTATTTTAAAAGTGAAACTGGTCAGTCAAACTGTATTTATCCTGATCCTGACTCATAAAACAGTGATTTGATTGATGTCTCAGTGCAACAGCACAAACTGCAGTCCGCCTGGTAAAGGTAACATGCTAACATGCTTATTCAATTGTCTGACAACAGAAACAGAAAACTTTGTAAATGAGAACAATTAAATAGTGAATTTTTACTATTTTAAAACACAGTGTAGGGATGTTTAAAGTACAGTAAAGAATGTTTAAAGTTTAACCAGCTGAGACTCAGCAGAGAAAGGCTGCATTCAGACCAAAGCAGGCGTTGTGGCGAAAACGTCTGTCCTCCGATTCATTTTGAATGCGGGTAGTAAGTTCAGGCTGCGGCGGTGGTGAAAAAACGTCTAAGATTGCAGTGATACTGAGACGTATGGGACTGGGAGCAGCTTTTTCCTGCATGCACACTCGCGTATGCACAGAGGAAGAAGTGAGAGGTGAGCTCATTGCAGAGCCACAGGCGGTTCAGCCTTATGGCTAGAATGCAGATCAATATCAGGGAGGGAAAGAGTGTGGGGGGGGGGGGGGGGCGAGAGGAGAGCATACACAGGTGGGAGGGAGATGCTACACAAAGGAGAACGGCAGAAATAATGTGAGAGAGATAAATTCCAGAGATGCTGTAACAGGGTACAGGGAACAGAGGAGGCAGGGGAACAGACACATATACAGTACAGAGAGACAGAGATAGGCAGAGAGAGGGAGGAGGAGAAGAGTCAGACTGCCACGAATGAGAGGAAAAACAGC